>NC_056522.1:7454421-7580896 GCF_019175285.1 Sceloporus undulatus | reverse complement strand
TGTTCAAAATAGGCAAGGTGTATTCAACAATAAGAGGGTTGAGGAAAAGAATTCTGGGAACCGTGCGGCAGCTGAGACCTTCAAAGACTGAGTTATTCAAATATCCTCATTGTTTCAAATGAAAAGTTTGTTTCCAGACTCTCAGTCACAAACCACGGCCTTTTGCCTCTCATTATGCTCTTTGAAGATGTACTTGATTGCTTTTGATATCAAGAGCTGGCACCCACAGGAATTCACATGAAATGGCAGCAAGAGATGGCAGTTGAGACATCCTGCAGTGCTCTTGAGGTCAGAATGACACAATAGTATTATGAGACAAAAGATCCTGCGTCATTCAACTCCAAATCCCTTTCCACAATTCCACGAGTTCATTTAAACTACCAGGGCTCATATCCTTGGTCTCCATCCGATCTTGTGAGTGACTTCTCTATTGGATCAGTTCCCACTCAAGGGGATCTCAACAGATTCTCACCATGAAGCCAATCTTCCTTGCTTTTGCGGTGCTCCTGCTGGCCATTGTGGGCCACTGAAGGTAATGGGGTGTGTGTGTTTATGTGGATGGATGGCCCTTGTGGTGTCTTTTGACTCAGTGATTCTATGATAACGTCTGAGTCACTGTGTCACCTTTTGGAAACATTAACGGGTGGCCGAGATGCTTACTTGTATTCACATAAACAAAGAGATTATGATTTGAACATAGGGTGATTTGCTCTCTTAATGTGTGAAAGTCACACAGAATTTGGAAAAGTTACTTTTGGGAAATACTTGCAAATTCCCAGAATTCATCAAGTTGTCATCTCCACTGATTTTTACTCAGCTATTGTCCCAGAGACAATGTTTCTAACTCTTTAATGAACCTTTTCAACAACCTGCTGTTACTTGTAGAAAGGTGAAGGATGGAGAAGAGAATTGCTGGGTGAAGAAGACTCACTCTCTCCTAGAGTCTTTTTTTTTGGGGGGGGGTCTTTAAGATAGGATGGCCATCTGGGTCCCCAATGTATGGGCTACAACGCCAAATCTCTTATCATGAGTGATACTACTAAGGACTGAAGCGAGTTGTAGGCCAAAAAGGGCAAGGAGTAGATAGCCACCAGTGTCTTTCCATTCTTGAACCGTAGTCATCATCTAGTACAGTACCAGGAAGAAGACTGCTAAGGATGATGATAAATGTCCAGGACTGCAAGGTGGCTGTGGGCAGAGGTGGCATGGCCTAATACTTCTCTCATCATGACAGAAGACAATTAATAGGACTTTACCAACTCTTCTACAAATTAAAACTCTTTAAAAGAGTTTTGAAAGTGTGTTGGATAAGAAGCAGAGGTCCTTTAAGTTCCAGGCATAGATACTACCCAATAGGTGGCTGGGACTGCATGAGAAGGGTACATAGATGGGAAACATGGAAGTATGCTTCCCTGCTGACTTCACTTTTTGCTTTCCCCCCTCTGTCCCTGGGGAACCTTGAGGTCTGTGACTGTATGAAAACAGGGCTGCTAGGGATCTCAATTGAGAGTTCATCGAAAATTTGAAACATTGTCAATTTTTTTGCTTTGTGCTTTGCAACTCTCGAGGCAATCATTTGAAAATGTTCCCACACTGCTAGCCTGTATTTATTGTTTTAATGCAGAATATGAAGGCTGGTGGTCAGTCCCTTGCTTATCATTGTCCAGTCAATCCTTAACCATGAATGTTGGAGAAAGATGGGGAGGATGGCACAGGACTCTCGCACTGACTGACATCCTTGCATGCAAATTGCATTTTAATATTGAGAGCATCTCACTGCACTCTCCCTTAACAGTTATTTCACCTTTGTTTCTAATTAAAATTTTATTGGTTTTTATAACCAAACCATTTTTAATCTCGTGAGGGGAAACAGGCTTTCAGTAATCCCAGTTCCTGCCCTTCAGTATTTGGATGAATGGTCTGACCCTGGGACGATGGGGAGCCATTTATCTGAATTAAAGCCCAGCCTTGTCCATCACAAAGGAAAGCTGTTGTTCAACCTCAATTTCCATTTGAGGCCTTTGGACAAGGGGCTGAAGCTGTTGCTGAGAGTCTGTGGTCCTGATGTGGACGAGTGAGTCCATTCAATACATCTCTTCCTTTGGCATGGCTGATAGGAAGGAGCTCATAGTCTAGGCCTCAGGGCTATTTTTGTCTGTAGGCTGTTTGTTGGACCTCATTCTGGGAGGAATCTGTGTGGAGCTGTCTCTCCTGTTGCCACATCACTCCTTGTTCTTAGGGCTTAGCTGTTGAATCAATTCTGGGGACCACTTGTCTCTCTCTTGCGATCTTTTCCAGGTCTTATCATTATCTAACCCGGACTTTCTTTTTGCAGCCAATACAGGCAAAAAATGTGGCAGTACTGTATGGAGGCTGTGGCAAGTATTGCGCATATGGTGTGGATGCCATGAAACTGCGCCTGTTCATCCCAAGGTATGGATATGTTTGCTGTCTTGCGCCACCTCCACCTCACCACCACCACCACCACCACCACCCCCTCCTCCTCCACCACCACTCCACCTCCACCACATACAAGGGCTGTGTGCCACCATTCCCCACAAAAAAAAGCTGAGCTGCCTGAGAAAAAGAACAGGAAGAAACACATCGGGCATAGCAAAACATCTTCAGCACTGAAAAAGTATCTGTGTCTCCTCTGATGAATGATACTACTACTAATAATAAAGTGGTGAGATCACAACAGTTTACATGTCATTCCTTTCTTGCTTGTCTGTCAGACATAATTCCTTATTAACCCTTCCAGACCTCTGTGTCATCATTCCCTTGTCCAAATGAGGGCTCTCAGGCAAAATGGGAATATGAGTCCAAAACATCTGAGGTTGGGGTGTTTCTCTAGAGAAGCTAAAGGCTCAGCATAGGAAAGGAGGGCTTGAAGAGGTCCCCAAGAAAGGATTTTTTGCCCTAAAAGTCAAGGGAAAAAGAAAAAAAAGAACATCTTGTACGTGAAAAAGAGAAACAAGAGCTGCTGCCACACTGCAGAACTAATGCAGTTGACACAGCTTATGTGTTCCTGGCCTGCCTACTATGGAATCCTGGGATGTAGTGGACTCTGAAAGAGAAGCTAATTTCACAAAACATCAAATCCCAGAATTCATAGCATGAGTCATAGCTAAAGAGATTTAATCTGTCGCATGCAGCCAAGGTTAATAATCACACACACACAAACACCCACAACACACAACACGGAAATTCTATGGTCTGGTTGTTATAACCCCCATTGCAGCTCCATAACCAAGCCTTCAAACATTTCATATATGAAATGGGGACTATGTGAGGAAAGAGTGTGGTCTGTTGTGAAAATAATTACAAAGACGACAGATAAGCTAAGAGAGGCTGGCAACAGTTTGCTTTTGCTGAGCTGAGTGGGAAAAGCATATCCTGTTTCTCCTCTCCTCTCTCCCTGCTCATGTTAATTCGGCAAGGTACTTTTGCACTTGACCTCAGTTTGCAAGCATGAAAGTAAGCTGAGGATGAAGGGGAAAGCAGTAAAAGGAAAGAGAAACTGGGACATTTGCAAAGCAGCTGTAAAAGTGGGATGCAGAGGATTATTTGGGAACTGTCATTGCCAATCAGGACTTTAGACTTGCATAACTGGTACAAATCCCTGTCACTTGAATCATAGAATCATAGGGGAAGGACCTCAAGGACCATCCAGTCCAACCCCTGCATGCAGGACTCTCAATCAAAGTATCCCCGACAGATGGCCATCCAACATCTGTTTACACAACCTCCATAGAAGGAGATCTACTACAACTCCAAGGGGTGTGTTCCACGTCGAATAGTTTTACTGTCAGAAACTTCCTTCTAATGTAAGGTGGAATCTCTTTTCCTGGAACTCGCATCCATTGGTCTGTGCTCTATGTCTGGAGCAGCAGAAACAAGCTGGCTGTCCACCTCAATGTGACACCTCTTCAAATATTAAACAGAAGCTATCAATACTACTTCTTAACGTTCTCTTCTTCCAGGCTGAACATCCCCAGCTCCCTAAGTTGTTCCTCATAGGGCATGGTTCGCCAGGCCCTTCACATTTTAGTCGCCCTCCTTTGGGCACGCTCCAGTTTCTCAATGTCCTTTTTGAATTGTGGTGCCCAGAACTAGACACAGCATTATTCCAGGTGGGCCTGACCAAAGCAGACTAGAAGGCACTATTACTTCCCTTGATCTAGACCTTGGTGCAGCTACTCCATGTCTTTTCAGCTTCCATGTCGCACTGTTGACTCATGTTCAACTTGTGGTCTACTTGGACTCCTAGATCCGTTTCCAATGTAATCTCATTCAGCCAGGTGCCCCCATCCTATACCATGGATGTCATTTTTTCTACCTAAGTGCAGTACCTTGCCTTTCTCTGTGTTGAGGTTCATTTTGTTAGCTTTGGCCAGCTTTCTAGTTTATTCAAGTAATTTTGAATTTCATCCTGTCCTCTGGGTATTAGCTACTCCTCCTAATTTGGTGTCATCTGCAATTGATAAGTATGCCCCCATTCTTCATCCAAGTCATTGTAGATGTTGAATAGCACTGGGCCCAGGACCAAACCCTGTGGGACCCCACTGGTCACTTCTCTCCAGGATGAGGAACGACTTAGGGAGCTGGGGAGTTTAGCTGGAGAAAAGAGAAGGTTAAGGGTGATATGAAAGCCTGTTTAAAATTTGAAGGGATGTCATATGATGAGGAGCAAGCATGTTTTCTGCTAGGCTTGCCATAACACGGCGGCCCCCGTGCCATTCACGGTTTCAGGGGGCCCCTCCCGTCACGGTCCGGTTTGGGCCCCCACCGTGCCTTGTTCCCGGTTTGGGGGGTGTCGGCCATTGCCGCTGCCGCTAATGCGGCTGCTGCGGCGCCGACCCACCTCCTCCTCCTCCTCCTCCGGCTCCACATTCCTCCTCTTCTGGCGAGCCAGCGCAGAAGAGCGCGCTGCCACGCGCCCCACTGGGAGGGCTTGCGCGCTGCCAGGCCTCAGTAGGGGCCAGTGCAGCGCGCTCCGCGCACGCGCCTCCATTCCTCCACGGCGCGCGCGCTTCCCCATTCCCTCCGCGCGCGCGTGTGCCTGCCCCGCTTCCCTTCCTAGTTCCTCCCAGGCCACCATCCTAAGGAGGAGGAGGGGGGAGAGGAGGGGAGGAGGAGGAGGAGGAGCCGGAGAAGTGTGCTGAGGCCAGGGCGGGAGAATTGGGCAACAGAGGAGGAGGGGAGGAGAGGAAAGCTGAGTCAGTGGCCATTAGGTCTGCCTGGTATTTGGGGGTTTTAAATTTTTTTTAAATATAAAATACTTATTTTATTTAATTTTTTTTAATTTTTATTATTGCTTTTTATTTTATTTTATTAATTTTTATTATTGTTTGTTTTTATTTTTATTTTATTAATTTTTATATTTGTTTTATTTTATTTCTTATTTTTATTATGCTTGTTTTTATTTTATTTCATTAATTTTTATTATTGCTTGTTTTATTTTTTTATTAATTTTTATTATTGCTTGTTTTATTAATTTTATTATTTTATTTTGCTTGTTTTTATTTAATTTTATTATTTTTATTATTTTTTTTATTTTATTTATTAATTTTATTATTGCTTGTTTTATTTTATTTCATTAATTTTTATTATGCTTGTTTTATTTTATTTCATTAATTTTTATATTGCTTGTTTTCTTATTTTATTCATTAATTTTTATTATTGCTTGTTTTTATTTTATTTCATTAATTTTATTTTTGCTTGTTTTATTTATTTATTATTTTTATTATTGCTTGTTTTTATTTTATTTATTAATTTTTATTATTGCTTGTTTTATTTTATTTTCATTACTTTTATTATTGCTTGTTTTTTATTTCTTAATCATTCTTATTGCTTGTTTTTTATTTTATTACATTAATTTTATTATCAAATATATACACCCCCTGCCTTGTTTTTATTTACTTTTTCTTTATTTTTTATATTAAATATATGCAGTGCATTTTTTGTGTATTTATGGTGCTTTGAATGCTAACAGTCCGCCTTTCTTGACCAATTATAGTGTGATGATGATGATGATGTGATGATGATGATGATGGATGATGATGATGATGATGATGATGATGATGATGATGATATGTACTTATCAACAAGCCTCTGAGGCACGGCCAATGAACTGCTGTGATTTTTACAAACTCATGCGCAGTGAAGAAAAACCACAGTCCCTTGCCCAAGTACACACTTCTTATGTGTCAGTTGAACCTGAGGGCAAGTCCATTTCTGCCATCTGTCTAAGAATAATGCCAAAATGTCCTCCATTTTGATCATGCCTAAAAACATGCATTTATATTAACATTTTTTTAAAAAACCTCAATTTTTTGCGCGTCCTCCATTTTTATAAAAATGTGTCCTACATTTGAAAATGTTGTCCTACATTTGTCCTACATTTGTCCCGGTTTGGAGGTCCTCACTTATGGCAACCCTATTTCTGCTGCTCAAGAGACCCGGAGCAATGGATGCAAGCTGCAGGAAAAGAGATTCCATCTCAATATTAGGAGGAACTTCCTGACAGTAAGGGCTGTTCCACAGTGGAACAAACTCCCTTGGAGTGTAGTGGAGTCTCCTTCCTTAGAGGTATTCAAACAGAGGCTGGATGGTCATCTGTCAGGGATACTTTGATTTAGATTTCCTGCATGATAGGGGGTTGCTTCCCCTTTCTGCCAATCTGTCAAGCCCCTTATATTCATTTAGATTAACCAGGTATTCCTGTACTATCTCTTTACTAATTCTGTGCTGAAATTCCCCTATTCTGTCCTCTGCTCCATTCTCCTCAGGTTGAGCACCCTTTGACTTTTCTGAGAACACTGAAGCAAAGAAGGTTTTGAGTAATTCTGCCTTTTCTCTGTCTTCTGTTAGCATTTTGCCATCTTCTCCACTCAGTGGTCTTACCATTTCCTTCTTCTTCGTTTTGCTGCAGACATATCCAAAGAAAGCCCTTTTTATTGTTTTTAACCTCTCTAGCAAGAGAGGTTCACTCTGTGCTTTAGCTTTCCTGACTTTACTCCTACATAAGCTCACTATCTGTTTGAATTCCTCTTTGGTGATTTCCCCATTTTTCCATTTCTTTTACATGTTCTGTTTAAAACTTAGCTCAGTTGAAAGTTCCTTAGTCATCCATCCTGGTTTCTTGAGACACCTCCCATTTTTCTTCCTCACTGCAACTGTTTGAAATTGTACTTTCAATATCTCCCTTTTGAGAAACTCCCATCTGTCCTGAACTCCCTTCTCTTTTACTATTTCTAACCATGTGATCACCCCCAGTATTTCTCTAAGTTTATTAAAATCCGCTCTCCTGAAGTCTAGAATGCATGTCTTGCGGTCGCCTTCCAGCTCCAATCGATCCTGGATGAAACGGATTTTCTAAACCCATTTCAAGCCGGCTTCCGGGCAGGCTATGGAGTTGAGACTGCCATGGTCGCCTTAGTTGATGATCTCCGTCTGGGCATGGACAGGGGAAGCGTGTCCCTGTTAGTGCTTTTGGACATCTCAGCGGCTTTCGATACCATTGACCATGGTATCCTTCTGGAACGCCTGAGGGAGTTGGGTATCGGGGGCACTGCGCTCAGTGGTTCAGATCCTACCTCTCAGGTAGTTTCCAGATGGTGCAGCTGGGGGACGTTTGCTCCGATAAGAGGGCACTTACATCTGGTGTCCCTCAAGGAGCTATTCTGTCCCCCATGCTATTTAACATTTACATGAAACCGCTGGGAGAGATCATCCGGAGATACAGGGCGCGGTGTTATCAGTATGCTGATGACACCCAAATATGTTTCTCTGTGTCTCCGACTGATGCAGTGACTAGGGATGGCATCTCTCCTCTAAATGCCTGCTTGGAGTTGGTAATGGGCTGGATGAGGGAAAACAAACTCAGTCTGAATCCAGAGAAAACGGAAGTACTGGTGATAGGTTCCCCGGGTCTGGGTGGCGAGATTTGCCATCCGGTCCTGAACGGGGTCACGCTCCCCTTGAAGGACTCGGTCCGCAGCTTGGGAGTGTTCCTAGACTCGTCGCTCCAGCTGTCATCTCAGGTGGATGCGACGGTCAGGAGCGCTTGTTATCAGCTTTGGCTGATACGCCAGCTGCGTCCCTACCTGGACCGGAGAGACCTTGAAACTGTAGTACATGCTCTGGTAACCTCTCAACTGGATTTCTGCAATGCGCTCTACATGGGGCAACCCTTGTACCAAATCTGGAAGCTACAGTTAGTGCAAAATATGGCAGCGAGATTGGTCGCTGGTTGTTCCAAGTCTGACCATATAAGATCTATTCTGAAAGGTCTTCATTGGCTGCCTATTCGCTTCTGGGCTCAATACAAGGTGTTGGTAATGACCTATAAAGCCCTAAATGGCTTGGGCCCAGGGTACTTGGAGGGCCACCTATTCCCATACAATCCACCCCGCACATTCAGATCAACAGGGATGAAATTGTTGCAGGTCCCAACAACACGCTATGTGAGGACCTTACAGAGGGCATTCTCTATCCTGGCCCCTAGATCTTGGAATAATCTCCCAGATGAGCTCCGCTCCACCACATCCTTAGTTCTTTTTAAAAAGAATCTAAAGACGTTCTTCTTTTCCCAATCCTTCCCACCGTGAAAATCATATTATCCCTTACCCTCTTTTATTGATGACCTTGTAATGTGTATATCGACTCCCCTATTCATCTGGCCCTTTTGTTGTTATGATTACTGTGTTGTTTTTAATGCTCTTTTTAATTGATTTTATTGAGATGTTTTATACTTCAATTGTATGCCGCTTTGATCAAATTTTGGAAAAGCGGATTATAAATAAATAAACCATATTACTATGCCTGGCTTCTCCTTTCCACTGTATAACAAACTCCAGGAGAACATGACCACTTCCACCTAATGATCCCACCACTTGAACCCCATTAACCAGGTCATCCTTGTTGGTTAGGATCAGATCTAAAATAGCTGACCCCCTTGTTGCTTCTGGACAATGAAATTGTCTTCCAGGCAAGTGAGGAATTGGCTAGACTTTGAGGATTTGGCTGAGTTTGACTTCTAGAAAATATCAAGATAGCTGAAGTCACCCATCACTACATCTCTTCTTTCTGAGTGTGTGGACATCTGTTCTAGAAAGGCATCATCCAATTCCTCCATCTGATTTGGGGGTCTGTAGTAGACTCTCATGCATTTGCAACACATTTGTTCCAGACTCTGGCCTAGAGCACAATTGGGGAGGCCAGGAGAGGCAGTCCATTAAAAAGAGCTTAGGAACCATTTCTGTTTCAGACATCAGCTCTCAAAATGTTCAGGATAGCGCAGGATGTAATCACACTGGGTGGAACATTGTAAGAGCTATGCATTCAAGAGAGTAATTTTCTTGGGTTCCTGCCCTTCTGGGTATTAGGTAGTGAAGCTGTTACAGTGAAGCAGCACACAAAGAACCAATGCCACTGGGAATAGGCCAAAGAAGTCAGTTTCTCCTCCAACAGTCCTTTAGGACTCTAGGAAAGTCCTAATATTTCCCTTCAGTGGATGACCTGACAATATTCAATAGGAAAGGAAGCATCTCCAGTCCACTTTCTCTCTCCCTGGGCATAATGTATAATAAAATACTATATTTTTATTAAAAATATACATTGGCTCTCCAATGGCTCCTCTTCATCTTGGAGAGAAGTGACCAGTGGGGTGTCACAGGATTCTGTGAGTATTATTCAACATCTTTATCAATGACCTGTGTCTGAATTTCATATCATGAATCTACACATAAAGAGCCATACATTAAATAAATGAACCACTGACCCAAGCATCAGATGTGCCAGTAAATGCACAACCAAATGATGCATCCATACACAATACACATTCATGCCTAATGTGTATCTAAGCAGAATGACAATCTGCATACACAATAAGACTAGATGCACAACCTCACTCCCATAAACATGGACTTCATACAGGCATTCATGTCCGAACAAAATGATGTAGGGGATCTGTAGGGGAAGCAATGTATGCATAAACGAATGTGATTCTGGTCAGAGTTCAACTGTGGAATTCCTGGCCACTAGGAGTGATGATGACTATGAATTTTCAGATCATATTGTGTCAGTTTTTTGGTTCAGAAAATGGCAAAGTATTATTTGATGGTCTGGTGTCCTTAAAATCAAGAAACTGAAATTAATTATTCCTTCTACCTGTTTTCAAAATGGACTTGATATGGGCTATGTCCTGTTGTTTTTGTGAACAAAATCATAGAAATGGTGGCCTGCCTCTGAGATTCTTTAGGGTCATAACAAATATTGTATATTTTATACTTTTTTAAAACTTTTGTAGCGTTTTAATTTCTATAGTTTTAAAATGTTTTTAGCCTCCTTGAGCCCCATTAATGGGAGAAAGACAGGATATAAATCAATAATAATAATAATGCCAAAAAGACCAGGCATACCTTCACTTTCCACATAAAATAAACCATGTTTAAACATCGTTGTTGTTGACTGCTTTTGACTTGACTCATGGGGACCCGGTAGATGAGATGTCTCCAAGTTTCCCTATCCTGAACTGCTTTCCTTAGGTTCTGCAAATTCAGATCTGTGACCTCCCTGATTGATTCCATCCATCTAGCATGCAGTCTTCCTCTCTTTTTATCATCCTCCAGCTTTCCTAGCATTATTGTCTTTTCTAGTGAATCATGTTTTCTCATGATGTGGCAAAAGTACAGCAGCCTCAGTTTGATTATCTTTGGCCATTATCAGACGAGTGTGGAACTGGGGGTCTTCTGCACTGGGCGATTCGAATTCACGTTATTTCGCACAATACCATCATACCTGGGAGTCCCTCCGCATTGGCATGATTCAAATTGGCCAATCTGCATTCGCGCGAAGTGCATTCAGTGCAGAATGATTTGTCACACCGGTGCTCAACACGAGAATTGGCCGATTCGTATCGGCCCCCTCGCACATGCTCAGTGGTGCCCTGCATGGGCTGCGACCTTAAACGCTTCCGGGGTGAAAGGGGAGGTCCCGTCATGACAGCCCGGTAAACAGCTGGAGAGCCAGCTCATGCACATTAACAATCGCGATACAACGTGCCCGTTACTGTTTCCTCTCTACATTCCTGCTTGGTTTTAATGTTACCATGACCTTCCCTTGCAACAAATTAGCAATGCCCGGTTCTACGTGTGTGTGTGTGTGTGAGTGTGTGTGTATGTATTCTGGGGGGGGGGAGGAGCAGTTCCAGCGGCTGTCAATCGCTCCGTTAGCAAGTGCCCACTACAAATTGAAATCGAATGCATTTTGACAGAAATCGAATGCATTCTGTAGATTGGCCGCTGCCAATCAAGCTATCGTCATGGTGACGTTTGCAGGGCATCGGGGGAAGTGTCCTCCCTTTTTAAAGAGCCAGGCACAGGGGTTTCAGCGGCTGCACAAGTGCAAGCCTGGCTCCATCTGCCTCTGGAATATAAACCATGCGCAGCTGCGCTCAAAAAAATGGTTAAAAATAAAACATACATTCTAGGATATTAACCATGCGCATCTGCGCTAAAAAAAATGGTTTGAATTTGAAAGGGGGGGGGTTGCCTGACATGAGCTCCGTTCATGACCTGATTTTTTCCTCCTGCAAGGGAAGGAATGCCCAGCGACAGAGGGCTTTGGGCAGGGGATGCAGGGAAAAGAGGCTCCTAAAGAATGCCTTCCCTTGCTCCCTTCTGCCCAGGGCTCTTTCCTCCTCCCCCTCCCCTCCGATGAGGGGAGGAAATGCCTTGCCCTTCCAGGCAGGGAAGAGGCGCGGGGGGCAACGGGAATCGCGGTTCCAGCAGCCTCCTCCTCCTCCTCCCGGCTTGGGATCCAGCCTGGGCTGCATCCCAGGCAGGGAAGAGGCGCGGGGCCGCTAGAATCGCGGCGATCGCCGCCGTTCCAACGGCCTCCTCCTCCTCCTCCCGGCTTGAGAGGCAGCCTGGGATGCAGCCAGGGATGCCTCTCAAGCTGGGAGCAGGAGGAGGAGGCTGCTGGAACCACAATTCCAGCGGCCCCCCGCACCTCTTCCCTGGAACCGGCAAGAGGAAAGACCCACCGGAAGTAAAAACTGGAATCTGGGGGTCTTGCGATGGAATTCAGGACTGGGTAGTCACACCAGACCCATTCGCACTGAGATCGAACAGAGCCCCAATCCAGGATATCGCCAATCCCCTTATCAGCGCACTGGCCAACACGCTCCAAAAAGAGGAGCCAGTACGCATTCAGTTCGGCAGCTCGCGCTTTAACGTGAGTGCGGATTGGGCCATTCGAATGCAGGTATGATGGTATTGTGCGAAATAACGTGAATTCGAACCGCCCAGTGCAGAAGACCCCCAGTTCCACACTCGTCTGATAATGGCTTTTGCTTCCAGGCAGAGTTCCAGCTTGATCTGTTCCAGGATCCATTTGTTTGTCTTTTTGGCTGCTTGTGATATCCTCAGCACTCTTCTCCAGCCTCACATCTCAAATGAGTTTATTTTCTTTCTATCCACTTTCTTCACTGTCCTGCTCTCACATCCATACATGGTGATGGAGAATACCACAGCATGGACAATCCTAACTTTAGTGTTCAGTGCTATTGTTGGAAGTGTAAAAACGCTCTGCACTGAAAGAGTTGGTGCCTCATAGTGGGCAGTAGTAATATGGTTAGATTGCATGAGTAACCCAAAGTGTCCTCTGTTCTGGTCTATGTCTCCTGACTCCTCTCTCATGTAAACTGAAACTCTTAGGGATATTTCTACTCCTCACTCTCACTCTTCTCTAAAACCAACCTAGAGGTGTAGCTAGATTAGAATAGCTCCATCAATAATTTTCCTATCTTAGATTAGAAAGATGGACCAAATGTAACAAAATGAATTTCAACATTTAGAGCAAAAATTAAATGCATAGATACAGGATGGGAGACACCAGGCTTAACAAGACTACATGAGAAAGGGATCTAGGAGTCATGAGTCAACAGTGTGATGCGGCAGCTAAAAAAGCCAATGTGATTTTAAGCTGCATCAATAGAAGTATAGTGTCTAGATCAAAGGAAGTAATAGTGCCACTGTATTCTGCTTTGGTCAGGCCCCACCTGGAATATTGTGTCCAGTTCTGGGCACCACAATTCAAAAAGGACATTGAGAAACTGGAGCGTGTCCAAAGGAGGGCACCTAAAATGGTGAAGGGTCTGGAAACTATGCCCTAAGAGGAGAGACTTAAGGAGCTGGTTATTTTTAGTCTGGAGAACAGATGGTTAATAGGTGCTATGAGTGTCCTTTTTAAATATTTGAAGGGATGTCATATTGAGAAGCTTGTTTTCTGATGTTCCAGAGAATAGGACCCAGAATAATGGATGGAGGGTACAGGAAAAGAGATTCCTTCCAAACATTAGGATCTGTTTGACAATGAGAGCTGTTTGACAGTGGAACACTCCCTCGGAGGGTGGTGAACTCTCCTTCCTTGGAGGTCTTTAAATAGAGGCTGGATGCCCATCTGTCAGGGATACTTTGACTGAAAGTTCATGCAGGCAGGAGGTTGGACTGGGTTGCTCTTGTAGTCTCTTCCAACCCTATGATTCTATGTTTCGAGAATGAGTTTCCTATAATAAAGTCTTTAGTTTGTTCTCTAAGCCATTCGTGTCTTTGCTTCTTGGACAGAACCTGTGTATTGCTGCACTGCACTAATTCTAATAGTTTTATCTTTGCACTTTTATGGCCTTGTTTAGTTCTTTCATAGCTGCCCTTCCCATTCCTAGTCTTCTTCTTATTTCTTGACTGCAATCACCATTCTGATCAATGTTTGGTCCAAACTTTGGAATCTTTTACTATTTCAATTTTCTTGTCATCTAGGATGTATTACTCTTATTAGCTTGTAAGAAGATAAAAATGTTGTAAATAAGTATTGAGTATTGAGTATGACAGTTCCCCCCCCCAGATTATTTAAAGGACATTTTAGATGGCCCCCACTAATTAAAAGAAGAGTAGACGAGTAGTGGACAGTGCAATGGTATGCAAAGGGATCTTGTAGCACCTTTGAGACTAACTGAAAGAGAAAAGTTGGTAGCATGAGTTTTCATAGACTTGAGCCTCCTCCTTCAGATGCATGAGGTCAATGCAATGCAATGGGGAGCCCTGGTGACACAGTAGTTAAATGCCAGTACTTCAGCCAGAAGTTGATCCTACAGGGCTCCAGCTTAACTCAGCCATCCATCCTTTCGTACGTCGGTAAAACAAGTGCTCAGCTTGTTGGGGGCAATTGACTAACACATTGTAAACTGTTTAGAGATATAAAAATGTAAGTGCTATTGCTATTGCTAATGAGTAATGTAACTTGCTACTACTACTGTGCATGCATGACAATATTAATGATGAAAAGCAGTTTTGCAAAGAGTAATGTAGAGGGTAACTACTGAAAAGCAATTTATCCCTCTCTGGTCAAGGCATCAGATGCCACTGGCCAGGTCTTTAGCATGACTAGCCCAGTGACTAGACCTTTTTCAGCATTAAGGACCTCAAGTTACAAAACTGCCTCTGTGACAGGTTAGAAAAACTGTCTCCAGGTACAGGGTTTTTTTTCCAGAACAGTTTCAAGACAGATGTCTCTCCCCTGATTTTTCATGATCCTAGACCTTCTACTGTCTCTGTATGCTGTTCTTGGTTTTTTACTTTATTGATACCAATTTCCACCACAGCATTTATACTATTCTTTTAGAGGGGTGGGGGAGATGTGGTCAAAGGGCCATATGTGGCCTTCCATGTTTATGGACTCTGAAGGCCTCCAGGGGATACCAAAGCCTACAGACCACCTCTTTACTAGGAATATTCCTCTACTGAGCCAAAACTACACAAAAACATGGTGGTTTTGTTTCTTGTACATGCAAGTCCCTCAAAATTTAAATTCGAATTAATGTCATGATATAATTGATGTCAGGTTATGAATTGATGTGATATTATAAACTTCCATTTTATAAGAAATGTGCTCCCATGGCCTGATGAGGTCAAAGTTCAATTAGGTTCACAAAATACGATAGATCAAAAGGAAAGATGAGCAACTGCATTAGAGAAGTGCTGATCTTCCCGTGTGTACCCCCAACAGGGAAAGATCAGCCCTACCCTTTTATCTATTGCATATTGAGAACCTATTTGAACCTGCACTATTCATAAAGCATTGACAAGCTGACGTATGGCATCTCTGAAGGACAATAGGTTGAACAAAATAGCAAGCAGCAGGAGGAGTAATGGAAACAATTAAAAATAATTTTGCTTTACAGAAACCCCGCAGTTGCAATTGACAAGAAGGACACAGATGGCTAAATTGTTGAGGTCTCACCACTTTTTTATTACTTAACATGAGGAGACAAACATATCTTTTGCCAGAGTTGAAGCGAGATGGCTGGCGCCCTTGATGCTGATCCTCCTTGCTGATTCTCCTGGTGCTCAGCCTTTTTTGGGGTATGATGGTGGCGGTACCCAATGTTTATAATGTGGTGGTGGAGGAGGTGGAGGAGGTGGTGGTGGTGGTGGTGGAGGTGGAGGTGGAGGTGGAGGCGGTGGTGGAGGAGGAGGAGGAGGTGGCGGAGGTGCAAGGCAGCAAACGTATCCATATCCCTGGGATGAACAGGCGCAGTTTGCACTGGCATCCACACCATAGGAGCAATACTTGGCACAGCCTCCATGACAGTACCTGCCACATTTTTTGCCTGTATTGGCTACAAAAAAGAAAGTCCAGGGTTAGATCATGATAAGATCAGGGAATGAAAGATAGGAATGATCAGGAATTAATCAGGGAACTGACTTGGCCATGACAGTAGTGGCTGGGGGCTTCCATATTGACTGGAAGGTGGACACATTCCAGGTCTTTGGGAATTTATCCAAGGTGCTGAAAATTTCATAAATAACTTTGGTACTCTGGAGAGCTAAATCAGTTTAAAACTGGAATGCAGGTATGTCTTTTAGTGTTCCCAACTAGGAAACCTGAATAGAATGGGAGCAGGCACTGCACTTCATTATAGGAACCTTCAATTGCTACCATAAACTTTTGGAGTACAAACCAGAACAGGTTTACAGGCCCAGGCTGCATCTACACTGCAGAATTAGTGCAGTTTGACACTGTTTGAATGACCATGACTCAATGTTGTGGACATCTGAGATTTTGGTGAGTTATTTAGCCTACTTTGTCAGAGACTGCTGGTGCCACAACAAAATACAAATCCCAGGAGCCCATAGGAAGGAGCCTTGATGGTCAAAGTGGTGTCAAACTGCAATAATTCTACAGTGTGGCAGCAGCCCCATTTATAGGGAAACCAAAGACTGCCACTGCCAAAAGATATTGCCCAGTTACCAGGCAATGATTTCAGGCCACTGGAGAGTAGCTAGGCTCCACAGATCTGGCTTAGAAGGAATGATTTGTCGACAAATGTCTCTCAAACTCCTAGAAGGCCTGAGAGTCTGAATATGCTCCTTCTGCCAACCACAAAAAGGAAGGAAACATGGTGGCCACAGTCCTTGGTCAAGAGACAGGTCCCCACTTCAGTTCTAGCCTCTCCATAACTGTACAAGGGCTCTTGGTCCTTGCAGAATGATGAGAGTTGGCATCCAACACATCCATGGGGCCAGTCAGAAGGCTGGGCTGGAGCTTTAATTTCAAATAAATGTCTTTTCCCTTCCTCGATAAGAAGCAGGACAAGGATCTCCAGAATTACCTAATGCCAAGGAATGGGGTTTTTAAAGATTTTCTCGCTTGGCAGGGTTTAAACATTCAGGAAATATTTAGGGTTGATGGGGTTAGTTTCAAGGGTTTCCAAACCAAATTTCCAAAATTGGAGGCAAAAATGTCTGCATTCTAATCCCAGCCTGATGCTTTCCATTTTGCTAATTTTGAAGAGTGTATCACCCCCTTCTTTATACTAGACTTAAAGGAAGAATAAGCAATGGTCCATTTGTTGCAACCTGCACCTCCTATCAGTCCTAGCCAGAACCACTAGTAGTAAGATTTTATGGGAGTTATAACCAAAAGCATCCGTCTTAAAGAGTAAATTAAAAAAACCAAAACCAGTTGGCTTCTCCACTCAGCAATTCTCTGCTCCCATCCATTATATTTCTATGAGTATTATCCAAAATCAAAAGTTAGTGTAGCACTTGGAATAGTTACCTTTTTGGACGACAGTTCCCAGAATCAGTCTATCTGCTGGAAGAGGATTTCTTGAAGTCTAAAAGGTGACTTTTCCAAGCTTGGGGATAGCATGACTAGAGAAGTGGCTCTAGGTGCATCTACACTTTAGAAATAATGTAGTTTGATACTACTTTAAATGGTGTAGCTCCATCATATGGATCCTGGGACTTATATTTTTACAAGGTTTTTACTCTTCTCCACTCAAGCATGCCTTACAAAACTACAAATCCTAGGATTCTGTAGGAGCCATGGCAGTAAAAGTGTTGTCTACGGTGCAGATACACCCAAGGTCCCTAAAGGAGACAATCCTATATTTACCCTTTGGGTTAGACATACTCTCAGGAAATACCTAGTTCAACTCTGCTACCACTCTGAAGAAATATTGCTGTATGACACCACTTTAACTGCTATTGCTTGATCCTATGGAATTTTAGGATTTATAGTTTTTTTAGATATTTAGTCTTCTCTCTCAGAGAGCTCTGGTGCCATAACAAACTCCAAATCCTAGGATTCCACATCATGGAGCCGTGACAGTTAAAGAAGTGTCAAACTGCATTAATTCTGCAGTGTGGCAACAGACTGTGACACACCAATGTGTTCCACCCAATTCCCAGGTTACCTTCAGTGGCCACAACGGCCAGCAGTAGCACCGCAAAGGCAAGGAAAATGGTCCTCATGGTGAGAGTTTAGTTCAGATCCTCCTCAGTGACAAGTGATCTGTTGACGGGTGATCCAATGATGGGGAACTCACACGATTGGATGAAGAGGGAGTCTCCAAATCCCAGTATTTATGGAGGATTCAATGAATTCACTTGGAGTTGAGTGACGTTGGGATCTTTTGTCTCAGAATACCATTGTGTCATTGTGACCTCAACAGACCACAGCCAAAATGCTTCATTGTCATCCCTTCCCATTTTCCACATAGACTCTATTTGGTGCCACTTGATACTGGAACTTCTCACTTTCTAGATCTCGGTCTCTGATTTCACAGAGTAATAGCACATAAATGGTGCCTTAACAGCTCCTGAGATCAAAAACATCAAATATTGTCTCCAAGGAAAGTGAAAAGATCACAGTCAAGATTATGGCCTTTGACAAGGATCACAACATCAGAACCGGAAATAAAAATTTCACTTGAGACAAATGTTGGAATAGCTGAAAGGTTGAAGCCCTGAAGCTCCCTCATGGCTCCCAGAATACTTTGCCCCAAAATTCCTCAAAATTGGTCCTAGAATGAAACTTTGTACAGAATTTTAAAACTTCCGGTTAAACAAACCTGTCGATAGGTTGCAGACAGGAGACCATGGGTGATTGTGATAAGAACCATCTTTGACACTTAAAGTCATGTGTATCCCATCAGGAGAAAGACGGGATACAGCATGTGCGATAATCTCGCAAGTTTCTCCTCATAGGGCATGGTTTCCAGATCCTTCACCATTTTGGTCCCTTTCTTCTGGACACACTCCAGTGTCTTAACATCCTTTTTTAATTAATGATGCCCAGAACTGGACACTGGATTCCAGCTGAGGCCTGACCAAAGCAGAACAGAGTGGCACTATTACTTCTCTTAATCTAGACACTATACTCTCACTGATGGAACCTAGAATTGCATTGGCTGTCTTAGGTAAAGCATCACACTGCAGACACATGTTCACTCTTAGATCCTTTTCATGTGTATTGCCTTTAAGCCAGGTGTCATCCATCCTATAGCTGTAAATTTCAGCCTTGATTTGAGGGCAAGGATCATAGACTGTAAATCCACAGAAGAAGCTCTTTTCTCAGTCATAGAATCCTAGAGTTGGAAGAGACCACAAGGGCCATCCAGTCCAACCACATTCTGCCATGCAGTAAATCTCATTCAAAACATCCCTGACAGATGGCCATCCAGCCTCTGGTTAAAGACCTCTAAGGAAGGAGACTCCACTTTCACAGGAATGGTTGGTGGGAACCCAAGAGAGGGTCTTCTCAGTCGTCGCCCTACGGAACTTCCTCTCTAAGGAGTCTAAAATGGCCCCCTCTTTGCTGTTCTTTCATAGGCAAGCAAAGTATCATCATCATCATCATCATCATCATCATCATGAACAATGAAGCAGGAGTATTGTTTTAAACCATGCCACTTCACTTTAAGAAAAAAACTTTTTGGATGTGTATGTTTTTAATATTTAGTTTAATTCAGTTTTAATATTGGCTTTTTGTATGTTTTTAACTGTGATCCCTTTAATACATGAGCTGCTTGGAGTCCCAGTCTTGGGGGGAAATGGGGACAATAAGTCAATCAATCAATCAATCAATCAATCAATGCCAGTATTCTATATCAGCTACATAGGTTACATCTATATTGTAGAATTAATGCAGTTTGACACCACTTTAAGTGCTGCAGCTCCATCCTATGGAATCCTGGGATCTGGTGCCTAACAAAACTACAGATCCCAAAATTTTGTAAAACGGAGCCACGGCAGTTAAAGTGGGGTCAAACTGCATTATTTCTACTTGGTCTAGACACATCTTTAGTAAAGCATCATGATACCAGAATCTGAAATTATTTACTTGTTTTATTTTACTTATTTACAAATAAGGGTGTTACTTAACTAAGTAATTTATCTTGGCCTCAGAAACATTGGAAACAAATGGAAACATAATTCACTCATGCTCCAATCCCTGACCGAATGGACCTCTTTCTCCCCATGCAAGTAATGCACAGTGAAGCAGATTGGGAAAGAATTACAATTGTATCAATAATGTCATAATTGTGACTAAATACCAATTATAAATATGGTACCTAGATTCACCCATCTGTAATGGTTCTGTAGCCATGATCCTCATAATCCCAACCTGAAGCTCTGTCAATAGGCTTCGAAAATGAATGGTTGGGTTCTTAAAATGATGGGCGATGTGGCACAGGGGTATGAAGATCAAAGGAGGAAGCCTACAGAACAACTTAGGATGCTGGTGATGTTTAGCTTGGAGAAGAGATGATGGAGAGGTGATATGAGAGTCATCTTTAAATATTCACATATGTTGTGTGTTAGATGGAGGTTGTTTTCTGCTGCTCCAGAGACAAGGGGCACATCTACACGGACAGAAAAATCTAGTTTACCTTTGGGTTACCATGATCGACAGTGACCAAGGGCTTATCTACACACACCAAGATGACTTCAGGAGAACCAGTCACACATTTCTCCTTTTCAAACACACCTTTGTCCAATAAATCACAGTATGCATGGCCACATAGATATGGTCACTCTAGGGTTTCCCCCTCAACTCCCCATGTGCGTGAATGTATGCATTTCTGTGGTCCTCTCCCCAGACTCACACTGATGCTATAGAGCAGTCCACCAATAGCATCCACACAGATACTATTGCACAATTACATGGAGGCACAAATATTTGGATTTTCCACTTAAAACTGAGTCTTACAGCACACTTGCTTATTTTTCATTACAAGAAACCAAACAGTATAATCCTAGGCATGCCTGTCAAGCATAGGAACGCAACCTGATATTTTTTTAGTTCTTGGTTTTTGTTGTTGTGTCCCTTCAAGATGTTTCCAATTTATGATGACCCTAAGGCAAACTTATCACAGTTTTTTTTTTCTTGGCAAGATTTATTCAGAGGAGGTTTGCCCTTGCCTTGCTCTGAGGCTGACAGATGCCCAAGATCAGCCCATGGATTTCATGGCTGAGATGGGATTCAAACCTTAGTTCCCAGAGTTGTAGTCCAAAGCTCAAAGCACTGCACCACATTGCTCATCCAGAAAGAGACTAGTGGTGTCTTTGAATTTCCATTGTGGAAAAGGCCTTGCATTGTGCACTTTGTTGATTTCTATCACTGTGCTTGGCATGTGTGTGTTTTCAGAAAACTACCTGGCTCTTGATGCTGCACAATGGAAACCACTGTCAGAACAATTGTTCTTAACCAGGAGACAAAAGAGACAGACAGTCCCAGAACGGAGAGTTCCACTGGAGCAGAGAAAGAAGTTGATGGCTTCATGTTTGCAGTCAGTGTCCAACTGGTGGGGCAAAATCTGTATTTTTTAAAGTAAAATGTACAGGCCCCCCATCCCCAAAGTTTCCTGGGCGATAATGCACAACACCAACCAGCCATCTCTGGGTTCAGCCTGGTTAATATCTGGATCATCAGGAGGTAGTAGGGGAACTTCAGCCAGGACTAGGAGAGACTCCTGTCTGAAAAACTGGACAGATCTACTGCTAGTCAGAGCTGACAGTACAGGGCTGGATGGAGCAAAGTTCTGACTCAGCATAAGGACTCCTCCAGATGGCGCAAATGTGTGGGGCCTTGTGGTATTTGCAGCTATACTGTATTCTCTTAGGTGGCTTCCTGCTAGTGAGACACTCATGCATAAATCATGCCATATGCATGGGGTGAATTATTTGCCATAGTGCAACAGACACATTCTGCTGACAGTGGCAGAAGTGGAGTTGCACATACAGCAACATTGTGCATGAAACAATAACACCCATAATCCACAAAACAGAGATATCTTTACTAGGCCAACCAAAATGCACAAAATACAGGATGCAAGCTTTCAAAGTTCCACTGGCTTCTTCATCAGGCAAAGGTGCTAAAAATCATACAAGAGAGAGAAAAATATGAGGATGCTAGAGTCACAGGCTTACATTTTGTCCAGTTGTTGTTGCTGTTGTTCTCAGTTAAGATGGTACAGAGGGATCCGTGTAGACAGAGACCATTCCTCCCTTTTGACCTTGTGGACTCTGGGAGACAAAGAGTCCTAAAGTCCAGAAAATATCATTTAAACTCCATTAGCAACACAAAAAGTTTGTGAAAAGATGGATATCCCTCCCTACCATCTTAACTGAAAACAACAGTCTGGGACCTTGATATATCACAGAGAATCAGCCCTGGTGATGCTACTGAGATGCTTTGAAATATCAAATCTGACCATGGTAACACATGCTTTAATTCCATCTTGGGTGGATTACTGTAATGGACTTACATGGGGCTGCCTTTGGAGACTTTTGGAATTCAGCCTAAAAATCAAGCAGTGTGCTGGTTTTCTGGGATTTGGGAATGATGGTCTCAGTGAGAGGTAAGGGAACCATGATTTATTCAATTCTTTATTTTTAAAAAATAGGGGTCTGGGAGCTTTGGAAGACTCCTGGGGGAATCGGGGACCCAAAAATGGGATTCTGGGGGCTACATGCAGCCTACAAACGACACTTTCTCTCACCCCTGACTGAAGGTCTATCTACACTATAGAAATAATACAGTTTGACACCACTTTAAAAGGATGTAGCTCCATCTTATGGAATCCTGAGATTTGTAGTTTTACAAGGTCTTTAGTTTTCTCTGACAAGGAGGACTGATGCCTCACAAATCTTCAGATCCCAGCATTCTGTGGGATGGAGCTATGGTAGTTAAAGTGGTGTCAAACTGCATTAATTTTGCAGTGTAGATGCAGCCATAGTGGATGTGATTGATTGATTGATAGATTGATTGATTGATTTTATTTTATTTACATGCAACTTTTCTCCTTATGCAGCAGCCAAGGTAGCTATGCAACATCATGAAGCTATACAGCCCATCAGAGTGGGCTATATACCAAAGTAACTAAAGATTTTATTTTTAAAAGCCCATTAAGAGTCAGTGGAATCATTATTAGGGTGCGGACTGTGCCAGGTGACACCCTAAGGGAGGGGGTGACACCACTGCTCTCAGACACCAACCATTTGGCAGAAACAGTCTGTGGAATTCACCTGCTTCCCTTTCAAATGCTTTAAAAGATGGTGGGAATGGGGAGAAGCTCAGAGGGAGAAGAACAGAGAGGCTCCAGATTTTTTTAAAATTCAAATGTCATTTTTTTTTACTTTCTTAAAAATTTAAATTCTTAAATTCTTTTTAAAATTTTCTTTTTAAAAATTACATTTTAACCAAATCGCATACGTAAACACATTTAGGTTGTGCCTATGATATTGTAATTTGAAGGTATAATTTTAATTTTGTTAGTTGTTTATGTCACAGCTATTACACTCAATGGCATATGGAAATTACGATTTACGAGTAACATTTAGTGCAAAAAAAGCATTGCTAAGGATTCTGTAGGGTGTGAAATGGGAGGAGGTCAATGGGAAGTGTGTGCCATCATGAGTTACCAATCGTGGATGACGCCAACCCTAGAGATGCCACTGTTAAGAGCAGGGGCAGTGCTTCCAAGCCTGGCCATGTGGATGACTATCTGATGTTCTTTTGTTGCCTGTTTATCGATCCATTTCCTGTATTGCTATATATTGTATATGTATTATCCTACTTGAGAGTATGTATTTTCCCTCGAAAATGATTAACCATCCATTATGAAGCCTCGCCCTCCCTCCATTCCATCTGCCTTGGTCCTGGCCTCGGAGGTAGAGAGGAACTGCTGGACTTCTTACCCTTTCCCTCCACCACTCCCTTCTCCTTCTGTGTCATGTCTTTTTAGATTGTAAGCCCGAGGGCAGGGAACCGTCTAACTAAAAAGATTGCATGTACAGCGCTGTGTAAATTTACAGCGCTTCATAAATAAAGGTTAATAATAATAATGATGATGATGATGATGATGATGATGATGATGATGATGATGATGACCATCACAGCCAACTGGACTGGCCTGGCTCTCAGACTCAAGCACCCTCATTGCCCTCTAGTGCCCTCTAGTGGCAGTTTCTGGAAAAACCTTGGGGTGGGAAGGGTTTTTTTTTCCAATGTAGCTACAGATTTGTAAAAATATGAAATGTCAACCCTAAGAAAAAGAACATGGTCAAGACCAGTTAAAGTATAGTTAAACTATGCATAGCATTAAAACCATTTAAACAGTTTGCAGACTGCTCCTTTCCTTACTGTTTTTAAACCTCAGTTTAAAATGTTCTTATTATCCAAAGCTATTGAAATTTTAGTCAAATACGGTTTATAATCTGGTAAATTTTGATATATATATATATATATATATATATATATATATATATATATATATATCAGTTTGTTTTATATTGAGTTGTTGTATTTCTAATTAGATAATTTGTTTAGAATTACGTTGCATTAGTTTTATGTTTGTATTACTCCTTCCTTCCTCTCTCTCTCATTCTCTGTGTATTAGATTTGCCAGGGCTGACTGTTTTTAATATTAAAAATTTAAATATTATAACAGCAATACCAACATTTACAATATAGTGATTAAAAATAATAAAACAATAAAATACTATACTCTTCAAAACTCTTGCAGTCGTTCCTCCAAAGCTTGTTCGAACAGAAGTTTTTACCTTTTAACAAGAGGACAACAATAGGAGGAAGCTGGTTTAAATTGCTTTAAAAGGTGTTCCCTTTTCCAGGGGCAGTTATCAAAAAGGCCTTCTCCTACATTCCCATCAAATACATTTTTGAAAGTGGAGAATGAAAAAAAAAGGATCTACCCTGGGGCTGTGATTATTTATTTCTGGTTTATTACACTGACAGATCACCTTTCTTTGTAATGCACTCGAGGCAGTTCAACATTTAAAATGTTGGCCTGGAATTTGCTTGATGCAACACGAAACAGGGAGGGAACAGGGAGGGAAGAGGGGAAATGATCAAACTATGGGCATCTTGAAAACTGTAAGAGGAAGGTCAGAGAATGGGAGGGGTCAGGATGAGTGGGAGGAGCCAAAGGGCTGCCTCTCTCTACCAAACCAACAGAGGGCGACATAGTCCATCAAAGTGTCTTTCTCAATCTCCATTGAGGAACATAGGACCAGATCTGTTGGCCCAGAATTTTGACTCAGAGACCCCTGTCCCATCAGAACCATGGACAAAAGCTGTTGCTTTTTGCATGTAATGTGCATACTCTTTCGTGGACCTTCCTGTGTCCCTCCCCATATATATATATATATATATATATATGCCTTCTACTGAGCTACAGAGCTAGCAAAAAATCCATTTCTGGATAACAACTCAACCCTTGTTTCAGACAGCATGGTATAATCTACCTTAGCTATGCAGTGACTTCCTCAGATCAGGTCATTCTGCCTCATTCCTGGTCTGCCAGAGCCTTAAACAAATGGTGACGTGAGGATTTGAACCTGGAACATTCACCATGTATGGCATGCACTCAGCCACTGGGTTGCCACACAGATTACCTGTCCAGCTCCCTGTATATATATAGCAATAGCAATACATCAATAAGCTTTTGTACAAGGAAGCATTCTCCACCAGCTGCCTTGGATACTATTTGGAGAGAAATAGTCATCCCAGGAGTATATTCGTAAATAAATATTACTCAGACATGAGATTCTGATCCCCATCATCTCAGGTGGGTCAAGGAATGTCTTGCTTATTCAATATTGGGTTGGGGAAAAGGGGAATCCCTCATTATATGGAGATAGAGTCAGTCAAGGAAGCCATGGCTGCCATGAGTTTGTAAGATCTGATCAAGGCAATGGAGAAGATCTCTGATTCATAGGGTCACCATAAGTCAATGTTGACATAATAGTGTCAGGATTATGGTCCAGACATGGTCCTGCCATGCATAATTGCTGTGCTTGGGTATTTGTGTGTAAATGCAGGATGGTGGGTTATGCTATTGGTGATGCTGAGGAAAAGAAAAGTATTGTGTATCTGTAGTGGCCTGGGATAAGGAGCTTATGTGGGCAGCTATGTGGGGAGAAAGTATGTGCTGCAGATACCAAGCCCGTTCTTGTGGGAAGATGTTGCATGGTATGGGGAGGAGGGGTGAAAGCAGGGAAGACATGTTTTGAGTTGATGGCAAATTTGCAATAGGTGAATTGCTTGAACTCTAAATATACAGAGTACAGTGCTACCTCGGGTTACAAAATTAATTCGTTCCGCCATTCCGTTCGTAACCTGAGTAATTTCGCAACCCGAAAAGGCTTTCCGTTAGCGCTGGAAAGCCGCTAGCCGCGCTTTGCGTTTGAATTTCGCGCCGAAATAATTTTCGTAACCCAAAAAAAATATCGTAACCCGGAACAGTTTTTTCCAATCTAACTTTTTCGTATCCCGGAAATTTCGTAATGCGATCATTTCGTATCCCGGGGTACCACTGTAATCAGAAAAAGACATATCAGTCCTGACAGCAAAACTACGTGCTGTGATCTGCTATCCTTACTGAATAAAACTTTACTGAAGGCTTGTGCTCCTGGAGTTAGCCTGTACATTGCAGACAACAATTAATAACATAATCCAGGGATGGAAGAAGGAACTGTCAACAAGGTTTCCAAAAACAAATATGCCAACAAAAACCATCTAAGTTCATACCTACACATCATGCCACCCTGCTTTTCCAAACAATAAAGGATTGTTGGGTTTTGAAAATTCATGTGTGGGCAAACAGACCCTAATGTTTCCAAATTGAAACATCATATCTTTATCCTAAAATAACAGAGCATTAACCTAACATTTAAGAACTGCCATTAAAAAAAAAGAGTTTCTCTCAAAAGACCATTTTAAATGCAAAATTGTGGAGGGGAGGAATGTTGGTGGTTTTAAAACAGTCATCTTTCAGACTTCTGAAACCCTCTGCTATGCAAAAAAAGAATCATCACAGAACCCTGCCACCGAAATAACTACTAAACCAATTTGAGCATGTACTGAAGATATATAGTGTAAAAGGCCAACATCCTCAGACTTTGTAGAGATCTCTGCATACTAGCATTGTTCTGTTTTATACACTCATTGTCTAGTGTTGCCTCAGTGCCCCAAAGGCTCCAAATCCTGTCTGATCTTGGAAGCTAAGCAGGGTCAGTACCTGGAAGGCAGACTACCAAGGAATACTAGGTGCTACAGGCTGTATTCAGAGGAAGGCAATGGCAAAACCAACTCTGAGTATTCCTTGCCTAAGAAAACCCTAGAAAATTCATGGGGTCCCCAAAAATCAACAGGAGACTTAAAGGTGCATTTGATACTTGTAGCAATGAAGCTATGGAGAACATCAGGTGTCCTCCTAAATCAGGCCAAAGGCACATTGAAAATCCAGCATTCTGTTCATCCAATGGGCAATCCATAGATGTCTGTCAAGAATTCACAAGCAATTCATGAAGACCAGCGCTTTCTTCAACTCACATTCCTCAGCAGCTGATATACATAGACTCTAGAGACCAGGGTTCGAATGTCCTACTTAGCCATGGAAACCTTTTGGGTGACCTTGGGTGAGTCACACACTCTCAGCCCCAGGAAACAGTGTGATAGGTTCTCCTTAGAATTGCTGTAAGTTGGAAACAATTTGAAGCCATACAACAGCAACGAAGTATAGATTTTACTACAGTGGTACCCTGGGTTACGAAAATAATTCGTTCCGCCGCCGCATTCGTAACCCGAAATCCTTCGTAAGCCGAAAAAGCCATAGGCGCTAATGGGGAAAAGCCGCGATTTCGTGCGAAATAGCGCCGAAAAGCACCAAAAAATTTTTCGTAACCCGAAATAACCTTCGTAACCCGGAACAGTTTTTTTCTATGGATTTTTTTCGTAACCCGGAAATTTCGTAAGGCGGCGCATTCGTATCCCGGGGTACCACTTATTTTAATATAAGGCACACCATCCTACTATGTCATTGTATTATACAGGACCTGAGCATCCACAGATTTTGGTATCCATGATGGGACCTGGAACCAGACCCCAGAGGATACCAAGGGTCCAATGTACCTCTGATACAGGCAGTAATACATAGCCATCTCCATGAATCTATCTAATTCTTTTTTTAATCCAGCCAAACTAGTTGCCACCACTACCACTTTATTATTAAATAATAACATTCCACTATAAATTCCACAATTTAATTATTTGCCAGAATCCTGTTGATTTTTTAATCTATTTAAGTACCCTTTCAGAAGCAGATATACTTTTTTGTCTGATGCAAAATGACTCTATTAAATTTAACTCAAGTAGAGTTGTGCATGCCACTTAGTAGCACACCGCACAAAGACATTCATCTGCATTGCACACTGATATGCATAGTTATTGTCCAAGGAAGCAACCTCTCCATGCTCTGATTGAATCCAGCCCACTTGCAACCATGCCATAAAAGGCACAGCAGTGAACCCCCTTGACAAGGTACCTTCAACCTTCAGGAGCCACAGCAGCCAGCAGCGGAAGCCAAAAGGCAAGGAGGACACCCCTCACGGCAAGAGTTTGGTTTGGATCTCTCAGTGAGTCCTGACAGCAGGTGCTCCCATGAAGGAGAAATCATTCAGAAGACTAGATGAAGAGTTTGGTCTTCTTGTTTTTGTTGGGTGCCTTCAAGTCATTTCCGGCCTAAGGCAAGCCTGTCATGGGGTTTTCTTGGCAGGATTTGCTCATAGGATTAGTTCTTCCCCTGAGACTGAGAGTGTGTGACATGCCTAAGGTTTCACAGCTGAGCTGGGAATCAAACCCTGGTCTCCAGAGTCAGAGTCCAATACTCACACCACTATGCCACCCTGTTATTTATTGTGAGTCTGACAAGTTGATGACAGAGGGTTTGGTTTGGACCCGTTATTTATGGGTAGTCTGATGAGCTGAGGGAAAGAGTTTTAAAAGAGGGTAGTGCATTTGTGTATTGTCCTGGAACACACCTGTGGCATCCTGACCCAGACGTGCATTCCTAGCATTTCCCTCCCCCCCTTGGCCATGTTATTATCCAAGGATCAAGTGAAAAAGGTTTCACAGGCATCTCCCACTCCCTTCCCAGATGGAGTCCTTTTGGTGCCCAGTGCCGGAACTCACCTCCCTCTATATCCGGCTATGCAGTTCCAGAGAGATGAGATGGACAAAGGTGAGCTTAATGGCCCTTGAGATCAGAGATGCTGAGCACACTTTAGAAGAGAAGAATGGGAGATAAAAGATCAAAATAGAGATTGAGGTCTCTGAAGTTGCTCAGAGAGGCAGAAAGACCTGGGCCAAATCTTGCAAGGGAGGAAGGCAGTATTTCACAAGAGAGGGCAAAGAATAGGATTGGTGGTGCAGAGAAACTTGTGTGCTGGTAGATGAACCCATTGTTAGGCAGGGTAAAACAAAGAAGCAGCTGGAAGGAAAATCAACTCATGTGAACCATGGGGCTGGTAGGAAAAGGCTGCCATTCCAATCTCAAGTTGCACACTTTGAGTTCCATCTTCCAATGACAACAACATGCCTTCCGGGTTTGAAAACTGGATACTTGAAAGTTGGAAGGATGTTACATGTTTTTATAGCCTACTACAGCCATTGATTTCTAAAACTATCCCAACTGAGTGTCCTCCTGATAAGTTGACTACAATTCCCATAGCCTCAGCTATGACTCATGACTCATTACCATATTAATTGAGGAGAAAGGGACATGTAGTCCATTGGTTTGAGAAAGGCTAGGTTAGGCCAAGTAAAGAACAACACCTCCTTCCCAAGGCTTGGAAAATTTATTGAGAGGAGTGGGAAATTCAATTACTAATCCCAGGCAGAGCAGATTCATTAAAACATGGGATTCATATTCATGTAGACTTATAATTCAGCTAGTGATTCCACAGGTTTATCGTAACTGGGATAAACAATTGGCTTTAGGTCTTGGACCTAACCTTCTTGGAGAAAAGAAGGTTAAGAGGTGATATAGCCCAGTTTAAATATTTGAAAGGATGTCATATTGAGGAGGGAGCAAGCTTGTTTTCTGCTGCTCCAGAGAACAGGACCCGGAACAATGGATGCAAGCTACAGGAAAAGAGATTCCACCTGAACATTAGGAGGAACTTCCTGACAGTAAGGGCTGTTCGACAGTGGAATGCACTCCCTCGGAGGGTGATCGAATCTCCTTCCTTGGAGGTCTTTAAACAGAGGCTGGATGGCCATCTGTCAGGGATGCTTTGATTTGGATTTCCTGCATGGCAGGGGGTTGGACTGGATGGCCCTAGTGGTCTCTTCCAACTCTATGATTCTATGATTCTATGACTACAGTTCCCAGAATCCCACAGCCACCATGGCCAGGAGACATGCTGATTGGGGGATTTGGGGATGTATAGTCCACAAAAGTAACTTTTTCAAGCTGTTTTCTTCTAGGATTCCATTTAACCTTCTAATTGTTGGTGAAAAATAAGGCCCTATCTACACTCACAATATGTATCTGCTTTATGTTTCTTGGAAATTCATGGCTTCCTCACAATGAATATTATAATGGAATTATAATGTGGTGAGGTACAGCAAACTCTTTATTACAGGTCCCCAGCCACCACCATCATCCCATCCTTGTAGAAACGTACACAAGACATTTCATGTTCAAACCAAACTTTAATAAAAGCCAAGAATCTAGCTAGACACTCATCTTCAAAACAGAATTTTAAGCATCTCAGGAGCTACAGCTGCACACAAAAACTAAAATAAAACCTCTGCTTTGCAGACTAGAAAAAAAACCCACTACCTATTTTCTTATTGTTCAACCAACATCTTTGCCTACTCTCCTAACTTCAATAATACAAATACTAATAGTTTGGCATCAGGCATATGGAGTGCTAGCTTGTGGCTTCCATATCAGTGGAGTGATGAATCCAGTCTGGGACATAGTTCAAACTCTAAAGGAGCTATGCAAGGTGCTGACCCTTAACCCTCAAAACAAGTTTGCAATAGACAACTCCATTAAGAATAAAAACCAGAATGGATTCATCACCCTAATGATAAGGGGAGCCACCAAGTTCCACATACATATAGTATGGTGAGAAACTGGAAAAAGAAAGATCTTGCCAACTGAAGCCAATGTTGTTTCTGTCATGGGTAGCTTGGCAGTGTTTCAAAATGTCTTTCTCATGGGTAACTCAATAATTCTTATTTTGGATTCCAGTTGTGTATCGCTCTCCTTGAACTGCATTCCTTCCTGCAGCAACCTGATGAGGACACGCCAGTAGGTAAGTGCTCCCAAATCTGAAAGCCAGGATGAGAAATGCTAGGTTTGAGCAGTGTTCATTTCACAACTATAAGCATGTGCCTTACCCCTCATTTCAAATGGAAATCTAACTTTGCATTTTTTGCACAACCAACTTAAAAAAAAAACTGGGGAAGGAAAATGGCACTTCAGGTGGAATGTGCAGTGGGCATTTCCACCTCTTCTGATGACACTTGAGGTTGACATTGTGGACACCACCAGGTAAGTCTTTTCAACCCATCTAGAGGTCCAAAAGCTGCCTTCTTCACCTCGTGCCCTTCAGGGCATTTATCTCTCCTATAAATCTGTAGCTGTAACCTTTGCTTCTGTAACTTGCTGTGAAGCCACTCCAAGCTAAATTGAACAACAGAGTGCAGCAAAGATTCAAGGTCCGAGAGTGGCAACATAGAGCCAAGGGAGAGTGGATGGATCCGGGCAAGATACAGAGCCTCATTCTTAATTCTGTTACCTGGAGCAGGTAGGAGGGTGGGAGGGAGAGAAGAGAATTCAAGAAAAAGAGATAAAAGCAGAGGAATCAATAGAAGCAAAATAAAATGACTGCCACCCTGTTATCACAGTTCAAGGATTAGCAAGCTCTGAAATTCCAAGGTTTAAATTTCACTCTCTGGCCTCAATCTTCAATCCCCGCAACATTGTAAATATCCACATGCAAAGCTATGTTACAGTGAGCCACATAATCTCCGACCCCACCCCAATTTAATGAAAAACCTATGAAGCATCTGACCCATGTGACTAGTCTGTGCTTCACAGGGGGCAGGAAAGCTCAGAGAACTGTTTGGACATCTTCCCATAGCCAGATGTGAAATGATTACAGCCTGAGACCACTGGCAGATCTCAGCACATCTTTTCACATCTGGCTACATGGACATAGCTAGATGCTTTTCCAATCCTGCCTGCTCACTGCAAAGCATGGAATAGCCATGTGAGGAGGCTTCAGGGGCCTTTCAGTGAGTCAGGCAAGGGCCTTTGGGCACAGAGGCTAGATGGCCATCTGTCAGCAATGCTGTGGTTGTGAGTTCCTGCATGGCAGAATGGGATTGGTCTAGATGGATGGCTCTTGGTGTCTCTTCCAACTTAGTGATTCTATAATGAACTCCCCACCCAAGAAAGTTAGGCTGGCTCCATCTCTTTTATGTTTCTGGTGAACAGCCTAAACATCATTGTTCCACATGGCATTCAGTGTTTCAAATTGCTGTTTTACTCGTAAATGTTTTAAAACTGGATTTTAGGATTGTTTTTAGATAGCTCTTAGAAGTTTAGGGAGTTGTTTTAAAGTGTTTTTATAATGCGTTTAACCTTTATTGTTTTAATTGTTTTTTTATTTCTTCATTGCCTCAGGAGCCTTTGTGGACAGGGAGTGATACAGAAATATTTTAAACAAATACATTAAAAAATAAAGGAGACAGAAAATGGCTAAATTGAGGCTATCATAGTTTGGATATATCATGAAAGTCATGATGCTTGAAAACATTGGTAATGCTCTATAAAGTGGAAGAAAGAAAAGAGGAAGACTGAATAGCAGGTGGTTTGCCTCCATCAAGGAAGGAGAGGTTTGCCTCTCAGTTTACAAGACATAAGCAGAATTGGTAATAACAGAGTATCTTGGAGGTCTCTCATTCAGAGGGTTGCCATATATCCAAACTGACAACAATGTCCATTGTCCCAAGGTGAAGCTTTCAGGTTGTTTTAAAATGTTTTTAAGTATTTTGGTCTGTTTTTAAGATTTTTTTTTTAAAAAACCCAACAACTTTATATTGTTTTATTTGCTTTACTTTGTTGTGCATCACCTCAGCAGCCCCTGCGGGCTGGGAGGCAAACTATAAATACCTTAAATAAATAATAAAATAATAAGCTCTTTGGAGTAATAATAGGTGAGGAAACATTTGAGAATATATTTCCTCCTCTCCTAGTTTACTCTGAAATGCTACACACCACCACAATCCCTACCTCAGAAGGGAACCAAACCTTAGGCGACACTAAACTTACCTAGCCCTGAGAAATAGGTTTGGTCCAGGAGTGTGTGACACACAGGCTTGGCTTTGCGAAGAGCTTCCAAAGCCTTTCCCCAATCAAACTCTGGGCTTAGGATGTCAGTGGATGGCTCAGTTGCAGGAGAAGAACACAGCTGAATCCGGCAGTTGTAAAACACAAGGAAACCTCCGCCTCAAAATTTAGAATAAGCCTAAACATAAAACAAACAATTTCTTAGTTTGTAAAAACTGGAGTAGCCATGTGTCAGTATCTGAATCCCTCTGAGTTTCTGCCATACTTGTTTGTCATTAATAATAATAATAATAATAATAATTTATTTATTTATATTTCCCGCTTCTCCCTTCAGATCAAAGCGGGATTACATCATAAAATTCATAGATAATACAAAATACATCAATCAAAATAAAAAATAAAATAAAAAGGGGAAGAGTTGTTACAGTGTTGCTCACAGTTGTAAGAATGGAGTCATCATATTCAGATGTTCAAAATTGGATTAGAGGAGATCCATTGGATAGGCCCACCGGAAGAGATCCGTCTTCAATGCCCTCTTGAAGGCTTCCAAAGAAGGTATAAGATGGATCTCTTCTGGGAAGTTGTTGCAAAGTCTAGGGGCCATCGCAGAAAGCGTTTTGCAAGAGGTGGTTTTCAACCAGGTTTTGGGTTGTTCTAATATTTTTGTGCCAGATGTCCTGAGAGTGCGGGGTGGATTGTGTAGGGAGAGGCGTTCCCTCAACTAACTCAGGCCCAGGCCATGTGGGCTTGATAGGTAATAACCGACACTTTGTATTGCACCCGGAAGCTAATCGGCAGCCAATGTAGAGATTTCGACACCGATAATATGCTCTGATCTCGGTGTCTTGGTGATCAGTCTGGCTGCAGCATTCTGAATCAGTTGGAGCTTCCAAACTTGGTACAAAGGTAGCCCCATGTAGAGTGCATTATAGAAATCTAAACAAGAGGTTACCAGTGCATGTACTACTGTTTCAAGGTCCTCGAGCCAGGTAGGGACGCAGTTGGCGTATCAGCCGAAGCTGATACCATGCACTCCTGGCTATCGCCTCCACCTGAGATGTCAACTGTAGAGATGAGTCTAGGAGCACTCCCAAACTGCGGACTTCATTCTTCAGGGGGAGTGTGACCCCGCCAAGGATGGGTTGGCAGATCTCCCCTGCTGGACCAGGGGCACCTATCACGAGTACCTCCATTTTCTCTGGATTCAGCTTGAGTTTGTTTTCCCTCATCCAGCCCATTACAGACTCAAGGTAGGCATTCAGAGGAGAGATGCTATTCTTAGTCACTGCAGCAGTCGGAGACATAGAGAAGTGAATCTGGGTGTCATCAGCATATTTATATTTAACACAGTGCCCCATCTCTCCCAGCGGCTTCATGTAAATGTTAAAAAGCATGGGGGACAGACTAGTGCCCTGAGGGACACCAGATGTCAGTTCGCTTTTACGAGAACAACTGTCCCCCAGCATCACCATTTGGAATCTGCCCAAGAGATAGGAACAGAACCACTGGAGTGCAGTGCCCCCAATACCTAGCTCCCTCAGGCGCTCCAGAAGGATACCATGGTCAATGGTATTGAATGCCGCTGAGATGTCTAAGAGCACCAACAGGGCCACACCTCCCCTGTCGATGCCCAGACGAAGATCATCGACTAGGGCGACCATGGCAGTTTCAACTCCGTATCCCGCCCTAAAGCCAGTTTGAAATGGGTCCAGATAATCGGCTTCATCCAAGACAGCCTGGAGTTGGAAGGCGACTGCCCTCTCGATCACCTTGCCCAAAAATGGTAGTAAAGAGACTGGCCTATAGTTGTTCCTTATCAAGGGATCTAGAGAGGGTTTAAGAGTGGCTTAACCACTGCATGTTTAAGTGCTGATGGAAATTTCCCCTAAGGGATGCATTTATTACAGTCTGAAGCAGTGATGTTGCAGCATCTCCTCCCTGAACGGTCAGCCAAGATGGGCAGGGATCAAGGGGGCAAGTCATCCTCCTTACACATCCAAGGAGCTTGTCCACTTCATCGGTACTCACAAGCTCAAAACAATCCAGTATAACGCAGTCCGCGGAGTCACTGGATACCTCTCTCATAGTTTCTATTTTAATGCCGGCATCCAGATTGACCCTTATCTGAGAGATCTCATCGGCAAAGAAGTCATTGAATGCGTCAGAGTAGGCTGCTGTTGGTTCTAGTAATACGTTCGGGGTGGGAGGCAGTTGGATTAGCTCTCTGACCACTCTGAATAGCTCTGTATCTGCTTTGCTTTGTATTACTGGGTGATGGGTAATGTCATAGATCTGGTGTTGCTGGATGGAAAAGCTTGTTTATCTATTCTGCAGTTGGGTAATGAGCAGATGTAGGAGGGAGGGAACAGGCACTGGGAGCTGCCAAAGTCTTGTCCTGGGAAGAAGAACATTGTGGTTTAGGAACTAATGAGGTTTGTTCATGGGAATAGGTTTGATTTGTTTGTACTTTTAATATACTGTGTAACTGAAATTGCTTTAGTCCTATCAACATTGCCATGCTGTGAAATACTTTAGTTTCTGAATAAAGCTGATTGTCTTAATACTGATGTCTGTATTTCTAAACTGATGTCAGCCAGTTAAGATTCCTGAATAATACAAAAATGCATTCAGAAAAGGCCTTCCATGCCAGTGAACTGGAGATAGAGAGGCGCTGGACACAAGGTGAGCTGAGCTGCAAGCCACTGTGTCCAATGTACAAGAGATTGAGGAGTTGGATCAAGATGAGGTTCAAAATGAAGGGAGGAATGAGGTGGGGATATATCTCTACAAATACTTTTCAAGTAATGTTTATGGATTCCCCCACTCAGCTGGCCCTGTGTTGTTATTGTGACTGTTTTTAAATGTTGTTTAAAATGTTTTTATCTTGGTATATTTTTTATCTAAATTCTGTATGCCGCTTTGATCAAAGTTGGAAAAGCGGGATAAAAATAAACTTTTTATTTATTATTATTATTATTAAGTCAGTGCTCTCACGTTGAAATTCCTCCCTGAGAACTGGAGAAGGGCCAGGCTATGAAATCTGGCAAGCTTACACCTCCTACACTCTAAAACAGTGCTTCTCACGCTATCTGATGTATGGGCTCGGAATCTTTTTTCCTAATGTGCCATTGTTTCCGAACTGTATTTATGCTACAACTGTTTCTTCCCACTGGCCAGCAGCCAATGGTTCACAGAACAACACCACTCCATGGATCACTACTTTTAGTAGTGCCAGGCAATTTGGATAGGTTCCTACCCACTCCAGGTCTTTTAGACCTGTGGGGCTTTCCTGCCATGAAGTATCTCCTGCTCATTTCTTGTTTCAAAAACAAAGTCTCTCCCTAGACCTAAAGAGAGTGATAAGAGACAACAAGATAAAGAACCACAAAGTGCTATTGTGGGAGAAAATGTAGGTGCCCAATCCGACAAGGAAGAAAAAGGGAAAGAAGAAGGAAGAGGAGGAAAGAAGAGGAGGAGGAAAAAGAGGAGGAAAGAGAAGCTCATTGGTCTAGAAATTATGATTCAAAATAAAAAAAAAGTATTAACAATAAGAATGTACAAGCCACAAAAGAAAACACAGAAATCCTTCCCACAAAATATATGCAAAATACAAGAATATAGTTATGACAAAATTATTATAATGGGAGAGCGTAATGGGGTTATAGAATCCAAACTGGATAGAGTTTCAGGGAAAAAATAATAAAATAAAAACAAAGGGCGCTCCCAAATGCAATTTTTAAAAAACCTATTGGATAATTTAACTTTAGTTGACATTTGGAGACTTAAACATGGAGAAATAAAAGACTATATTTCTTTTTTTCAGAACGACACAAATCTCATTCAAGGATAGATATGTTTTTGGTTTCTAACTTTCTACGTCTGAAAAGTAGTTCAAGGGATTTCAAAACAAAATTATCTCCAATCATAACCCAATATCTTTTACCTTTAAAAACACAAGATCAGATTTTATGTGGCTTTTAAATGATAACCCATTACACAATTTAAAAAAACTTAGAAAAAGTAAAACAAAGGCACAGTACAGACCAGCTTAAAATGGTGGTCTGCAGGTGCCCATTTTAACTCCGGAGGGACACTGCAGCCACCAAACCACACAACGTCCCTCCAGAGTTATAAGAACCTGGTTTTTCTGGGTTCTTTTAGCAGTGCCAGGGTTACGTTGTGAGTGCGCCAATGGCGCGCTCGTGACGTAATGGACATGCAGTGATGTGTGCACGCTGTGTGTCCGTTACATCAAGATGGCAGCGCCCGTGTGGATGGGACACCGCTATCAGGCCGCCACCATTGCATACTAGGGTTCCAGACTGTGCGGTTGCTGCACAGTCTGGAACCCTAATATCGTCGCTGCCACGCCCCTTTCGGCCTGTCTGTCTCAGGCCTAACTACTTTTAAAAAAGAAAACATTGGGAAAGGAACAGATATAGGGGTGAAGCAGATGGGACAAAAGGAGCAGCCAGAGGCTAATCCAGGCCCAATCGCTTCAGAACTGTGGCAACCAGATGGAGCAGTCCCAAAGCCAGCCACTGCCATGGTCCCAAATGGGCCACCAGCAGGAGTGAGTTTTGCTGTTCCTTTTCATAGAATCATAGAGTTGGAAGAGACCACTAGGGCCATCCAGTCCAATCCCCTGCCATGCAGGAAATCCAAATCAAAGCATCCCTGACAGATGGCCAATCTTGGGCAGCCTCAGAGCAACCTCCAGGCGGTTTGGGAGCATGTGGTGTTTGAATGCCATGCCCCCAAAGTGCCCAGAAGTGGGATCTCTTTTCCTGTAACTTGAATACATTGCTCTGGGTCCTAGTCCCTGGAGGAGCAGAAAACAAGCTTAACATCCCTTCAAATATTTAAACAAGGCTGTCATGTCACCCCTTAACTTTCTCTTCTCCAGGCTAAACATACCCAGCTCCCCAAGTTTCTTCTCATGAGGCATGGTTTCCAGACCGTTCACCATTTTGGTTGTCCTCCTCTGGACACACTCCAACTTGTCAACATCCTTTTTTAAATTGTGGTGCCCAGACACAGTATTCCAGGTGAGGCCTGACCAAAGCAGAATAGAGTAGTATTATTACTTTCCCTGATTTAGGCACTATACTATTGATGCAGCCTATAATCGCTTTGGCTTTTTTAGCTGCTACATCACACTGTTGACTCATGTTCAGCTTGTGGTCTACTAAAACGCCTAGATCCCTTTTGCATGTACAGTGGGACCTTGTTATTTGCTAGGGTTTGGTTCCAGGACCTCCCATGGATACAAAAATCTGTATATTTAAGTCCCACTAAATACACTGGCACTGTAAAATGTATAAAATGGCAAAATCAAATTTTGCTGTTTGGGTTTTATATATTTTTAAAATATTTCCAAATCATGGACACTTTCCATGGATAAAAAAAATCCATGTATATGGAGGGGTGACTGTACAGTTGTCAAGCGAAGTGTCACACATCCTGTATCTCAGCCTTTCTTTCTTTCTTTTTTCTGCCCAAGTGCAGTATCTTACATTTCTTCCTGCTGAAATTCATTTTGTTGGTTTTGGCCCAACTCTCTAAACTGTGACAGTCATTCTAATAGTACCACTGAATTCTGCTCTGGTCAGGCCCCACCTGGAATATTGTGTCCAGTTCTGGACACCACAAATTAAAAAGGATGTTGAGAAACTGGAGCATGTCCAAAGGAGGGCGACTAAAATGGTGAAGGGTCTGGAAACCATGTCCTATGAGGAACAATTTAGGGAGCTGGGGATGTTTAAATATCTGAAGGTGTGTCATATTGAGAGAACCAGCTTGTTTTCTGCTGCTCCAGAGAGCAGTACTCAGAACAATGGATGCAAGCTCCAGGAAAAGAGACTCCACCTCAACATTAGGAGAAACTTCCTGACAGTAAGGGCTACTCAACAGAGATAGTGGAGTCTCCTTCCTTGGAGGTCTTTAAACAGAGGCTGGATGGCCATCTGGGGATGCTTTGAGAGTTGCTGCATGGCAGAATGGGGTTGGACTGGATGGCCCTTGTGGTCTCTTCCAGCTCTACGATTCTATGATTCTATGAATCCTGATCCTGTCCTCTGAGGTATTAGCTACATACACACATTGCTATTTTAAGAGAACAATTTTAGGTAAGACATAGGGTAAAGGCCAGCTGAAGTTGGGTCGAAATTTTATTTTTCTCTACTGCAACTCTCTGAGAGATGTATTCCAAGCTCTGGTATGTATTATGTAATACAGTGAGGAACGTACAGCATGTATGCATCCCCACCAGGGATGTTTTGTGCCCCCGGCACATTTTTGTCATGCCCAGGTCTCTCTTTTTGTCACTTCTTTAAAAAAAATGCACCCCAAAATTTATACCTAGGAACTGGATCTCTCCAATCTCCCCGTTTGTTTGCCTTATTGGCTCTTGCAAACTCGTTGGCGCGGATGCTTCCATACAGGCCAAAATGGAACCGCAGCCACTTCCAAAGGTCACCAGCAGTGTCTTTGGCAAGCAATGGCGAATCTCCATCATGCTCCACTTGTGGCATTTTTTGAAGATCATGGGCATCAGCCACTTTTTCATCTTCCCTCATGAGAAAGGAGCTGCCCTCACAAGCTGCCAGCCCTTGACCAGTTGATCTCTGTTTGGATGATTCTGAATCTGCGCTCTCACAGCTGGCCACTGCTTCCTGAGAGATACCAAAGGCCAGAAACAAGTTCTTTCCATGGACCTAGAAAAAAAAGTACTGTTTATGTAAATGTTTGTGTATTGTTTGTGTATTAAGCACCTTCAAGTTGACTTAATATCTCACTAAACTACAAATCCCAGAGCATTGAGCCATGGCAGTTAAAGCAGTGTAAAATTGCATTCATTTTGCAATGTAGATGCAGCCAAGGTCTTTATCCTTCTCTGCCAAAGAGTGCTGGTGCCTCACCAAACAAATCCCAGGATTCTAAATGATGGGGCCATGGAAGTTAAAGTGGTTTCAAACTGCATTATTTCTACAGTGTAGATGCACCTTGTGTTGCCTCTTTTCCCTCACTCGTCTATCACTTTGTACCAGTCAAATTACATTGGAAGAGGATAACAGTCACGGAAACTATTTCAACATAATGTGCAAATGTGACCAGTTTAAGGTAAGGCTGGTAATTCTGTGGCCTTCCAGATGTTGTCAGAGAGCATCTCCCCTGAGTCCTAACCAGTATAAGCCAACAATGAGAAATGCTGGGAGTTGCAGTCAACCAACCTGTGGAGAGCTGCATGATTCCAATTACTGGCTTACAGTAAGGGTAGAGAAGAGAACTTCACTTGGACCGAGGGCCAAATCCGACTTTAAAGAAGAGTTCCACATTCCTACAGTTCAAGATAATCACTGGTCCAATGATCCAAAAAATTCCAGCATATTTTATCTTATTTAGCATATTTTAGCTCTTCCTGCAAAGAGACTTTGTAGTGTTTTGGAATGGTGGAAAATCCATTTGGAAACTGGGAAGCCACGGAATCACAAGGAAAGAAATGTATTCAGCTGGAGCATGATGCAAGCCAGCTTGGTGTAGTGGTTTAAGCATTGGGCTATGATTCTGGAGACTGGGCTCAGTCCTGGCTCAGCCATGTAAACCCACTGGGTGACCTTGGGCAAGTCACATTCTCTCAGCCTCAGAGGATGGCAATGGCAAACCACCTCTCAACGAATCTTGCCAAGAAAAACCCATGAGAGAGTCACCATACGTTGGAAATGACTTGGACACAACAACAACAACAATGTTGTGATTCCTGGAGGGACAAACTCAACCACAGGTTCTCTAGCCATGCTGTGGACATACAAAATGTTTAAGCAGATAACAACATATCTACAATCCCAGAGGTATCCAGAGGGTCCAGAAAGGAATGTCTTCATTCTAGAACCAAAGTGGGCGCAGGATGCTTCTATCACTGAGCCAATCTCTCAAATTCATAAAAGGAATGTGAAGTTGAAGGCATTCATGGCCGGCATCCATAGTTTTTTGTTGGTTCCTTGGACTATGAGGCTGTGTTCTAGAAGAGTTTATTCCTGACATTTTGCCAGCAGCTGTGGCTGGCATCTTCAGAGAATGCTGGCATGGAAGAGAGTGGGGTTTATATGCTGTTGGTTGAGAGAAAAGCAATTCACATGTTAATCTGTGTACTGTTCTGTTGTTGCTGAACCCTGTGGACTTGTCATTCAACCCCACTCTCTTCCATAGCAGCATTCACTGAAGAGGCCAGCCACAGCTGCTAGCAAAACGTCGGGAATAAACTCTTCTAGAACACAGCCTCATAGTCTGAAAAACCCACAAAAAAACTACTCATAAAGGGAATTTGGAAATAACAGAGTCTGTAAATTCCTTGGAGGAAGGACCTGCGCTCTTCTGTTTCTGATACACTTGTGATATCCTGTATATGTTAAAGTTATTTTTACTTGTTAATCACTATTTGGAGGTCTTTAAACAGAGTCTGGATGAGCATTTCTCAGTAGTACTTTGGTTGGTATTCATGGAAGGGGCTGGAATAGATGGCTTTTGTTTCCAGTTCAACTCTATGATTCTAATCCATTTTTAATTTTAAAAAACAATTGCTAAAGAAAATGGTACCTTTTCCTTTAAAGAAAAAGATGCAAAAACGAGCTTAGTATAGTTGAAAATGATCGGTCCTAACTAGAGCCAGTTCACTATGACAATAAGAACTTGGTTAGTCAAACCTTAGGTAAGTTCCATTGCTGCAATGGCCCTAATCATGACTTTTTAATTTGTATATTTTAAAGAATGTACTCATATGGGTATATTTTAATGATACTGCACTATATTTTAACTGTTGGTTTTATGTGTTTTCTGTTTCTTCTCTCTCTTTTTTATGTTTTGTATTTTAATATTTTTCTGTGTCTTGTATTTCCTGCATTCCCCAAATTTCTTTGATCTCCAAATGTGCATGACTAGATTGGAAATAATAATAATAATAATAGTAATAATAATAATAATATAAATTATAATAATATAAACTATTCTCCCTGTATTGGAAGAAAAATGGGATATAAGAAAACAACAACAACAACAACAACAACAAGTTGTACTCTACCTTGAGCCTTAGGAAGGCAGGAAATAAAATAATAATAATAATAATAATAACAATAATAATAATAATAATTGAGCTTATGCCAAACAAATTGGGGCTGGAATGTTGACTTACCTGGGAGTTAAGTTCCAGTATTTTCTGTAGGGTACATCTTTTGAGCAAGCACGGATAAGATCATATTAGAAGAGTAAACTGTTTGGGCAAGCCAAATGCAGCAAGACTCACCTGAGCATCGGACAGCACCAGTGTTTTCAGATCATTGGGGTTCATCTGTTTCGTGCTCCCTCCCACTTTGGTCACTGTCTGCCCCACAAAGGGAGAGCAGAGGAGTTGAAACTTCTTTACGGATGGGCCTTCAGGCATTGTGGAAGGAATGAAAAGGCCAAGGAGCCAGCTGAGGTCGGCAGTCAAACGAAAAGCTGCAAAGTTTGTCAAAAATACAGTTCTATGCAACAGATTTTTACATGGATTGCAGAACTTCCAAACAAATAAACAAAATGGCCAACATAACTACACCTTACTTGTTTTTGGATTGTGATATACCACACTGTAGCTGCAACAGGGGAACCCTGAAGAGTGAGCCAGCGGACTGGGACCTTCAACCAAGGTAAAACCATGTTTTTCTTCTCAAATTTGGACCGGATTGGCATGTTTTACCTCAACATCTACCAAAATATTCCTGATGCAAAAACATGGAAGTTTTATCGCACTGGCCCTGAAACGGGCCCAGTGCATTCTAAAACGTGCGTGCGCACAGGCACGCACTGAACGAGATGGGGCTAAGAACCCCATTTTACCAATTGTGTCCCCATTCCATTCCAGAGGGCACCATTTCTGAGAACGCTTTAGAACAATTCTCAGAAATGGCACCCTCTGGAACGGAACGGGGATGCAATTGGAACGCCCGGCGTCAAAGGTGTTCCAGTGTGTGGTAAAATGGGGTTCTTAACCCCATCTCGTTTTGTGCGCACCCGCACACATGCACATTTTAGAACGCACTGGGCCCGTTTCAGGGCCAGTGCAATAAACTCCATGGTGACTTTTTGAGGGATCCATTGTCTTCTGCCTACAAAGGGGCCTGTGGCCTCACAGGAATGGAGACAGATTGGATTGCAAAAGAGAGGTCCTTGATACATAAACGGACTTTAAATTTCCTGGACTTTGTCCAACTGCCACATGGCCAGAGGAGAAGGGGCCAGCCTGCTAAAGATATGCTATAGGAAAAGAGATTCCACCTCAACATTAGGAAAACCTTCCTGAGAGTAAGGGCTGTTCGACAGTGGAACACACTCCTTCCTCGGAGTGTAATGGAGTCTCACTCCTTGGAGGTCTTCAGACAGAGGCTGGATGGCCATCTGTCAGGAATGCTTTGATTGTGAGTTCCTGCATGGCAGAATGAAGTTGGACTGGATGGCCATTCTTGGGGTCTCTTCCAACTCAACGATTCTATGATTCTATGGTTTGACCCCAGGGAGCTGGGGACCGGTGAGGACCAAAATCAAGGCAGCCAGTAACAACTCCTCCTCAGGAGAATGAAGAGACAAAAGCAAGGCGAATGGCCCTGAGACAGTTTGTCCGCAGCAAAAGAGAGGCTATAGTCAAGCAATTTTGGAAGGAAGGCCTGTGGCCGTTTTATAAGTTTCACTCAGAGATAAGAATGTGAAAAGTGAGCCAGTGAAGGGGCTCCATTTTAAAAAATTTCCTCAGGAATAAAAAGAGGCTTTGCCAAGCGCGCCAGGAAGGCGGGGAGAAGGCGAGGCAGGCCGCTGTTAAACAACTCTACCTCAGAATTTAAATTCACATTTAAGTATAATATTATCTAAAAAAACCCATAGCATTTGCTTTAAAATATGAACAATTACCACCAAAACACAGATTTAGCCTGTCAAATCGAGTTTTTAAAAGTCTGACAGGAAAACGAGTTCCTAGATGCTGCTGCTAGTGCGGCAGACAAAAAGGAACTGAGGGTGTCGGTGGGAAACCGGCTAATAAAGCAGTTGGAGGGTGGAAGGGGCTACCACCAAAACGCCACTAATAGCTCCAAGAAGGTTCCAAAGCTAACTGTGCAGGCAAAAAGCAAACCTTGATTTTGCCATTTTATAGAAGGGACAACATTGCCTGTGTGTCATATTTAGCACGTCTCCAAATATCATACAGGTGTGTGGTACCTGGCACACCTAGATGTCTGGGACAACAACCCCCATCATCACCAGCAAGCCCATTGGCTGGGGATTTTAGGAACTCATCTGGCAAATAACATACAGGATAAGTCTGACTTGACCAAACCACGCATGGGCTGTCCTGAACCTTAGACAGATGCCTCCTCCACTAACTAATGTCTAATCCAGAGCTGCACAATTTGGAAGTAGGCAGGGGCCAAAATTAAAATTGCCAAACTTTTTCAGGCCGGAGATAGGTTTTAATTAATTATTATAATGAATTATTATTATTGATTTATTATTTATTACTACCGTAATAAATAATATTATTGTCAGCACCTTGCGCTTTGTTGGGAGAAGGCCGAGCAGAGTAGGAGCCTTGAGCAAGGTGACCAGATGTCATAATAACCAGAATGGAGGGAAAGAAACCATAAAATGGAGGACATTCAAGAAAAACGTAGGCAACATTGCAGAATAAAAGCTAAAAACAATAATATAAATTCACAACATTTATAAATATCAATGCACAAAAAACTCTCCTGATGCCCCCCATGCCATTGCGCTCCTGAGCTAGAAAAGCACATCTCACTCCAGAAGATTAATATACTTGAGCAGTTTGCACTCTATGTCTTTCTATAATAGCTACTAAATTGAATAATGGTAATAGTATATGGGCCGCTTAGGTTCAAAACACACTGCAGAAATAATCCAGTTTGAGACCACTTTAACTGCCCTGGTTCAATGCTAAGGAATCCTGGGAACTGTAGTTTTCTGAAACATATATCCTTCTCTATCAGAGAGTACTGGTCCCACAACAAACTACAACTCCCACAGTTTTTTGTGGGTTTTTTGGACTATGTGGCCATGTTCTAGAAGAGGTTATTCCTGATGTTTTGCCTGCATTCTCTGAAGATGTCAGCCCCAGTTGATAGCGAAATGTCAGGAAGAAACTCTTCTAGAACATGGCCAGATAGCCTGAAAAACCCACAAAAAACTATGGATGCTGGCCATGAAAGCCTTCGACTTCTCATTACAATTCCCACGTTCATTAGCATTGAACCAGGGCAGTTAAAGTGGTCTCAAACTGGATTATTTCTGGAGTGTGTTTTGGACCTTACTTTTTAAAAAAATAATCCAAATATAAATGCTGCTTTGAAAATTCTTTCCATGTCCCAGCTATGAAATGGTTGGGGGGAAAGGAGAAAGTGTTGGGGGAAGGGGCTGCCAATATATCAAGTCCTAATATATCGGCAGTCCCTCCCAGCATCACTTTCTCATTTCCCCCCAACCATCTCTTAGCTGGGAGATGGAAAGAATTTTCCACCTCTAAGAATTAGGTGATGCCTTCAAGGGTATGTACAACACATATGGGCACAACACATGCTCTCAGCCTCTTTTGAAGAAACTTGTCAAGAAAACCCCATAAGGTTGCCTTAGAGTCGCCATAAGTCAGAAAGGACTTGAAAACACAGAAGAACAACAACAACAGTCTGCAATAGTTTCATAGGTAGCACATAGGAATAGGAGCCAGTGTGGTGTAGTGGTTTGAGTGTTGGACTACGACTCTGGAGACCTGGGTTCGATTTCCTGCTTAGGTATTGAAACCCACTGGGTGACCTGGTCATATCACACGCTCTCAGCCTCAGCAAGGCAATGGCAAACCTCCTCTGCACCAGTATTGCCAAGAAAACCACAGGATTGCCATAATAAATCTTGCCAAGAAAACCCCGTGATGGGCTCCCTATAGGGCCGGTCAGAAACAACTTGAAGGCACGCAACAACAATAGCAGTAACATCACTAAAAGGGCTTTTCCTTCCTTTTTTTAAGAGTATTTATACCCCGCCCTTTAACCCTAAAGGCTCTCAGAGCAGCTTACAATTATTATTGTTGTTTTTAATTAGCCAGTTCCTTGTCCTGAGGCTTACAATCTAAAAAGACATGACCCCAAAGGAGAAGGTGGTGGGGCAGGGGATCAGGCCCAACAGTTCTGCTTTCCCTCTGAGGCCTGGACCAAGGCTGATGGACTGAAGCCAGGGCTCTGCTTATTAATCTAGGCCAGGCCCGACGGAGCTGGGAGGCGGATGGCACCAGATGGACTGGAGGGAGGGCTCTGCTTCTTAGCTTAATAATTAAACCTCCCCACTGAACACACCCAGATGCAGCCATCAACATGGCTAGGGAGCATAGTGGTGGCGGCCGTGGCTGCAGCAGAGGGAGGTGACAGAGCTGGTGGTGCCTATAATGCAGCCTAGCAAACTTTACCTACAGCTGTGCCTACAGAGCCCACAAACTCCTGCTGCAGAGGGAAGAGTGGGAGGGAGAGGAGGGATGAAAGAGGGAGGGAGCAAACTTAGAATTGCAAAAGTGGAGAGGAAGGTCTCCTCCAACAGGGCACAGGCTGGTCTGACAATGAGGACACCGTCTGAGCCTCTTCCTCCTCCTCCTCCTCCAGCTCCTTCCTTCTCAAGCTGCTGGCTGGCGCAGGGGCTTTTGCCCCATGGGTGTGACACTGCTGGCCAGACAGCTTACTGCTGGGGAAAGTGTTGCTGTGAGGCTGGGGGGGGGGGGGCAGGGCCCGGGGGCTGAGAGCCCCTCTTTGGTAGCCTCACCTAGAATACTGTTCTGGGCACCACAATTCAAAAAGGATGTGAAGAAACTGAAGCATGTCTAAAGGAAAGCAACTAAAATGGTGAAGGGTCTGGAAACTATACCTTACGAAGAGAGACTTAGGGACCTGGAAATGTTTAGCCTGGAGAAGAGAAAGTTAAGAGGTGATATGATAACCCTGTTTAAATACTTGAAGGGTTGTCATATTGAGGAGGGAGCAAGCTTGTTTTCTGCTGCTCCAGAGAACAGGACCCAGAGCAATGGATGCAAGCTCCAGGAAAAGAGATTCCACCTCAACATTAGGAGGAACTTCCTGACAGTAAGGACTGTTCGACAGTGGAACAAACTCCTTCCTCGGAGTGCAGTGGAGTCTCCTTCCTTGAAGGTCTTGAAACAGGCTGGATGGCCATCTGTCAGGGATGCTTTGACTGAGAGTTCCTGCGTGGCAGGAGGTTGAATTGGATGGCCTTTGTGGTCTCTCCCAACTCTATGATTCTAAGTGACAAGGATGTACCAGTTATGCATATCATCTAACAGTCCTAATTTGGCAATGACAGTCCCAACTAATCCTTTGCCATCCCTTGGAAGTCTTTAAACAGAGGCTGAATGGCCATCTGTCAGGGATGCTTTGATTGAGAGTTCCTGCATGAGCGTCTATGATTCTGTGCTCCAGCAGCAACAGCAGCTTTGAGGGCAAGTGGTCTAATCCTTTTGAGTAATATTTCCGATCTTTTTGGTTGTGAAAGCTGAACAGTAAAGAAAGCTGATACAAGGAGAATCAACTTGTTAAAAATACAGTGCTTCAGAGTTACAGGGATACCATGGGCTGCTAAAAAGACAAAGCAAGCCTGAAGTCTTACTCGATGCCAAGATGAATAAGCTGAGGCTGCTGTACTTTGCAGGTATCATGAGAAGACATAACACATTAGAAAGGACAATAATGCTTGGTAAGATGGAAGGCAGTAGGAAAAGGGGAAGTTTTCATTACTGGTGGATGGATTCAAGCAAGGAAGCCACGGCCCTGGGTTTGCAAGACCTGAGCAGGGCTGTTGATAACAGCATGATTTGGAACTCTCTCATTCATCTGGTTGCCATAAGTCAAATTTGACTTGACAGCAATTTACAACAATGGCCCTTTCTAAGTAATGATGCCAGGGGTTGCAACTGTGACATTGGCATGTGCCATCTAAGAGTGCATCTACATTGTAGAAATAAGGCAGTTTGACCCCACTTCAACTGCCATGGCTCCATCCGACAGAATCCTGGGATTTGTAGTTTTGGGAGGCCCAAACATGCTTTACCAGGGAAGGGAAAATACTTTGTAAAACTACAAATCCCAGGATTGCATAGGGTGGCGCTACAGCAGTTAAAGTGGTGTCAAACTGCATTATTTCTACAATGTACACGCTCCCTGCGTAGATGATGTAGAATACTGGTATTAATTGATTGTCCTCATAAAAAGCCAACATTAAAAGCAAATTAAACTAAATATACACATCAAAATATACATTTTAAAGTGAAGTGGTACACCCAGTGAGGTTTTTTCAAAGACATTTGTACCCATTTGACAGGTTTGTTTAACTGGAAGTCTTAACACCAAATTAACTGCAATGGCTCCATCATACAGAATCTAGGGTTTGCAGGTTTGAGAGACACCAGCAGTCTTTGGCAGAGAAGGCTAAAACTACAAATCCCAAGATTCCATAGTAAAGTGGTGTCAAACCTGCACAATTTCTACAGTGTAGATTGACCCAAAACCTCAATGATTTTAAGTGACTGTGAAAGATGTAGGAAATGAGGCTTCACTCTAAATTGCTTATAGATTTCAGCCCTGGGAAAATGGAAGCTGTACACCTTATTTTTTTCTTCTTCTTTTTTGGAGGTTGGAGGAATACAAGCATCAAACACAGCCAGGTTTTTTATTTAGGATTCCACTTTATTGTGCCATTTGCTATTCCGCTTGATCTGAGATAGGTAAAGACATGATTTATTTTCACTGAAACCTGCTCAAGGACATTACAGCATCTTTGTATTCGTGGGCATCATCACGGCTGCCTCAAACAGAGCTCAGTCTTTTTCCAAGAGGGAAGATGTAAACAATCAGCGTATTTCCACATTGTGATTCCCATCGTTTTTAAAAGAAAAAGAAGAAAGCCTATGGGAATTGTATTGTTAAAGCCATTTGATCCACAGTCTCCTGGCCTTAAAAATAATAAGCTGATTGAAGAATCCCAACCAACCCCAGTCCGCCATCTGGACTCTCAAGGAAAATCCTTATATCAGAGTAAAGTATTTGTCCATCTCGTCCAGGGCAAGAACTTGGCAAAAGTTACACTTTTGGACTGAAGCTCCCAGAAAGCCCATAATTTCCTCATAGCTGGCAGACAAATCCCTCGATCCACCAGCCAGCATTACCTTTCTGGCTAGGGTTTCTGGCAGCTACAGTTTTAAAAAAGTAACTTTTCTACCCAATAATGTCTATTTTGACTGAATGCCTCAAACAAGAAGCCATCCCTCATTGTCTGATCCTCCTTCTCCCTTCTACTTTTCTATTCTTGTTCTATTTTTAAAAAACCAACAATGCCACGCATTTAACCAGGACATGGAAAGTACGACTCATTGTCCAACACCATAGAATGGAATGGGGTTGCCAACTGACCAGAGCAATGGGCCTGTGCAGCTCTTGTGTGTTTTGCTTTTTTGCAGCATTTTAATCTGCTATTCCAAAATCAAGAGGCATTTTTTCCAGCTGCGGACAGAGATCTGCCCAAACCATCTGTAAATGTGGCATGCAAGAGGGCAACTCAAAGCACAAGAGCTGGGTGAGGTAAAGACAATGGCGATCCTACCTGAAGATTGGGTGCAGTCTAAAAGGCTGCTGTTATCCCATATCACTTTTTATTTAGCTCATGTGGCAAGTTTGGCAGCATAGGAGTGGTGGCTGTGTTTGGGATTTAAAAAGTGACCTTTTTTGTTTGCAATGGGGAAATCTTGCCGCTTATCCAGCTGATTTGCAGTTTTTCCATATTCTCTGTCAAGTTCTGCTTGTATTGGGGAGGGGGAGAGTATTTAAGGGCATTAGAAACTCCCTCCTTCAGTTTAATGTCAGGAAAGGGAATGCGGAATTGCTGCTTGTAAAGTAAGAAACATTAGATTCATCACTAGTGACAGAAGGGGGGAAATAATCAAAATGACAGAAATGGAATGAATTTAACACTGGCACAAGCTGCAGGGAGTTGTCAGATCACTAGATCCATGGGATCCCCTAGGCAGTAGTGGATTCTGCCAGCTGTGATCTCAGCTACCCGAGTCAGAAACCTTGGGAATCTTTCTCCCACCTTTCAAAAGGCTCTAAATTCTTGGGACCCTTTTTCAAATCTTCAGCTTGTCATTTATGGTGGGATTTTACTATATCTTATTAAGGAAACCCCGTCCTAGATTTGGAAAAGAGGAAGCCAAGAATGAATGTAAAGCGATCCATTCAGTTTTGCAGAAATTTTCCCAACACATAGGACTGCTAAAGAATCCAAGTCAGCAGCTAGTTTGGGGGCAGAGAGTCCTTTGAAAACTGGAGGGGGGCAACAGGAGGGGGTAAGACCTCAATCCATCCTGGTAACTACCTGGAAGCCTAGATTCATTGCAAGTCAAGCTGCTCACCTATAGCCCACTATTGCATCCAGGACTGGCAGGTAGGTGGACAAACATAACCTCCCAGCAGGGCAGATTTTGCACAGTGGCTGCCAGTGGCTGATTCCCCACCTGAGAAATCATTGGGACATCGCTGAATCATGTCCAACTAGTTCTCTTTCTGTTTTACTTTCACCAAAGAAAGTGCCGCCCCATATTTTTTAAAAGGTGTGAGCAAAGATGTCTTTCAGAGGTCTTTCAGATATCATGGCCTTGCACCTCCCAACATCTTCAACACTGGCTTTGCTGGCCAGAGCAGAAGGGAGCAGCAGTCTAACAACATCTGGAGAGAAAGACTTTGCCCAGCCCCATTTCATGGTCCTCATGCCCATTCTAACTATACTGCTGTGATTCATTCCATCCACCCATCCATCCATCGTGTGCCCATCCATCTGTTCACTCACCCATCCACCCACCTACCAAACCATCCATCCATCCATCTATCGAGGCAGCCAGCCAGTCTGCCATCCACGTACCTGCCCACCTGCCAACTCATCGGTCCAGACACCTACCCAACCACTCACCCATCCATCCACCCACTCACTCATCCACCATCCACGCATCCATCCCTTCATCCATATCCAACCTTTCGCCCAAGCTGGGTCTCATGGTAGCTTTAAAAAAGGGGGTGGGGGGTAAAGCCCTAGAGGTTTGTAGTTTGGTGAGACATCGGAAACAATTTGGCCATGAATCCTAAATGCCCCCCTCCCTAAACTGCTAATCCCAGGATTCCATAGGGCATTGACATAACAGTTTAAGTGGAATCTTGGCTCTGTAATTGTGTGGTGTGAATGCGCCAGTCTGGGCTGCACAAATGGTTTGGTTTTTCCAACTTTGTTGGGCTCAGGGCTGTCTGTCTGAAAAGCCTTATTTTGTGCACATCACATGGAGCAAGATGAGAGCTCCACTGGGTTTTAAGTCAGTATTTAAGTCATCACGTCATAGTTGGCTTCTCTAGCAAATGAGAACCAGTTGTATGGAAAAGTTGTTCACACAGCCAAATCTTATCCATGAATGATAATGAATGATGGCATGAGGAGCATTGGGCAACTTTCCCCCAGCGTGTCCAGGGACCACATTCCCCAGCATAAGCCCATATATCTCTATCTCCATCTCCATCCCCTCTTAAAATGTCACCATTTTGAGAGAGACTGTAGAGGGAAACTGTGTTATTTGGGTATTGGGATGTTTTTAGGGACGGGATGAGGTATTTTCATGTGCTTTTGTGCACTTGTGAGGCTTTCTATGTGATTTTTTTTAAGGCAAAATTGCCTGGAATCACATTGAAGTTTTGAAAAAAAAGTGGTGAGTTGGGAGTTTTTGAAGGACTGGTGGGGGCTTGCACCATGCCCACACCTTATTCTAGCTGATCTTGGAGTGAGCACTTTCCAAGTTAGGTTAGTCCAAGGAGGATCTCTGTTCTCCCAAACTTTTTGAGTGAAGCAGGAGTCTTGAATAGATGATGAAAGTCAAGAAAAGAGCAGAAATATGGCTGTCCAAGTCATCGGGTGCAGAGTTTTGTTTCATTTTCTTGAAAGAATTAATCATTTTTGTCTGTTGTACTGAAGGTAGCTTTCTGAACCACTGCTGGCCAAAATTTTCCATTTGTTCTAACAGTTGATGGCCATCTTCACAGAGTTGAATCCAAAGATGGACCCTTTGGCCTTCAGAAAAGCCACCTCCAAAGGCCAAAGCTTGGAATGGTTCTACTAAGACTGGTATACCCTTCAAGAAAATGGGCGGAGAAAAAAAACCCAAAACCTAAAGAAAAACAATCCGGTGTTGCTCGATCGTGTGATTCGTCTATGTGTCTTGTACATCCATGGAGGGCAGAAGGTGGTTACCCTGTGATGATGTCTCCATGGTTTTCACCTAAGACCAGGCCATTCCATGAGTCTTGCTTGGCACTAGCCTGGGGAGACTGGCTGACGCTTGCCTGGTAACCCTGGGGGGAAAGTTTGAGGGATGCCATGGTGGAATGAAGAGTGGAGCTGTGCCCAGACGCTGTAGCGAGTGGATACGCCTGGAATGGGGAAAAAGCAGGGCAGGTAGAAAGAGAAAGAAGAAAATAGGTGGTCAGTAGAAAGGTGGAGGAGGGGACACAATACCTTCCCAACATGTCACAGATGAAAACCAGGATATGCATTCACCAACAACATCAGAGTGCATTCAAGACCGCAAAGTTACTAATGAGGAAGAACACACAAACCAGGAGAGGCTGCAGCAGTTTGCTTTTCCTGGCGCCCACTGGCTTCCTCTCTGGAGTTAATTGAGTCCAAACTACTTTGAACACAATTTGCAGCAGTGGAAGTAAGCAGTGGACCAAACGCCTTTTCGGTTGCCCTCTCCTACACCATTTCCAACTCCACAATATCCCTTCACAATACTCTAAATTGTCCCACACCACAACTTTGTATTATGGCTTATGTCACATTGGCAGTTTTATCCCCTTAAACCACACCTTTTCCAAGTAAGCATCAACCATAAAAGGTTGAGATTTTTTAAACCGGCCCTGCCAGTCCTAACTTTATTAGGGGGTGGGGTGGGTAGGAAAATAAATAATATAATTTAAAAATTCCTGCTTTTTGCCAGGCAATCAAAGTGACATACAACAAGCTAAAATACATCCATATATACATAGTACCCCCCCTTAAAACAAGATTAAACAGTATAAGATTAAAACTAACATGCAAAAATCCAAATAATCCAAATAATAACCATGCACAGAATTCAATAGATGGGAAGTCTTATTCGTGGCTGAGTATTTTATTCTGGGAAGGCCTGCTGGAAGAGATCCGTCTTAATGGTTTTGTTTTTTGTTTTTTTGTTGTTGTTTTTTGAAGCTCTCTAGATTGGTAATTTGATGGATCTCATCTGGCGGGCCATTCCATAAATTGGGAGTGGCTGCAGAAAATGTCCTCTGGGAGGTCGCCGTCAATCTGGTCTTTAAGGGGTGTAGTAGATTCCTCCCAGAGGACCTGGGTGTATGGGGCGGATTGTATGGAAGCAGGTTATCCCTTAGATAGGTTGGGCCCAAGCCATGTAGGGCTTTAAAGGTAATAACCAACACCTTGTACTGTGCCTGGAAACTAGTGAGTGACTTCAATATTGGTGTTATATGGTCACTCCTTGCTGTTCCTGTGACCAACCTGGCTGTCATATTCTGTACTAACCGGAGTTTCCAGACTAGGCACAAGGGTAGCCCCATGTAGAGTGCATTGCAAAAATCAAGTCTTGAGGTTACCAGTGCATGTACTACAGATTCGAGGTCACCCCGTTTCAGGAAAGGGCACAGCTGGCGTATCAGCCGAAGCTGATAACAGGCACTCTTGACCGTCACATTCACCTGATTCATCATCTGAAAGCGACAGGTCAAGAAGCACCCCCAGACTGTGAACACAGTCCTTCGAGGAGAGCGTGAACCCCTCTAGGACTGGAGGTTGCAGCCCAATATCTGGTTTGGGGGGGCCCTACCATAAGCACCTCCATTTTGTCTGAGCTTCTTTTCCCTCATTCAATCCATTATTGCCTGAAGACACTGGTTGAGGGGAGAGATGCCATCTGTCATTGTTGCTGATGACCGGGACGTGGAGAAATATATTTGGGTGTCATCAGCATACTGATAACACCCAGCCCAATATCCACGGATGATTTCTCCCAGCAGCTTCATATAGATGTTAAATAGCATTGGGGACAGGATGGTGCCTTGAGGGACACCACAATTAAGCTCTGTTTTTGAAGAGCAACTGTCCCCGTGCATCACCCTCTGGAACCTGCCTGAGAGGAAGGAATGGAACCACTGTAATTCAGTGCCTCCAATTCCTAACTCTCTCAGGCATTCCAGGAGGATGTTGTGGTCTATTGTATCGAATGCCGTTGAGAGGTCTAGCAAGGGTTACGCTCCCTCTGTCAATGCCCAGATGAAGGTCATCAGTTAAAGTGACCATGGCAGTCTCCACCCAGTCCTGAAGCCCATTTGAAATGGATCAGGAAAATTGGCTTCATCCAAGACCATTTGGAGCTGAAGAGCAACTGCTCTCTCAATCACCTTACTCAAAAATGGTAGATGAGAAACAGGCCTATAATTTTTCATGTCCAGGGGGTTAAGGGAGGGTTTTTTCAAGAGCGGTCTAACAGTCGCTTCTTTCAAAGAGGATGGTATATGGGGTTATTGGAATTGTGATTATAATACTTTCTGTACATGGACAGACAAAGTATATGACAAATGGAAAATATAAAAATGATTGAGGAAGGAAAAAAATATTTGCATAAATAACCAAATGATTAACTCATTAATTAATTATAATAACCTTGTTTCTTTTTTTGCTTTTAAGAAAGGTGTATTAATGATTAACAGTTCAGTGTGATTCTTTGGCATTGGGGAAGCTCCTACAAATTTGTTGTATTTGAAGTTGTTTATTTGTAGTTATGTATGAGGTTTTTTTTGTCTTTGTCTTCTCTGTTTATGCATTTGTAACATAACGTATGTGTAAAACTAATTTTAAAATTACCAGACAAAATGCCCTTCCCCCCAAAAAAATCCAAAAAGCAAACCTTGATTTTGCCATTTTATTTAAGGAGTACCATTTTACTATCCCACTATATAATGGAACTTGAGCATCCATGGATTTTGGTATCCACAGGGGAGCCTGAAACCAAACTCCAGTGGCACCTCTAGGGTTGGTGTCACACACATACACACACACGCACATGCACCCAGTGTCACCATTGGCAGATACCAAGGGCCACTTTTTTATTTTAAAAAAGCTGGAGTGATTTGAAATCGTGGTTTTAGGTGCATGCTGACCTGAAATCCCACTATTATGATGGCAGGAGAAAATATTTTAATTACATCAGAAATAATAATCAAGATTCACCTGAGGAATTGGACTGAGGTGCCCATAATGAGATGAAATCCCTGGTTCTGTCTTGATGGGACGCATTTCTTCAGTGGTGTTGGTAGTTGTGGTGCTGGTGCAGGCGGCTGAGCTGATGGCTGAGGTAAGGTTTTCATTATTACTTGCTGGTCCTAGATAATGATGAGTGTGAGGAGTGGAGAAGAAGAACACTTGTTAAACCAGATCCTTCTTGAAAACCTAAGTGCCAGTATGGTTAGAGCTATCAGCATGCTCCATGTTAATAGAGAAGTGGGTCCACTCTGGGTGTCAATGAGAAAACCTGGAATGGATTCACACTGCCCCACTGACATGGAAATTGCTTTTGAGCATGGTATATTGGATAGGACTTAGATCTGACTGATGTATGCCCATACCAGGACATACCTAGGGTCTGTCCACACTATACAATTGTAGCACTGTGATTCCACTGTCATGATTCTATCTTATAAAATTGTGGGATTGGAAGTTTAGGAATTCTAAATACTAAATTTATTAATATTATATTCTGCCATTCTAAATACAGTGTGCCCTTACTATCCGTGGGGGAATCACTTCTGGATCCCCCTACAGACAGTAAAAAACGCGGGACCTTAAGTCCTGTTCTTCCCAATGGGTGCATGCACTTAGTGTGGAAAAATGAAATGTACAGATATAAGATGGCCGGCACCTGGCTGAATGAAACTACGTGTGAAAGGGATCTAGGAGTCCAAGTAGACCACAAGTTGAACATGAGTCAACAGTGCAATGCGGCAGCTAACAAGGCCAATGCAATTCTAGGCTGCATCAATAGAAGTATAGTGTCTAGATCAAGGGAACTAATAGTGCCACTATATTCTGCTCTGGTCAGGCCCCACCTAGAATATTGTGTCCAGTTCTGGGCACCACAATTTAAAAAGGACGTTGAGAAACTGGAGCGTGTCCAAAGGAGGGCGACTAAAACCATGCCCTATGAGGAAAGACTTAGGGAGCTGGGGATGTTTAGCCTGGAGAAGAGAAGGTTAACAAGGGATATGATAGCCCTGTTTAAATATTTGAAGGGATGTCATATTGAGGAGGGAACAAGCTTGTTTTATGCTGCTCCAAAGATTAGAAGATGGAACAATGGATGCAAGCTACATACATACATATATATTATACTTACCTGCAGTTGGCTTAGACTTGTTTACGTTCTTTGGTTTACGTTTCCTGGTTTGGATCCCTTCTTTTCTCATCGCTAAAGGCCTTGGGACCTATAAAGAGGGATTCCAGACTGTTAAGGGCAGTGGTGGAGAAAGTGAGGTGACCTGCAGCCCTAAAGTTCCCTTTATGGGCTCCCCACACCCTCCAATTTTAAAAATAAAATCAGGCAAAAACTGCTCTTACCCCATGGAGTTTCATATATAAACCACAAGCATTACACACTGGCTCGCCTTCCGCATTCCTGCGCCACAGGGTGGTTGTGGTCGTCTGGCAGTTGGCACACATGAGCCCCAACCGACGGGAGGCTGACTGTGGGAACAAGAATCCAAAAGCAAGAGCAACTGGCTGTTAACAGTGGCCTTGAGCAAACCAACATTATCCCCAGTTGAAAAGCTGTCAGCCATAGTATGGCAGTTCAGGGGGCTTTTGTAGCAAAACCATGAGTCAGGCGAGCAGCTTAAGTCATTGGAGAGAGGAAGAGAATACAACCTAAGGGTGATGAGTAGTAGCCTTAATGGAGTCCACTTACATAAATCTTCCTGTTGAATTAAACTGCTATAGCAATATAATGTACATATACTCCTTGTTATAATAACAAGAATTGGTTGTGATGGATGGGCAATTAAGACCTGTTAACTTCACACAAGACCTGCCCCCCATAACTGCTAGAACTCAGTTGCTGAAATGGATCAAGAGTGGATCTTGGTGGAAGATGTTATCCCTCTGCATCTGGCTATGGAATGTAACCAAATGTTTCTCCAATGCAGTGGCATCTCTAGGGTTGGAGTCATCCATGATTGGTAACTTATGATGGCACACACTTCCCATTGACCTCCTCCCATACCACACCATACAGAATCCTTAGTAAGGTTTTGTGTACTAAAGTTATTCATCAATCATAATTCCCATAAATCACTGAATGTAATGGTAATAGTTAGAATCATAGAATCATAGAGTTGGAAGAGACCACAAGAGACAACCAGACTCCTAGATCCCTTTCACATGTAGTCTTGTTAAGACAGATGTGCCCCATACTGTATCTATGCATTTCATTTTTTCTGCCTATGCACAGTACCTTACCTTTCTCCCTGTTGAAATTCATTTTGTTAGTTTTGGCCCAGCTTTCTAATCTATTCAGGTCATTTTGAATTTTGATCCTGTCCTTGGGGTATTAGCTACTCCTAATTCAGTGTAATCTGAAAATTTAATAAGCATGCCCATTATTTAATCCATGTCATTGATAAAGATGTTGAATCGGAAACTGGACCCAGGACAAAACTCAGTGGCCACTGCCGAGCACCTTTTGGGTTCAGCCAGTCAACCAAGTAAAAATTCGAAAGGGACGCAGGATCACAATGTGTTCCATTCTAGATGTGTTCCATGAGGCTGCAAACATGGGCTTTAGTAGCCTGAAGGTCTTTGTTGGGGGCCATTTCCACCCCCATGAGCTACACCAGTGATGGCGAACCTTTTCCAGTTCGTGTGCCGGGAGCGGGGCTTCTACCCCCAGGATGGGGGCTGAGTGCCGGGGGCAGGGCTTCCACCCCCTTTTCAGAGGGAGGAGCCTCTGGCTCCTGCCCCAGCTTTTGCTGGCCCCTGAGGGTCCCTTCTGGGGTCGTCAGAGGCCGTAAAAAGGGCCACGGAAGATGGCGGGCCGCCCTCCGGCTTTTGCCGGCCCCTGAGGGTCCCTTCTGGGGCCATCAGAGGCCGGCAAAAGGAGGGAAAGGGAGGAGGAGGAGGCTGGGCACGCGTCCCAGCTGCCTTCTCCTCGGCCTTTCGCGCAGAGCGAAGGGAAAGGCAGGAGGATGAGGTTGGGCACGCGTCCCAGCCGCTTTCTCCTTGGCCCTTCGCTCCCCACGAAAGGGCTCTATGGAGCCCTTTCACTCAGAGCGAAGAGAAGCCAGGAGAGAAGGAGGAGACAGACGCGCGTGCCTCTGTCTCCTCCTTCCAGACGCCATTTTCTGGCTTCCCGCTGTCTCAGAGAGACAACGGGAGGCCCAAAAATGGCAGGGAGGAGGCGGAACGGGCACGCGCCCTTTCCGCCTTCTCCCTTGCCCCATGCCCGGTGAAATGGCGTCGCGTGCCACCCCTGGCATGCGTGCCATAGGTTCGGCATCACGGAGCTACACTGTCACTCCTAAAATGGCCAGAATTGAGATTGCATCACTTCTAGTTCCATGAATCAGTTACCAAATGGCTAATCTTGAGCGTATGGGGGAGAGCACGTTATGGGGGACCCAAACCACAATGTTGTTGTGGTGTTTTGAGATTTTCCCCTCTTATTGTTGGCTTAATATTTGTCCAGACTCTTAAAATATTTTGAGGTCTCAGGGGGCTTCAGAATCTTGGGGGTGGGTACAAAAGGGGATCTCAGAGGGCCACATGTAACTGCAAAGTGCCGTTTCCCCACCCCAGAATAGATCTATTTTGGGGTAGAGTGGCTATTATGGATCCATGTTCTGCATGGGGTGTATGTGTGGTGGAAGCAGTCCTTAACTGTGGGCCTGACCCCACAGTTGTGGCACGGGCCACATTCCTAGACCAGGACAAGCTCTTCCTTACCAGCCTCCTCTGGGGCTTAATTAGTGGCCGGTTGATGCCATTCATCTTGTGGTAGAGTCCACAGGCATTGCACAGGTAATGGCCGGTTCCATCTCTCCGCCATAGTGGGGTGGACATGGCCCCGCAGTTGACGCATTCTCGGCCTTCGCTGTAATCGTCAAAATAGTCTGGAGGCACTGCAGAGAGAAGGAATGAAAAAGGAATCAGACACATGAATCAGTAAACACATTTGGGCGCATGGGAAGCTACCATGCATTGTGACAACTGAGCATCAGAGAATCCTGAGCTAGAGAAATGCAAACCATTAGTCAATGAACAGTCCCATTCCATGTGTCCAACAACAACAACTTCTTCTTTCTCATAGTGGTCCCTCCACATTCGCCGGGGTTAAGGGTGAAGGCCCCCCATGAATGTGGGAAAACCACAAATGAAAAAAAAACACCATTCTTTTAACCTAAGAAAATACCTCTCTAGGAATTTCCAGGCCCTCTATGCACCTCTATGGTCAAAATCTACCAGAAGCTGACCACAGAATCATTCTGGAGGACCTAGGAATGCATAGAGAAGTGTTTTCTCTAGGAACTTCTTGGTTCTCCAGTATAACGCTATGGTCAACTTCTGCCAGAGTTCCGCTGGAAGACCTAGAGATTCCTAGAGAGACTATATTCCTCAAAACTGCATTTACATTCCCCCAAAAGGAAGACCAAAATTTCCTTTCCTCTTTGTTTCCATTAGATACAGAAACTACTCCAGGTGAACCAATACATCCTCTCACATGGAGACACTTTTGAAAATCTGTTGGCTTTTCCCCTTCCCATCATCTCCAAGACACGATGGTCCAGGACTTCAAGAGCAAGACTAGGGTTGCTGTATATGTGTTGTGTGTGTGTGTTGTGTGCCTTCAAGTTGTTTCCAACTTTTATGGCAATTCAGGGTTTTCTTGGCAAGATTTGTTCATAGGGGGTTTGCCATTGCCTTCCCCTGAGACTGAGAGAGTGTGACTTGCCCAAGGCCACCTAGTAAGTTTCATGACCAAACTGGGAATCAAACCCTGGTCTGCAGAGTCATAATTCAACTACTATGCCATGCTGGCTCAATGCTGTCTGTCTGTCTGTCTGTCTGTGTGTGTGTGTGTGTGTGTCCTTCCTTATTTCCTCATTCTGTCCCCTCTAGCAGAATCTCTCAATGTTGCTCATAATGTTATGCTCTTTTGGATTGACCCAATACAGGGTATGCAAAGGGATATTGTGTGAACTAGCATGGTATAGTGATTTGAATGTTGGACTATGACTCTGGAGACTCGGTTTTGAATACCAGCTATGCCATGGAAACATACTGGGTGACTTCACACGTCACACACTCTCAGCCTCAGAAGGAGGCAATAGTAAACCCCCTCTAAAGAAACCTGCCAAGCAAACCCCATAGTGAGGTCACCTTAGGGACACCATAAATCATACATGGCTTGCATACAAGAACAAGAACAAAGGGATCTTGAAGCACCTTTGAGATTAACTGAAAGAGAAAAGTTAGTAGCAGGAGCTTTTGCAGACACGAGCCTACTGTTTCTGATGCAGCTAGTCTCAAAAGTGCTACAAGATCTTTTTGCATACTGATTTTTGAGACTAACAAAGCTGCATCTTTGAAATCTACCAATAAAGAGTATTACTCCAATATGGATTTTGGAACTCCTTGTTAATTCATGGGGCTCCCACTAGAGGGAGCCTCATCCCACACAATTCTTAATGCAAATCCATTGTTTTACCATTTAGCCCAATGAAAGGATCAAGTGGCATAACTTGGACTGTGTGAAAGGCATGCTTCAACACTTTAAAGATCCTTCCAACTCAAATTGGAAGTGGAAATCCATCAGCTTCTTCAAGAAACTTGCCCAGAGACAGACAGAAATCAATTGCATAACGTAGGGAACAGCAACGTACCAACTTCTTTCTTTCAGATAGTCTCAAAGGTACTCCCAAGATCCAAAGTTCTGCATCTTTTTGCTGGATAGGCACATAAATTTAACCGCCATGGTTTGATCCTATGGAATCCTGGGATTTGTCGTTTTTTGTGGCACTAGAGCTCTGATGAAGAAGGTTAAATAGCACACAAAACTACAAATTCCAAAATTCTATAACATTGAGCCATGGCAGTTAAAACCGGTGTCAAACTGCAGTAATTCTGCAGTATAGATGCAGCCCTGATTACAAACTTCTACACCACTGAGATGCATGTCTGAGGCAGACAAAAGTGAAAGAAATTGACATTTGGGTTACAATTCCTAGCATCCCTTGGCCTGTGGCAGGGAATTCTAGGAGCTGCAATCTGCTATGTCCTGTTTTGTCTCCAAAGACCTTGTTTATGTGCAAATTAATATTTTAGGTTGATCTTTTTTGACTTGTAAGCACCCTTTCTTTTTGGAGAAAGATCAGATATAAATTCAATAAATAAATCATGGAACAAGTGACTTCGAAGTTACATTTTCCTTAAAGGCTCTTAAATCCCCTGAACCCCCTTTGCCTCCAAAGTGAACAAAACCCTGCAGGGTTATTTTCATTCCTAGAAAATGCACTGCCAGGAAAAACAAGGCTTGTAGCCATCAAGCGGGCAAACAACGATCTTCTGGATGGGAATCATCCATAAAAAGTATGAAGCAGACAAGCAGATGCAATGAAGGGGGTGGAAGAAGGCATGGGGCAGAGAAGGGAGGCGGAAGGGAAAGTGGTGTCCTTGCTGTCGGCTTTGTTCTAGGTTTATATGTGGCACATGCAGAGGCCGCCTGGGATTTATCATGCGGGAACAGAGGCCTTGTTTGTACTGCACCCTGGAAGACGGAGACAGAATATACATAATGTCCAGGACTGGGGTTGATAAACTGTGCAATGTTTTTGGAAGGCGTTCAGCTCCTCCGCTGTGCCAGACAGAAGCTAGAAAAACTTGGAAAGCAGAGCACAGCAAAAAAAAAGAACAAGGAATGGAGTCCTGTGCGTTTTTGAAGGACGAACACTAACTGCAAAAAGAGAACTTGACTCCAGAAGGCTCCAGTATATTAAATTTCTGGCTAAATTGGGAGCAGTTCTTTTCCAAGGCTTTATTCTGATTATTCAGTTCTTTCCCCTGGTAAATGCAACTGAGGAAGTAGACATTAGACTGCGGAAGCTCATGCTGCCAACTTCTTTCTTCCAGTTAGTCTCAAAGGTGCTACAAGATCTCTCTACATACTGTTTTTACAGACTAACACAGCTATATCTTAGAATTTCCCCAGGTTTTTTATACACCATTTTGGTGGTGCATCTCTACAGCAGAAATAATGCAGTTTGACACCTCCATCCTAAAGAACCCTAAGATTCATAGTTTTGTGAAACACCAGCACTCTTGGGTAGTGAAAGTGAAAGACCTTGCAAGACTACAGGTCCCAGGATTCCACAGGATGGCCCCAGAGCAAGTGGTGTCAAACTGCATTATTTCTACAGCATAGATGCACCCCAAAATGGTGTAGAATAAACCTGGGGCCCTTTTCTCTAAAGCACTACTTTGATTCCACTTCAGCTTCCAGGTTTCTGTTATAAGGAATTGTGTGGTTTCCAGTTTAAGGAGGCGTACTTAGAATTCTCTGCCAGAGAGTTCTAGTGCCTCACCAAATTACAAATTCCAGGATTCCTCAGGATGCAGTCAGGGGAGATTAAGTGAAATCATAATAATAATAAATAATAAAAGCTTTATTTCTATCCCGCCTTTCCATAGATCAAGGAGGCATACAATAGTGGGATTTATCATCCCGATGACAGATAAAAAAATTACAATAAAAACATTACAATATCAGCATAAAAACAACGGCAATACACAATAACACTTCCAAGCTAACAATGGGGGGAGGGGAACATAATAGGGCTATTGGGGGTAAGCTTGTTTGAACAAATACGTTTTCAGTCCTTTTTGAAATTGGGCTAGGGAGGGGGTCGAGCGGAGCTCGTCGGGGATCGAGTTCCAGAGCTTAGGGGCCGCCATTGAGAAGGCCCTTTGCATGGTGACAGCTCGTCTCGCATCTGGAACTTTTAAAAGATGTTTATCCCCAGATCTGAGAGTGCAGGGCGGATTATATGGAGAGAGGCGGTCCTCTAAGTACCCTGGGCCCAAGCCATTTAGGGCTTTATAGGTAACAACCAACACCTTGTATTGCGCCCGGAAGCAAATAGGCAGCCAATGAAGATCTTCAAGTACCGGTGTTATGTGGCTAGCCCTGGAAGATCCAGTGACCAGCCTAGCTGCCATGTTCTGAACCAACTGAAGCTTCCGGGTATGGTACAAAACCCCATGTAGAGCGCATTACAGAAATCCAAACGAGAGGTTACCAGAGCGTGTACTACAGTTTCAAGGTCCCCCCGGCCCAGGTAGGGTTGCAGCTGGCGTATCAACCGAAGCTGATAGCAGGTACTCCTGACCGTCGCATCCACCTGAGATGTAAGGTGGAGCGACGAGTCCAACAGCACCCCCAGACTGCGAACAGAGTCCTTCAGGGGAAGCGTGACCCCGTCAAGGACAGGTGGACAAATCTCCAAACCTGGATCTGGGGAACCTATCACAAATACTTCCGTTTTCTCTGGATTCAGCCTGAGTCTGTTTTCCCTCATCCATCCCATTACTGACTCCAGACAGGCGTCTAGAGGAGAGATGCCATCCCTGGTCACTGCATCAGTCGGAGACACAGAGAAGACTATTTGGGTGTCATCAGCGTACTGATAACACTACGCCCCGTGCCTCCGGATGATCTCTCCCAGCGGTTTCATGTAAATGTTAAATAGCATGAGAGACAGAATGGCACTGATAGAGGAATGTCTCAGTAAAGAAAACCTCTCACAAGGAAGCTTCTTTTTTAATAAAGCATTTCTCCCTCCAAGGTCCCAAGGCCTTTGGATCTGTGCCTTGCTGTAGCTAAAGAAGGATACTCCAAAGTTGCCATCCCTCTTCCAACTAAGGCTGAATCTGCACCACAGAAATAATGCAGTTTGACACCGCCTTAACTGTCATGGCTCAATGCAATGGAAAATATGGGATTCGTAGTTTTGTGAGTTATTTAGCCCTCTCTGGCAAAGAGCCACAATAACATACAAACGCCAGGATTTGATAGCATTGAGTCGTGGCAGTTAAAGCGGTAGCAAATTGCATTAATTCTGCAGTGCAGATGCAGCCTCAGAGAGTGGCAAGGGAAAGCACTTTGATTTATGGCTTTCCCTCCTCCAACGACAGCTCTAAATCCAGCCATTATGGACCTCTTGACACCAATCTTTTCCCCTAGAAATTTGGAAAGGAAACACTTATTCAGGCAGCAGCAAGCTCTGAACAGCAGGAAGAATAGGTTACCACAGGCAAGCATATCCCATTCAGGAAAGATTTATGCCTCTTTGATAGAGCTTTCGAACATTTCCCTTTCTGCTGTTTCAAGGAACATTCACTCAATGGGCCTGAGCCAGCAACAAGTGAGCTAAAAAGGAAATCCTGCCACATTTGAAGGGAGAGCTTCCTTTGTGCTCAGAATCTCCAAGTCACATAGGCTGCATCCACACTGCAGAATTAATGCAGTTTGACACCGCTCTAACTGCCATGGCTCAATGCTACGGCATTTGGGGATTTGTAGTTTTCTGAGCTGTTTAGCCTTCTCTGTCAGAGAGCTCTGGGACCTTGACAAACTGCAAATCCCAGGGTCCCATAGGATGGACCCATGGCAGTTAAAGCAGTGTCAAACTGCATTATTTCTGCAGTGTGGGAGCAGCCCTAGTTACCTCTCCCCAAGGGTGTCTGGAAGGAACCCAGGTAGTGCATCCGTTCTGGGTTTCAGTCAGAACTGTAAAGGAACCTCCTATGCAAGGGGCTGAATTGTCCTCCAAATGGGTTCAGGACCTGGATAACTTCTTTAAAGTTTGTACTAGTCCCTTTACTGTTGTAGGAGGCACCAACTGACACTGTCTGCAACAAGGTGTTTTTTGTTCACAAGGGTACAGTGAAGTTATCTTTTCAAAGTAATATAATGAGCTGAAACAACATCACTTGTGTGTAATGAGTAGCATTTTCTAAGTATTTTGACACAATTTGTTTCAGGTAATCTTTAGTGACATAGTGGCTTGAGTGCTGGACTACAACTCTGGAGAACATGGTTTGACTCCCCAGCTCAGCCATGAAACCCACTGGGTGACCTTGGCCAAGTCACACTCTCTCAACCTCAAGGGAAGGCAATGGCAAACCTCTTCTGAACAAATCTTGCCAAGAAAACCCCGTGATATGTTTGCCGTAGGGTTGCCATAAATTGGAAATTACCTGAAGGCACACAAAACACACACACACACCATTTTAAGCAACACATAGAAAATTTTTATGGGGAGATATGCCATTCTTTTATTAATCCTAACTACAACCCCTAGCAAGTAAAAGCAGTGAAACATACTGCAGTCAACTTCCAGGGGTAACCATGTTGGCCATATAGCAAATCAGTGTTGCCAAGAGGCTTCGAAGATATCCCCCGGAAAGTTTTACCGAAATCCAAAATTCCCAGAATTCCCCAATATTTATTATTAGTATTAAGTCAAAATCCCTGGAAAGAAATTAATTAAATTCCTGAATTCCAGGGAATTCCCTGGAAATTAGCAACACTGGTCAAAATAGATGATATACACGTTGCAGTCTTTTGCAGCTCCACTAGCTTCTTCAAAGGTGTTTAAAAACCATACAAGAGGGGGAAAGTTGAAGATGATAGTTATAGGCCTGCATTTTTCTGTTTTAGTTCTTAGTGCAGATAGTATGAAGGGGGATCTCCTGCAGGCTTAACACCTGGCTTGATGAAGAAGCCAGTGGAGCTTCGAAAACTTGTATGTTGTATATTGTGCATTTTGGTTGGTCCAATTAAGGTATCACTGTTTGGTGGATTTTCTGAAGTTGCAATCTTTTATTTTATTTTTCCCAGCATTGTCACAAAGAAGGAGGGGAAATGATTTTGAATGTGATAACAAGCATTGGAAGCAAAGTATTTCTAAAGAGGGACTTTGTAAACTCTTCATATACTGATTCATATGACTGGTCCCTTAAATTTAATACTGTCTACACTACCATTCTTCAGGTTCTGACAGTTCTCCATCTCCAAAACCCTTGCTGCTGCTGCCTGCTTTTATCATCACTGCAATGCCTTTCATCTCCAGCCTCTTCTCCCCTTTCTGAGATGGCAAAAGGTTTTCGGTCATGCCGTCCGAACCTTCTGTTTATAGACAGAGGGAAATGTAATATCAACATCCCTATGGCTTGAAAAGCACCTTGTCAGATTGGCAAAGCATCTCCACCATGGAGGAGCCATGTGCCAAGACCCAAGGAGGCACTTACAGGGAACGCTTTCTCACCATACCACCTCCCTCCCCCCCCAAAAAAATCCTAAGTTTCCTAAAACAATTTGTTATGATAAGGAATGGCCTTGATAAATCGGGCACCCCGCCACACCGAAAGTAATCTCTGCAAGGATGAGCAGGGCCAACTGGGAAGGAATGAAGGGAGAGGGAAGAAAACAGATTCAGAAAAGCCCAAGGTTGTACTCCAACAGAGAAATTATCTGTGCTTAAAGCAGATGCTTTCTTCTTCTTCTTCTTCTTCTTAATTTTTTCAAACTGATTTCCAAAAAGTAAAAAAGAGTTTACACACAATATGCGAAACCATCCTTTGAACATTTTTTTTAACATCCAGTACTTCCTACCTTCGGAGAGTTGGTGCTGACTAATTCCCATAGTTTTTTGTGGGTTTTTCAGACTATGTGGCATGTTAAGTTTTGGGCCACATAGCCCAAAAACACCGCAAAAAACTGGATGCGGGCCGTGAAAGCCTTCGACTTCTTCACATAACTCCCATAATTAGATTTTTCTTTCTGTCATCACTATTTGGTCTCAACCCTCCATCTCTAAGGAATCTTTGTCTTTATCTTTATCCACTGATTCAAGCATCCACAGTTTGAAAATATTCCAATATATATATGTGTGTGTGTGTGTGTATACATATATATATATATATATATATATATATATATATATATATATTCCTCAGAAGCAAACCTTGATTTGCCATTTTATGTTAGGGAGACCATGTAACTATGCCATTTAATGGGACTTCAGCATCCACGGTGATGGTGGGGGTCCTGGAACCAAACCCCAGTGAATTCTAGGGCCCACTGTACTTATTTGTTCATTTTCCCATTTGTCCTATTATTCCTCTTCTACGCAGCTGCTTTTTCATTCTGATAGAGCCTTCTCTGGTAGAGTGGTGGTGCCACAAGAAACTACACTTCCCAGGATTCCATAGCATTGAGCCATGGCACCTAAAGTGGTGTCAAACTGCATAATTTCTGCAATACAGATGCATCCTTACTCCCTGCAATGCTAGAAATCTGGAGAATGAAAGAAAATTCCAGAAAGAAGAGCAGAATTCTGACAGCTACACCTTTAAAGCTGTATCAGGCTAGTTCATGGAGCATGCATTGAAAATGCCTCTCACCCTGTAAAGCCTTGCTTTGTAAAGCCTTGATCAAATCAGGCATCTCTTAACCAGGCTTGAGCCTCCCTTGGCGCACTTGGAAACCACAAAGTTTTGGATAGTTGTGCAAATTTGGATTCTTGATCCACGCATTCAAGCATCCGCAGCTTGGAAATATATATATATATATATATATATATATATATATATATATATATATATTCCAAAAAAACAAAGCCTGATTTTGCGTTTTTATATAAGAGAGACTCTTCACTATGCCGCTGTATATAATGGGACTTGAATATTCATGGATTTTGGTATCCACATGGGTCCTGGACCTAAACCCCAGCATATTCCAAAGGCCAACTAAATATCCCATTAAGCTTTTAAGTAGTTAGGAGAGTACCCCCACAGTGTTAAAATTTATTATTATTATTTTATTATTATATTTATTTATATCCCACCCTTCTCCCAAAGCTGGGACTCAGGGCAGTTTGCAACATTAAAAGACACCATACAGTTAAAACATACAAAAATATTATATTAAAACAGAATTAAATAGCTACAATAATTAAAACAAATTCAATGCTAAAAGCAAGTTTAAAAAGATTAAAATGCCTAAAATACATTAAAGCAATAAAACAACACCCCGCCATCCCATGCCTTAAAAACTTTTCTGTTTTAAGACAACTACTCTTTTCAAAAATATGTGGGGGTAGCTGTGTTGGCCATTTAGCAAATTCAAACAAAAATCCACCAAACATTTTGCTTGGCCAATGAAGGCATCACTGTTTGGTGGGTTTTTATTCTTTTCAATGTCAGCAGTGAACCCGTGGTAGTAATTTTACATTTTTGTGAGGTTTTGTTTTGGTACTTTGGGGAATCTGGTTCCCTGGAAGGTCCCAGGAAGGCAGAAAGGTAGTCCTTCCACCCTCCATATTTGCCCATCCCTACCTTCCACAGTCTCTCTGGTCTCGTGATGTTGTTCTAGATGCTGGCTCAGGGATTCTGGGAATTGCCATCCCAAAATGTAACACCCCAAACTGTGAAAGTATTTGAGTCATGGGCAGAGTTTTTCAGACCACATGCCCAAACTCTGAAAAGTGTAGGAGTCACAGGCAGAGGTTTTTTCAGACTACAGCTCCCAACGTCCCCCAAGTAGAATGCTCACTGGGGGAATCTGGGCACTGCGATCCAAAAAGGTCAATTTCCCAAATTCAGGTCTCGATTAACCCTTTAATCTGATTTAGCAGAAATGTCTATATCTTCTTACTCTCTGGACGGGACCAGATGCTTAGTCATTACCTCCTATAGTACGATTGGGAATAAATCTATTTCACATCTACTCTTCAGCAGCATGAAATGCAAACACCTGCTGCAGAAAATTCAGCATGTGCCTCTTCTTTCTTTCTTTGACACGCTTGTGTTTGGAAACCTGTCAAAAAGCAGCCTCCTGTGTGATTAATTCAGTCTGTTTCAGAACTGGGGAAAGGAGCCTCGATGTTTCTCTTTTCCAAATGGTTCGGGGCTATGCTCTGGTTTTGACATTAAAAAATCTCACAAGGGGTTCCAGTCGCCCCTTAAGGCACAGTATCACAGCTTTTGGTCAACCATAGAGGTGTCTAGGGTGCTTTCCAATATTTTACTAAGGCAGAGTGCATATTGTTGTTGTTGTGTGCCTTAAAGTCATTTCCGATTTATGGCAACCCTAAAACCACATCCCAGCAACAGCTACAAGCCTTGAAGCAAATAAAATAATATATACAGCACTATTATGACCATGTTTCTATACAGTCATTTCTGGCTTTTTTAAGCTTATGGCTAAACATTGCTTTTAAAGAAAATTGATTGAGATATCATTATTAACTATGGATATTCTTGTGTCAGTATTTGAATTTTATTTCCCAAATATGTTGATTTTATTCTCTAGTAAAATGAAAGAAAAAAAGAAAGAAAAAAACACTATATAGATGTACATTTTTGAAATCACCTACATTACCATCTCAAAACCTGTCCTTTCTCAGCCCTGCCGTCTTTAACCTTCTGCAAAAAAGCTCCAGATCCACTCTGTATTCCAAACTTTTCTATAATATTTTCTAGTTTACATTCTGAGACTCCATCCACACTGTAGAAATAATCCACTTTAGCTGCCCTGGCTCAATGCTATGGGATCCTGAGAGTTTGTGGTGGCAGCAGAGCTTTCTGACAGAGAAGGCTGAATGTCTCATGAAACTACAGTTCCCAGAATTCCATAGCATTGACCCCAGGCAGTTATAGTGGTCTCTAACTGGATTTATTCCTGCAGTGCGGACACAGCCTGAGAATTTAAGTTCTTGATCAATAGCTCAGTTCCCATGTTCAGCCCATAGAAGACAGCAGCATCTGCAAACATCTCAGTATCAGCACCTGGCTTTCAAATCAAGAAATTTGCTTGTTTAATTGTTATTTTTAAGAATGCTTTAAAGGTTCTAAATCAATAAGTTTCACTTAAGCCATCCTTTCTTCTTCTTTTTCAGGTCAAACAGCCTGAGTCCCCTGATCATGGGGCTCATGGTTTTGAGAGACCAAAGTCTGCCGAAAATTCATGCAAGAACATGGCCAAGGAAGGATACTTGATCCAAATCAGTTGCAGTTGAGCTGCTACAAAGTTTCTTGGCCAGATCTCTGCCAGTCTACCACACAAGAAGTGGAATCACTGAGTCCTCATCTGAATACTCAAGCGGTTGAAATTTTAAGAGTACCCAATGGGACCCCCCCCACACACACAATTATGGTCTGTTTGTTAATGGAGAGCCAGTGTTGTGTAGTAGTTTGAGCATTGGACTATGACTCGGGGGATCAGGGTTTGAATCCCATCTTGGCCACGTAAACCCACTGGGTGACATTAGGCAAGTCACACTCTCTCAGCCTCAGAGGAAGGCAGTGGCAAACCCCCTCTGAGCAAATGTTGCCAAGAAAACCCCATGATGTGGTCATCTTAGGATCTTCATAAGTCAGAAATGACTTGAAGACACACCACAATATCACACACACACACACACACACACACACACACACACACACACAGGACCACAAATGATGGGACTGGGCAGGGTTCCAAAACAGACCTCTTTGATAGCAATCCTTCTTGAAGGATCTCCAGCCTTTGTACATAAAACAAACAGGATGACATTCAGCCGGGATCTGTCTTTTGATGGTCTTATCAGGAATAGTTAACATATTCAGGCCTGTTGCTTCCAGCCTGCCCTGTTGCTCCCAGATTAAGGTATGTTGGATGCTCCCAGGGACATAGCCAAAGGGGGGGGGGTTCTTGGGGTCCGGACCCCCCCCCTTCCATTAGAAAAATTAATGGTGTGTGCTGCTGCGCCGCCACACCCAAGCCCCATTATAATGGTGGCACTTAGTCTGGACCCCCCCTTCCTAAAATCCTAGCTACGTCCCTGATGCTCCTCTACAGAAGCGATGGCCTTTAGAGCTAGAAGGGGACCTTTGAGGTCATTTAGTCCACACCTTTGCTCAATGCAGGACATTGCAATTGCAGCAGAGGCAGGAATCATGTGGTTTCCATGTGGCCTTCAGGGTCATTTTGTTTTAAAATGAAACAACAAAGGAGAGTTGTATAGAGCTGCCAGGTCTCAAAGTCTGAGTCTCCAGTTTCCATAGGTCATCTCCAGGTGGGACATGCAGGTGCAAAATTCTCTAGTTTGGGGGGACTCTGCTCTGGGCAAGAGGGAAAGAGCTGTGTGCAAATTTCCAGCTCAGCTAATGCAGCAAAAACTTAGTATGATTTGTTGGTAGTGGTGGTCATGGTGTGTGCCTTCAAATCATTTTCTGACTTGTGGTGACCCTAAGGTGAACCAATCATGGGGCTTTCTTGGCAAGATTTGTTATGTGGGGGCTTGTCTTAGCCTTCTTCTGAGGCTGAGAGTGTGTGACCTGCCCTAGGTCACCCAGTGAGTTTCCATGCCTGAGTGGGGTTTCAAATCATGATGTCCAGAATTGTAGTCCAACGTCACACCGGCATGATGACAACGACGACGACGATGATGATACTGTATCATCCCAGTTCCCTTCAAATTGGGATTCAAAGAAGCTCATAATTCAAAAGAACAATAAAATTGAAAACATACAGAATGTGAGCAAACAGAATTAGACTACATATTACAGTATTAAAACACAGCAAAAGAATCAAATGCAATTTTAAGAATGTAAAAAACTTTTAAAAACAGTACATTTAACAGTACACTACTTTCTGTTTTAAAAGCTTGTCTGTATAAAAATGTCTTAGCCTGAACACAGAAGGATAACAAGGAGGGGGCCATTTTGGCCTCCCTGGGAAGGGGTATGAAAGTCTAGGAGAAGCCACTGAGGAGGCCGTCTCTTGTGTCCCCACCAGCCGTGGTTGTAATGGTGGTGATATTGAGAGAAGGGTCTCCTCTGAGGGTCACAAAGCCCAGGCCAACTCATACAGAAAAACTTCCAAGGCTTAATTAATTTGCTGCTGCAAATTGCAAAGACTATCCACAAGTCTATATACAGTATTTACTTAGCTCCCCACTTACCACCTAGTGCTGGTGGTGCCAGGGCTCACCCTCTGCTCTGCATCTGCTTTCTGGCTAAATCCAAGTAAGCTAGACAAAAGGTTCCTTAAGCCACCAAAACAAGTGAGAGGGAATTATCCCCCAATTAACCTTGATCTGGGAATAGCCACTTTAGCTTCATTTCACAACAAGGAAATATGTTCTGTGGGATTACGTGTTTGAATGACAAGCTTCCAATAATTGTGGTTGGGATTTAATACATAACACTTCATGATATCACCAGGGGTCTCAAGTTTAGGACTGGAAATCTCAGGGTCTGGGATGATCTTGAACTGATTACACTAAAGTTGCAACTTCATATGCATCCAAGGAGCCCAATTCTCTAATTGAAAAACACCACTACACCTTGTTTCAGCAACAGGCACATACCCTCTCCTCCCCCCCCCCACCACAAAGGAAGTGTCTGGTCAATTCAGTTTTCCAGTCCACAACAAGTACACAGGTTGAAAATGACCCTTGGACTTTAAAACAGTCCATCCCAACACTGCAGTAACCCTTGACAGGGGACAATCTACCCTCTTCTTAAATACAGTCAGCCCTCTGTATCCACAGATTCTTTATCCATGGATCCAATCGTCCACAGTTTGAAAAATATTTTTAAAAAATATATATATTCCCCAAAGCAAAAATTAACTTTGATGTAGAAAACCCCATGACAGGGTTGCCAAAAGTCAGAAACAACTGGAAGGCACGCAGCCACTATCACCACCACCACCACAGCATAAGGAACACCATTGTATTTAATGGGACCTGAGCATCCATGGATTTGGGTATGAAAGTGGGTGGGGGATGTCCTGGAACCAAACCCCAGTGGATGCCAAGGGTCCACTGTACCTCCAGCAAAGGTTTCTCCTCCCAGCTTAGCAGCTGAACAGGTAACTCCTGATTGAAGAGTACTTAGCCAAGTTCCAAAGGAATCATGGGATCCTAGAGTTGGAAGTGACCCAAAAGGCCCTCTAGTCCAACCCAATTCTGCCATGCAGGAAGATACACTCAAAGCACTCCCAACAGATGGCCATCCAGACTCCAGTCAAAAACTTCCAAAGGAGACTCCACCACACTTGGAGGCAGTGTATTCCACTGTCAAACAGCTCTTACCATTAGGAAGTTCTTCCTAATGTATAGGTCAAATCTCTTTTTAGGTGGAATCTATGGGCCTGTACAGACAGGCCAAAATAAAGCGGCGTCAGGTTACTTTGGAGGCCTGTTGTTTAAAAGACACACAAGTCTTAAGAGGCCAGAAGCTGCGCCAAATGGCGCAGCTTCTGGCCTCTTAGACGTGGTTGTCATTTAAACAGCATACCTCCAAGGCCGAAGCAGCTTTATTTTGGCCTGTCTGTATGGGCTCTATATTCAGGGAGGAACTGGCAGAACTGCTTCTGAGTATTCCTTGCCTAAGAAACCCCTATGAAATTCATGGGGTCACCATACATTGACAGGTGGAGTGGAGACATAATATTATTATTGTGTGAGGGTTGTGTGCCTTCAAGTCATTTCTGACTTACATTGACCCCTGGGAATTTCTTGGCAAGATTTGTTGAGAGGAGATTTGCCACTGCTTTCCCCTGAGGCTGAGAGCCTGTGACTTGCCTATGGTCACCCATTGGGTTTCATGGCCAAGCGGGGAGCTGGACCTTGGTCTCCAGAGTTGTAGTCCAGCATTCAAACCACTACACCATACTTGTTCACAATACTATTATTATGTGCCTTCAATTTGACTCTGACTTATGGTGCTCCTCTCATACAGTTTTCTTGGCAAGAGTTATTCAGAGAGGTTTTTTGTCATTGCCTTCCTCTAAAGCTTGCAACCAGATGCCAAATACTCAAAAGTACCACACCAACCTGGCTCCTTTTCTGACAATTTGCATGTGGAGTTGTTCTTCCACAGTCATATTTTAGGAGCTATCCTTCATGGTTTAATGCAAAAGTTCACATCCTGTTGACTTCCTGGGATAGGAGGAAAAAACATTTCCAAGAAAGTCCCCTTCTCAGGCCAGTTCATGAACTTTTGTTCAACCTATATAGATTTTTGCAAAAATCCTAAGAGTGTCAGGGTCATGGTTTGGTCTTTAAGGTACGAATATAAGGAAGGAAGGTTAGACATGATGTTTGTGCATGTATGCCTTCAAGTTGCCTAGTGACTTATGGTGACCCCCATGATTTTCATGAGGTTTTCTTAGGAAGGAAAACTCAGAGGTGGTTCTGTCATTTTCACCCTTTGAAATATATCCTCCAGCACCTGGTATCCATGAGATACTTGGTAATCATATCCAAATACTAACCAGCACTGACCTTGCTTAGCTTCCAAGATCAGACAGGATCCATTGCCCTTGGGGTATTACAGCAGGTCAACGACATGATACAGGTATAAAAAAATTAAAATGTTGTGAAAATATATAGAAAGGCCATCTCATAATATAGGAATCCAGTCGGTTATCCACCAAGAATCTCCACCGAGATAATGGAAGATTAGGGCAGATAAAAATGAGGACATCATTTTTGTGGAACTCATTCTTACATTTCTCCATGTTGAAATTCATTTTCACAAGATGTAGGGATAGCTGCCCACTTGGAAGGCTTTCAAAAGGACTGGATAAATTCATGGAGATGAAGGACCATCCATGGCTGCAATTTAAGATTGCTGTGAGTGCATCTACACTGTAGAAATAATGAATTTTGACACTGCTTTAAGTCCTGTAGCTCCATCCTATGAAATCCTGAAATATGTAGTTTTACCAGGTCTTTTGCCTTCTCTGTCCAAGAATGCTGGTGCCTCACAAAATGACAAATCCCAGGATTCTGTAGGATGGAGTCACGGCATTTAAAGTGGTATCAAACTGCATTATTTCTTCAATGTCGAAGAACACCATACATCACCTGCAATAGCGGAGGCAGCATGCTTATCAAATTTGCAGATGACACCAAATTAGGAGGAACAGCCAATACCCCAGAAGACAGGATTAACATCCAAAATGACCTAAATAGATCAGAAAACTGGGCCAAAGCTAACAAAATGAATTTCAACACAGGGAAATGTAAGGTCTTAGGGCAAAAAAGATAAGGCACTTAAGGCAAAAAAAAAAAAAATGAAATGCATAGATATAGGATAAGAGGCACCTGTCTTAAATACACTATGTGTGAAAGCTATCTAGGAGTCCAAGTAGACCACAAGCTGAACATGAGTGAACAGTGCGATACAGCAGCTAAAAAGGCCAACATGATTCTAGACTGCATCAATAGAAGTATAGTGTCTAGATCAAGGGAAGTAATAGTATTCTGCTTTGGTCAGGCTTCACCTGGAATACTGTGTCCAGTTCTGGGTGCCACAATTCAAAAAGGATGTTGAGAAGCTGAAGTGTGTCCAAAGGAGGGTGACCAAAATGGTGAAGGGTCTGGAAACCATGCCTTATGTCACTGCATGGTATGGACTACTTGTAGGGGTTTGACTTGCCTTGCAGATATCAGGGTTTCCACCCGATTTGGGAAAAACCAGGATCAAACTGGTTTTCCTTTTGATCTGCTCTGGGGGGGGGGGGGGCTTGTTCTATGGCTGCATCTACATTGCAGAAATAATGCCATTGATGGCACCACTTAACTACGTGGTTCAGTGCTATGCAAATCTGGGATTTGCAGTTTGGTGAGGGGTTGAGCCTTACAAACTCCTCATCCCAGGATTCCATAGCACTGAGCTGTGTCAGTTAAAGCAGTGTCAAAGTGCACTATTTCTGCAGTGCAGATGCAGCCTCTGAGGAAGACAGTGGCAAACCTCTCGCTGAATAAAATCTCACCAAGAAACCCTAATAGAGGGTTTTGAAGACACATAATAACAAGAAAGGTGGAGGAACGCTAGAAATGCGGTGCCCACATTGTGAAACACATGGTGCTTAATTTTTTTAGAAAACAGTATTATTCCCATATGTTCATGTTTCTCCTGGTTGTTAAGCAGGGGTTCCCCCTTAATTTTTTGGTAGACTAGCATTCTGTGTTATTTACTGCAATCAGATTTATGGCTACTCTAAATGGAAAGCAGGAATTACTCTGGCTTATGTTTTTTTTCTGGTGTTGAGGCTTTTAAAATGTCTTTTTGCTTCCAATGGCTGGGGGAGAGAAGCTTTGGAAGGGATTTTTGCTACTTCTGGCCAAAATCCATAGGTGCTAATGACCAGTTGAACCTTCAGGTTAACTTTTGGGATCAAGGTGACATTAGTCTCCCCAGCCCCCCAACTATTTTGTGTTCTCTTTCATTAGCCTTGCTTCCAGAGAACCTCCTGAATTGTAAACTGCTAATGAGAGCACAGCGGGGTCTCCATTTGCAAGCCCTTTCTATATGTCTGCTTACTGTTAATTCCCTTTTATTTATTTTAATTGCATTTACATTCTGCTTTTCCCCCATGATGAGATCCAAAGTGTCTGCTGCATGCCTTCAAATCTTATGATGACCCTAAGGTGAACCTATGATGGGTTTTCTCTTGGCAAGGTTTGCTCAGAGGAGGTTGGCCACTAGCATCGCCTGAAGCTGAGAGACTGTGACTTGCCCAAGATCACCCGGTGATTTTTCATGGCGAGAGAGGAATCGATCCCTGGTCTACAGGGATCCAACACTCAAACCACTATGCTACATTGGCTCCAATTGCAATATAGTTTAACTCAAAATAGCTAAAAGTGTATATAATATAAAGTGAGGCAATGTGGTGTAGTGGCTTGAGCGTTGGACTAGAGCTGCTGACACACAGCAGAATTAATGCACAGGGGTTTTCTTTGTGGGAGTTTCAGGCTATGTGGCCATGTTCTAGAAGAGTTCTCGAACATGGCTCACAGAGCCCGAAAAACCTACAAAAAACTATGGAAAGCCTTCAACTTCACAGAATAAATGGAGTTTGACCCTGCTTTAAATGCCATGCTTTGATGTTATGGAGTCCTGAGGTTTGTGATTTTGTGAGATATATCTCTTTCTCTGCCAGAGAGCTCTAGTGCCATAACAAACTACAAATCCCCAGATTTCATAAGAGGGGGGGCATGGCATTTAGAGCAGTTTTAAACTGCATTAATGCTGCAGTGTGGCAGCAGTCTCAGATTCCAGGAGATCAGGGTTCAAATTCCTGCTCAGCCACGGAAATTCACAGGGTAATAACCTTTACCAAGTCATACTTTCTCTGCCTCAGAGGTAGGCAATTACAAAACTCCTTGGAATAAATCTTGCCTAAGAGATGGTTGCCATAAATCACAGTCAACTTGAAGGCACATGATAAAAATTTGGTAGCTGACTACAGTGTGGTGGTTTGAGTGTACATACTCCGCCACATGTCTTTTTTTCAGCCATGAACAGCCAAGCAAAAATGAAACAATTTAGCAGGGCTTACTGCCTTCCATTTTGTCAAGCATTATAATCTTTTCCATTGAGTCACATCATGTCCAAAGTACAATAGTCTCAGTGTAGCCATCTTTTGCTTCAAATGAAAGTTCAGGCTTGATATCCTCTATGAACCATTAACCTGTCTTTTTAGCTGTTTGCAATATCTGCAGAACTATCTGCACCTTTCTTCACTGTCCAGCTTTCAAACCTACACACGGAACTCAGAAATACTATGACCTGGATCATTCTTTGGCCTATTAATTTGCATAACTTCCTTTGGGATATAAACGAACTAAAAGAAATAAAATGTGCCTGGGATCTGTAGTACAACAAAGCATTTAGCCACCTCTGACAAAAGAGTGCTGGTTCCTCACAAAACTACAAATCCTAGGATTCTGTAGGACGGAACCACGGCCAGTTAAAGTAGTGTCAAACTGTATTATTTCTGCAGTGTGGATCCACCCCAACAAACAATATACTTTTCAGACAATAACTCCTACAATCCTTCAGCTCACAAAGCTGGTGCTGTGCTCACAGAAGGATTCTTAGGGCTGCTGAGAGCCAGCTATGTTGGCTAAGAGAGCCTGGGGAGATGTAGTTAAAAAAGGTAACTTTACTGAGCTCTGATCCTCCTTGCTCTGATCTAGCTGACTTTTTCCTTCCAGGTCTATCTGTCTTACAGAGTGGAAGATGGTTTGGTTTGTAGTGGTTTTGAGTGTTGGACTATGACTCTGGAACAAATACATTGCTCTGGTCTCAAGGGATTTGCAAAAGGGATGAATCAGACCCTGTTCCTTTGGATGTTTTGTTTTGTTTTGTTTTGTTTGTTTGTTTGTTTAAATTAATTCCCTTAATATGGGTACATGTGGGGAGAAAAGAAAGATAAACTTGCCAATAGCTCAGTCTTCTGCCTCCTCCACCCAACCCACTCCTTTTCTTTTATTTTCCAGATGTTTAGAATAATTATTTTTACAATGCCTTTGAAATGGAGAGATAGCTGAAGGAATTATGGGCGATGGGTCTTTCTGGAACCATTCCAGAAGGACATTGTGTGCTAAATCCAATTGGTAAAGGAAAAGGTTAAATCAGTGGAACTTCCCTAAACCTTGACTCATCAAGGGACCATTGATTTACTGACTCCATCCTAGTTGGCTTTCGCAATTGCATTAAGGCCCCTGGGATTATTTTTGGAGCACAAAGCAGAGACTGTAGAAGTAATTAGCATTTCTGATTAAATCAGCATTCACTTCAGTGGTGTTTGTTTGCTACAGGAGTGAAGGGTGAGGTGGCCACTTTTTTAAATGGCAAACCAATGACTCTGATTTGCACAAGAGGACTGCAGAAAATTCCATTTAGTAGTGTAGGTTCTCCCCAAGTCTCCAGTTATCATGGGTCTTCTCCAAAGGAGGGGCAAAGGTGCACACAAGTGCAAATTTTCTACTGGGGTGGAAGAAAGGCAAGAAGAAAGGGCTATGTAGCACCTTGCCACCATTTCCAAGGCTTCATTTATTCCTTCCTTTTTGCTGGTTGGATTTGGTTTGTTTTTGTTTTCAGCATATTAATATAGTAAATTAGGATTTCCGCATTTTATAGTGTTGCATTTTATCATTTGTTTTTGAGTGTATATGTTCTGATGTACCACCCTTGGTGTAAAGGGAGATGATGATGATGATGATGATGATGATGATGATGATGATGATGATGATAATAATAATATATTTCCTGCAACTTGCAAAAACCCTTTTTTGGGGGGATCTATGGATTTACTTATGGTTTTTGTGGAGTATATTATGTTAGTATTTTAGCATTTTATAGTGTGGTGTTTTTATCATTCGGTTTTGATTGTGTATGTTCTGATGTACTACCCTTTAGAAAGGGCATTATAAATAAACATAGGAACTTCTGACACTGGATGGGAACATGATGGAAAACATTTAAGGGGCCTTGTAGCATTCCGAGCAACATTCTCCTCCAAACAGGAATGGTCTGTGCTAAGTTCATGTTGACCAGCAAAGGGAACTGATTTTCCAAAACACTGTTCTTTCATCTTTCCACTTTCCTCTCTCTACCTCCTGAGTGATCTGAGCAAGGCTGTTGGATGTTACATGTATGAATACACCAGAGAGGTATCAGCAGAGCTTGGAGAAGTTACTTTCCCCAGAAAGTCCTGGCTGGCATGGTCACTGGTAGCATCTGCCCAGTTGTATCCCAAAAAGTAATTCTCCCAAATCCTGGTACTCAGTGCTTGGCTGGGTTGGCCACATACCTGGGTTGGCACTTGGTATCTGCTGGGGTTCAGTTCCAGGACACACACCTCTGGATGCCAAAACCCATGGATGCTCAAGTCCCATTAAATACAATGGATGGTAAAATGGTGTCCCTTATACAACATGGCAAAATCAAGGCTTGCTTTTTTGCATTTATTTGTTTTTAAAAATACTTTCAACCAATGTATGTTTGAATCCATGGATAAAAAATCCATGGATATAGAGGACTGATGGTATATGCATACAGCATATCACCTAACTTTCCTGATTTGGCAGAGATACTTCTTATTAATCCTCTATTGTTCCATTTTTAAAGCTTCTTTTTAAATGTCCCAGTTTCTCTCTCCTCCTTCCACTTTCCCCTGTTGTCCTCAGCTGACTTCAGTTGCTGCAAACTGAGTTCAAGTGAAAACGTCCATTAACTCAGCAGGAGGAATAACAGAGAAAAGGGCAAAATTTTGCCCTTCCCAGTTGGCTCAGGGAAAAGCAAACTGCTGCTGCCTCTCCTAGCTTGTGTGTTCTTCCTTAACTACCTTTTGCCATCTTGACCACACTCTGACATCACATGGCAGCATCTATCCCTGTTTTTGAGAGCCAGTGTCATATAGTGGTTTGACTATGACTCTGGAGGGTTCAAATCCCAGCTCGGCCATTAAAACCCCCTGGATGCATGAAATCCTGAATCCTCTTGTTTAAAGTAGAATAGACCAAACAAAATGCTAAATCCAGCACATTTGAGTGTTGGACTACAACTCTGGGGATCAGGTTTCTATCCCATGGAAACCCACTGGGTGACTTTGAGTAAGTCACACTGTCACAGCCCCAGAAAAACCAATGATACAGTTGCCTTCGGGTTGCCATAAGTTGGAAAGGACTTGAAGGCACACAACAGCAACAACAACAGTGTAGGTCACTGCCATGTATTCAATGGCCTCTCCCTTATTTGGGATTATCAATAGGATTCAAACCATCATCTGAGATGTATTAAGCAAAACCAAAGGCATAAAGCCTCAGCTTAGGAAATTACTTTTTTAAAAAAAGGTATTCCATTCCCTCTGCAGTGTTTGCAAAATGATATCCATTGTTACAGTGCTCAAAAAGTAACTGGGGGTTACTTTTTTGTTGCTTTCTCTTACTTAATTAAAAAATACCTTAGACTTAGAGAGACAATGACACTAACATGTACAGTTCCTAACTAGATGCCTCTAAAATGTCTTTAAAGCTGTTTTAAAAAGTAACTTTAAGAGGTAACTAGAAAATGTCACTAGTTGAACCGATAAAAGTACTGTATGGCTGTTTCTCCTCATTGCACCATTTTGGAAATGTATCTTTGCTGCACTCTCATTACTGAAAAGGTAGCTAGCTACAGTAACAACATTGCTTCTCATGCCTTGCTTTCATCTTCTGCTCTCTGTTTTTCATTCATAAGGTAAGTGCATGAAATCTGAACCATTCTGTACAAAATGGCTCCTGACACGCAATGTCTAACAATAAACTTCCTTTTTTAAAAATTTAATTAACATTTTGTTATTGAAACAAAAAAATAGATAGACAAGGATAATTACACACCAACACAAAAGAGGGGGAAAGCCAGTTACTATTTATACTTGTTTTTGTTGTTGCTATTGTGTGCCTTCAAGTCATTTCTGACTCCAAGATGAACCTATCATGGGAGTCTCTGGGGCTGAGAGGATGTGACTTGCTCAAGGTCACCCATTGGTTTTCCTTGGCCGAATGGGGAATCGAACCCTGATCTGCAGAGTCCTAGTCTTATGTTCAAACCACTAAACCACACTGGTTGTCACTACTTATACTTGGAGACATTAATAAAAAAAGCCAGGGTTCAAATCCTGACTTGGCCATAGAAACTGACTGAGTGACCTTGGATGTGTCACACTCTCTCAGCCTCAGAGGATGGCAATGGCAAACTCCCTCTGAAGGAACTTTGCCAAGAAAACCCCATGATAGGTTCGCCTATCTTGAACATAACTTGAACAACTTGAAGATACACAACAACATCATATACACATGTATACACATAATACTGTAATTAATATTATGTAATATTAAGCAATAATGCATAATACCAATAAACACAATAAAAGACTTCCAACTTATTCCTGTCTCAGTCCTTAACTTAACCATCCACATTTCTTTTTATCATGCAAGGCTAAGCAATTAGACAGAATCTATCTAAACTTTTCAAATCCACAAACGTTAACATAGATTTCATCCAATTACTTAGCCTTAGAAGATAAGATAATTTTTTAAAAGTCTTGCTTGATCAGTGACCACAGTTCGAATCCCATCAGTGTATAAGAAGCCTCTACTTTTCTCACAGCTTAGGTACTGGAGAACTGTCAGAAAGTGGAATCAGTTCAAAAGTGAAACCTAGGTTTCTTTTTAGGTTGCAAATTCATTTTGGCTGTAAAAAAACAAAACTTAAATAACACACTATATATCACTTTTGAAGGTGAGGGGGCTCTGCTCTTTCTGTAGGCAAGCTCTGAAAGGCAAACCCCCTCTGAAGAAACCTGCCAAGGAAAGCCTGTGTAGGAAACCACTTGAAGGAACATAACCAACAACAAAGATGCACCCTGAGTAGCAGTTAAAGTGGTATTCAAATATGATAACTATGTAGTGTGAACAAGCTCAATCGATGGGTCGCAAGCAGTCCTCCTGTCCCAACCTGCTTGTGAGTGAAATGAGACAGTTATTGGCAGAGATTTCTCCAGTTATGTGCCATGTTTATTGGCCATTTTCCTCTCTCTGGCCACTGTCAGCTGGTACTTCATCCCATCCTTCCTCACCCTCTCTCTGCACTCTTCCATCTCCTCCATTCCTCTTTCCTCGAAACCATTCATTTCCACTTTGTCCCTGCCAACCTGAGGCTGAGGATCTGTGGGGCACTGGTTTACCAAGTTAATCATAATCTCAAAATAAACTGAAGTTTCAAAGTTCACCCAACTTTAGCCGGGTTTCAGATTGCCAAGCCAGCCTGTCCGCGGCAACAAGTCTAGCCCAGGGCAATCCCCACAGCCTTCCATCGATCGGCCGATCGGCCCAGGGTCGGATGGAGGAGTTTGAACCCCTCTTTCCCTCCCCAGGGCCAATCTGATCGAGATTCAAGACTGCTTTGATTTCCTTCCTTATCTGAAGCTTTCGGCCTATCTTCTAATGTCTGCTATTGTAGATAAAAAAGCCCAATCAATTGAGTCAGAAAATGGCAAGTTCTATTTCCCTCTGATAACTCTGGGCCATGCTTTTTTATCAGTGTTTGTGTGAAGACCCAGTTTGGAATTGATCTCTGCAGATATCTCTGATATGAGCCTCTGTTAAAACTCCCTGCCAGTTCTTTTCCTCCATCATCATCATCATCATCATCATAGCTCCAATTTTTATTAGAAACCTGACTCCAAATAGAGTAGACCCAAGCAGAGCAGGCCTTTTGCTGCATCCACACTGCAGAAATAATCCAGTTTTGACACAAATTTAACTGCCCTGGCCTAATGCTATGGAATTCTGGGAACTATAGTTTGTTAGTACTAGACATAACAATCAGTTACGACTAGACATCAAGGGGAAGCCTTTACCTCTTTAACCTTTTTAACTACCCTGGCTCAATGCTATGCCATTCTGGTAATGATAGTTTATTGTGGCACCAGAGCTATCTGACAAAGATGGCTAAATGTCTCACAAAAATACAATTGAACCAGGGCAGTTAAAGCAATGCTAAAACCGGATTATTTCTGCAGTGTGGATGCAGAATCAAGTGCTGAATAATGCACCAACACGGGGCATAAACCCCACTGATCCAGTGGATCAACCCAAATATTGGCAGGGGTTCAAGCTGTCCTTGTTATTCTCAGTTTCACGGTCTACCAGGACTGGAGCTTTGGGCCCTGAGTGATCTGAATTCTATGCAAGAGTCTAGGAATCTGTGCGATATCCTTGGATAAGGCAGCCTGTTCCAAATTGTGTCCATTTTTGTAAAGTGCTATTGTGATCCTATCTATCTGGGAAAGCTGTAGACCGCATGTGAATGTAACCGTGTGCTCCCAACCAATTGATGGAGACATAGATTCATAAGAGTTGGAAGAGACCCCAAGGGCCATCCAACCTCCTGCCATGCAGGAATTCTCAATCAAAGTATACTCGACAGATGGCCATCCAGCCTCTGTTTAAAAACCTCTAAGGAAGGAGACCCCATTACACTCCAAAGGAGTGCATTCCACTTTCGGGAAGCTCTTACTGTCAGGAAGTTCCTCCTAATGTTGAGGTGGTATCTCTTTTCCTGTAGCTTACAGCCATTGTTCTGGGTCCTGTTCTCTGGAGCAGCAGAAAACAAGCTTGCGCCATCCTTCATGACACCCTTATAACCTTTCAAATACTTAAACAGGGTTATCATATCACCTCTTAACCATCTCTTCTCCAGGCTAAACATACCCAGCTCCCTAAGTCTCTCCACATAGGGCATAGGTTCCAGACCCTTCACCATTTTAGTCGCCCTCCTTTGGACATGCTCAAATTTGTTAACATCCTTTTTAAATTGTGGTGCCCAGAACTGGACACAGTATTCCAGGTGATGCCTGACCAAAGCAGAATAGAGTGGCACTATTACTCCCCTTGATTGAGACACTTTTTAGCTACAGCATCACACTGTTAACTCATGTTCAACTTGTGGTCTACTAAAATTCCTAGATCCCTTTGACACGTAGTTTTGTTAATCCAAGTGTCCCCCATCTTATATCTATGCATTTCATTTTTTTTTGTCCTGAATACAGTACAATAGCTTACATTTCTAACACATCACGCTATTGACTCATGTTTACCTTGTGGTCTACTAGGACTCATAGAACCAGTGGAGAATTCCTAGTGTGAAATACTAGAAGACAGTGTAGAGGTGACTAGATAAAATATCATGGATGGAGGCATGGTCTTTCACCACTCTGTGGAAGGCCTTTGCCTTGCCCTCCTTATGGCTTGCAAAATCAGAAGGAATGGGCTAAAGAAGAAAGAAGAATGATCATCACTATTTGTGATATCACTATTTATGATGATAATATCATCACTATTTGTGATGATAATAGCAGAACACCCTCGGAGTGTAGTAGAGTCTCCTTCTCTGGAGGTCTTTAAGCAGAGGGTGGATGACCATCTGTCAGGGATGCTTTGATTGAGAGTTCCTGCATGGCAGGGGTTGGACTGAATGGCCCTTGTGGTTTCTTCCAACTCTAGGATTCTATGAATCTATGATTCTATGAACTAAAAGGAAGAGAAAGAGAAAGAGAAAGGCAGAAGAGGAGTAGTAATAGTAATAGTAATAGTAGTTGTTCAACTGCTGAGAAACCAATTTACGTTTTCAGCTGAATGAGTTAGGAGGATTGCAAACAAAGAATAAAAGTATTTCCCCTATATATTTCCTGCCCTCTGGTTTTCTGAAATCACCTGTGGATGTCCTCCTTCATTCCTAGCATCTGTTCCATTTCCTCCAGTGTGGAGGTCCTTTCCTCCTGCTTTTTTGGTTGGTTCCATTCTGACACCTTGCAAGATCCCCTCTGGGTTAAAAAGTGCAGTGATGCTTGTAACTGTTTCAAGGATACTAAACTCTAGGCCTCAAGACAACTGTTCTGATGGACATGTGTTGGCTCTGTGGCTGTTTTTGTTTTTCCTAAGTGCCTACAGGTGGCTCAAATAGCCCAAGCAACCAATGGCAGGGGTAGGAATCATGCTGCTCTCCAGATGCTGTTGGATTACAGTTCCCAGCATTCCTCATCACTAGTTGTGCAAGCTAGGGAATGCTCAGAGTTGTAATCCAATGACATTTGCAAGGCTGCATCATTCCCATCCATGGTTTCATGGATGCTCTCAAATGTTCAGATTTGTTGCAGTATTAGTTAATTCAGCAGTAAAGTCTGGATTCACTTTTCTAAAAAGTTCATATTCCTTCCAGCCCTCCTGGAATGGAAATCGTAAATGCCCCAACAAGGCACACAACACTAGTAGGTAAATTCTAACAAGTTTCACTGCCCAGGTCAAAGGGTGGTTCAGAGTTAATCTCCACCTCTATTGGAATGTATTGTTTCACTTTGCAATGGCCCTTACTGGCTTCACAATGGATCTTTGTCAATTGCCCATTGAAAGCAATTTGCTAGAGTTACAGTTGGAGTCCATTATAGCACTCCCTTTCCATGGTGATGGGATTGTATGGTCCTGTGAGGCATGGGGCTATGCTGACTGGCACTGGTCCTGTCAAGGTCTCCCACATTAGACATGGTTTTGCTGCAACTATAGGGCAGCAGCAGTAATGGGGAAGGATGCCAGCTGACGATCTCTGTGGCACTCGATCTCTTGTTAATACAGGTTGAGTCTCTCTTATCTGACATTCCAAAATCCAAAGTATTCTGAAATTGTCCAGGTGGATGGTTGAGATAGTGATACCTTTGCTATCTCATGGTTCAGTGTGCACAAACTTTGTTCCAAGCACAAAATTATATTTTAAAATATTGTGCATGAAATCTCCTTCAGGCCATGTGTATAAGGTGCATATAAAACTTAAATGAATTTAATGGGTAGACTTGGTTCCCATCTTCAAGATGTCTCATTATGTATATGCAATGATTCCAGGAATGAAGAAAAAAATCCAACAGTTAAAACACTTCTAATCCTGAGCATTTCAGATAAAGGAGATTCACCATGTACTGTGCAGAAAGAGGCCAAGATGGTCCATTTCTGAATTCTTTTTACTTTGAAAACCCTTATGATGAGACAATCCAAAAAAGACATATAAATGGGTGCGAGCAAATCAAGCCTGAACTCTTCCCTAGAAGCCAAAATGACTCAAGCAAGGCAGTTGTATTCTGGACATACCATAAACCGGCATGACTCATTGGCAAAGACCACAATGTTTGATAAGGTGGAAAGCAGTAGGAAAAGTGGGAAACCACATTACAGGTGGATTGATTGATTCAATCAAGGAAGCCACAGCTGCCTTGAATTTGCAAGACCTGAGCAGAACAGTTCAAATGACCAGAATTCTTGAAGCTCTATCATTCATAGGTCAATAGGTTGAAGTCAACTCGATAGCATTCAACAACAGCAACAACTAGTTGCAGTGTGCAACAAATTAGTATACTACCACTGAAGAGCCAGCATGGCATAGTGTTTTTTGAGTGTTGAACTATTATTCTGGAGATCAGAGTTCGATTCCCAGCTCAGCCATTAAGCCCACTGGGTGACCTTGGGTTAGACACACACTCTCAGCCTCAGGGAAAGGCAGTGGCAAACCTCCTCTAAACAAATCTTGCCAACCCCATGATAGGATTGCCATAGGTCAGAAATGACTTGAAGCCACACAACAACCAAACCACTAAAGTTAAAAAAATATAAAGTAACTTGATCTCCCAATTTCTCAGAAATAATTGACAAATCTGGATACTGCAAGCTGCTACCTTGCAGCACAAACACACTCTTCCCCATCCATTTCATTGTCAAATCAAATGCTGACACTAAGCACAAGGCGGCACCTGCACCATGAAATCTTCCTCCTCTATCATTTAAGTGAGGCCACATTCACAATTAAGTTTAATGACTTTATGGTTTACACACTCTTTTAGACTGTTTATAATGTGACATTATGACTGTACATACCCCACTGTCAGATCTGCTGGCGTTTACTATTTGCAGAAGTATAAATATTTTAACAAGCCAATTTAAAAAAAAACTCTTTAAACTCAAAAGTTACGGTTACACATTAAACTGTTAAGTTACAGTTGTACTAGTATCTAATTATACTTTTGTTACTGAAGAAAAGTAATAATTACTGGTTGAGCCTCCCTTATCAGGAGTTCCGAAATCTGAACTCTTCCAAAAACCAAAACTTTTTTCATGGGTGGCTGGGATAGTGGCACCTTTGCTGATGGTTCAGTGAACATAAGCTTCATTTCAGGCACAAAATTGTTTAAAATGTTGTATAAAATTGCCTTCAGGCTATGTGTATAAAAAGTGTACATGAAACATACATGAATTCTGACCTTAGTCTTGGCTCCCATGTCCAAGATATCTCATTATGTATTTGCAAATATTTCAAAATCTGAAACAAAATCTGAAAACCAAAACACTTCTGGTCCTTCATATTTGGATAAGGGAAATGTAATCTGTACATGTAGCCTGTTTTAAGTTATTATTAGTTCTAAGCTCTGCTTCAGAAACCTGGACATGTTAATAAATTGCTTACTAAAACTTCTAAGGGCCTGAGACATGGTTGCGATACGAGGAATTTACTTTATTTAGGCCACAGCTAGGCAGATGTTAAGCAGAACATAATGGTCCACCAATGGAAGCCAAGTGCAAAATAATGATGACCATAAATTCCACAAAACAGTATCTAAGCAGCCCTGCAATGTATTTCCATTTTTAAAAAAATGATTTGTCTCCTTGGTCATTGTCCAGTTTTGCTTTCACTCTGCAAACACAACACTTTCTCCCTCCTCTCTTTCTGACAGCTGCAAAAATAATAGACAATTGCAACATGAACAGAACTTCATTGTCATTCTCATTATCTCCCAGGACCAAATTCTTCTAGAAAGACCAGCTTCCAGACACTAGGAAAACAAACAAAATGGTAATGGACTCTAATATATTGAAACACTATGGAACTGACACAAAACTATTAGGACAAGGAACCTGAAACTGCAAAATGTGTGTTATCTTTCCAGTCAATCACAGCCGTTTTTCCTATAGTAAATTCACATTAAGGCTTCACTTCATGGAAGAAATTACCAATATTTCATATTTTCAAACATTTTTAAAAAAACATATTATTGGGTTGCTTTTCTAGTGATTTGGATGCAATGGGCTGGATCTACACTGCAGTATTAATGAAGTTTGACAGCACTTTAACGGCTATGGCTCAATGCTATGGAATTCTGGTGTTTGTAGTTTTGTGAGCTATTTAGCTTTCTCTGTCCGAGAGCACTGGTGCCACGACAAACTACACATCCCAATATGCCATACGATGGGACCATGACAGTTAAAAGTGATGTCAAACTGCATTAATTCTGCAGAGTGGAAGCAGCCTTACGCAATGATCATATGTACTACAAAGAGTAAGTATTTCAGCACCCAGAACAATGGGTCAATGGAACTCCTAGGTCTGAAAGCATACTAGAGAGTTACAGTGGTGCCTCGGGTTACGAAATTAATTCGTTCCGCCATTCCTTTCGTAACTCGAAAATTTCGTAACCCGAAACACTTTTCCGTTAGCACTGGAAAGCCTATAGCTGCACTTTGCAGCATTTGAATTTCGCGCCAAAATGAATTTCGTAACCCGAAAAATATTTCGTAACCCGAAACAGTTTTTGCCAATCCAACTTTTTCGTATCCCGGAAATTTCGTAACCCGATCATTTTGTATCCCGAGGCACCACTGTATTTAGATCCCACTTTGCTGCCCATACAGTGACTCAATGGCCTGTTACAGACAGCCAAAATAAAGCTGCTTCGAGTCACAGTGGAGGTATGGTATTTGAATGATGCATGCGTCCTAAGAGTCCAGAAGTCGCACCAAAACCACACTCCATCCCTAAGGACTGGAGCGTGGCTTTGGTGTGGCTTCTGGACTCTTAGGACGCATGCATCATTGAAACACCATAGCTCCACTGTGACTCGAAGCAGCTTTATTTTGGCTGTCTGTAACAGGCCAGTGTGACTAACAAAATTTAAATTGGGAAAAAATCACTATCAATTGAAACTTATTTAGTGTGCATGGAATAGCAACTGTTGTGGCATGTACGGAATGGATACAAATGGTGGTGAGTGGGTGGTATATCCTACAAAAGGCCCCTTCTCTCTGGAATCTATAGCAGAAGCAGTCCATGCTGCAAAACTTTGTTGCACGTCTCTATTTTGTGTACCCAATGTTGGCTACGTGATCCTTTAGAAATCTGAAAACACCATTAATAAACCCAGTAGTGAGTTCAGAGCATATCTGTTTATGGACATGTCAGAAATGTTGAACGCCGGCCTTTATGCATGATCTCAGAGGAACCCTGCAAATCTCCAGAAAAGCTTTGTGAGTGCGATTTTCAATTTTCACAATTATAGCCAACCCTCCCTATTCACAGATTTTGCATCCATGGATTCAATGAACCATAGTTCGTAAATATCCACCAAAAGGTAATAAACAATTCCCAATCTTCCTTAAAATTATTCAAGGATTTCTCCTTTATTAACACTGCCAATTTGTCCGTTTTAGCAAGTTGTCTTCACCAGCAAAAGCTTGAGTAACATCCTCTGCACCTTTTAATTGGCCTAAAACACTATCATTGCAAAGTGTTGTTTGGATTTTGTTATATTTTGTTGCATGCCCAACGCAGCTGGATATCTAATCATATGTTATAAATGTACACACTAAACACCCTTTCCACACAGGTTGTATTTATTTCCCCCCTCCAATATGACCATGTAAACAGGTACACAACCACAAGGAGAAAAATTCACATGAAATGCATGGTACATGGAAACAGATTCAGCGGTGTCCAAAAATTGCTGATGCAACTTTCTTAGGAGCTGCATGGAAATCTTACACCAATCATGTGTTTTCAGATTCTGGTAGTCATAACAGCCAAACAACAAAAATTGTAATTGCAATCTAAGCTGTGACACTGCGGTTAAATTTTTAGTGTCAAAGCTACAAAAAAGATCTACTGAGGTTCTAACAGGCTTCAATTTGCCTTCAGAGTAATCTACACCATTTTGAGTTCTGTCTTGTAATCTTGGGAAGGTTTAATGGAGCCGTAACATTCGTCTCCTTTAATATGAAAGTTTAAAAATCAGCCTAACGCTTTCTATTTGCACATTCTCGGTATTTAGAAACGGCACTTTCTAAATGTTTTTGGATTTACACCATTTTTAGACTGCTTTTAGGAGTTTTTTTAAAAAATATTTTAATATTTTTTTAAAACTGCTTTTATCCTTGTATTTTTTAAATTATATTTTTATTTGTTCATTGCCGCAGGAGCTGCAATAGACTAAAAGGTAATATAGAAATACTTTAAAGAAATAATAATAAAATAAATTGTGGATGGATACGGCCATTCATGCCGCCTTGATGGTGCAAAACAAGTAGGCTGTTAAAGCATTTAATCTCATCCGGATTATTATTATTTTTTAAAATTGTTATTTTTTAAAAAACAAACTTTTAAACTTAGATACATTTTATCTGTGCCTAATATTCACAAGCACCTCCTTGTAACTCATCTTTCAGTCTGACCAAGGCAATATCGCCCAACATTATTTTGTTCTACAAACCCATTTATTTCTTACGAGTGCCACAAAGTTAATGTATTTATTCAATAATTCAATCAACCACAATTTTATTTGTTGAAAACCAAAGAATAGGAAGAAGGTGTAAATGACAATCTCCCCCCCCCCCCCCCCAGCATTCAAGAAAGAAAATCCATAAGGAAAGCTGAGCGACGGTAATTTGTTTCTGTTGTGTGCCTTCAAGTTGTTTCCAACTTATGGCGACCCTAACATAAAGCTATCATGGGCTTTTCTTGGCAGGTTTTGTTCAGGGAGGGGTTGCCTTTGCCTTTCTCTGAGGCTGAGAGAGTGTGACTCGCCCATGTTCACCCAGTGGGTTTGCGTAGCTGGACGGGGAATTTGAACTCTTGTCTCCAGAGTTGTAATCCAACGCTAAAAGCATTGGCTTCTCAGTGAGGGTAGTAAATTATCTCATATTGGCACCAATGACTATCACAGAGAGATATAATGATCATGCAAAAATATTTTAAGCGAATCAATCAAGAAAGTATTTGGTTAAAAAAAAGCACAACATGAACCAAATAGACAAGGTTAATTAATTCCTTTTTTTAAAACGCCTTAACTCTCTTTCTTGACTTGCCACTAACAATTCAAGGGCATATTTCCCCACAAAAATGAATATAGAATAATCTCCTGGGTGTTTTTTTTCTTTTTTAGAAATACAATTCTGTATACAAGGAAATACAATTCTGCCTTCAAAACAAGAACTAAACCAACAACCCCCCCCCTTCCCAAACTTATCTCTATCTAAAAGATGTTTCCTCATTATAATCTCTTGAAATTTTCACAAAGAGCGACAAAAGCTGCAAAGTGGTAGCAAACCAATTTAGACCAAACTTGATTTAGGTGTAAAGTTTAGGCAGCTCATGATCTTGAGTTTTCTTTGGTAACTATCTCGAGTTCCCTTTAAAGACCAAACCAAAATTGAATTTCCTAAAGAAGGGAGACACAACTTTGCAAGAAACACTTTCTCTCTATGGGGCAGAGGCTCCTAGAGTTTTAGTTCAACAGGACTAATTACAGAAGGCTAGTTCTCTGCCTGCCCCATGAAAGGAGTCTTATTCTTGCACTTGGCTTGCAAAAACAAATTGGGCAGGAGGCTTTTGCAAAGGTCAGCCTCTTTTGCAAGTCTCTGCTACCCAACCCAAAGTGTCCAGAGTCTTGCCAATAAAAAACAATCCACGGGTTCATGTGCGTAGCAAAGGTAGCCATAACGCTGGGTGCACAAATGGAAAGTCTGAACTGTTGGCTCATATAGCAAAGTGCAAAGTCAGGGTGTCAATCAGGTGACTGAAGGCCAAATCCAGGGAGAGCTACATGCTTGGAAGCTGTGGGAATGGACAGGACAGCAATGCAGGGGAAGTCATGGCTAACTGATCCAGGCCTCCATCAAAATCAAAACAGAACCTTCATCTTATTTTAATGTCTCCAGGGGTCCTCACAAGAGCCAGTGTGGTGTAGTTTTTTGAGCAATGGATTGTGGTTCTAGAGACCAGGGTTCGAATTCCCCCTCAGTCATGGAAGCTCAGTGGGTGACTTTGGGTGAGTCACACACTCTCAGCCCCAGAAGCCCCCATGATAGATTCACCTTAGGGTCACTATAGGTCACACTCCCTCACCCCCAGAGGAAGACAAAGGTAAGCCCCTCTGAACAAATCTTGCCAAGAAAACCCTGCAATAGAATCACCTTAGGGTCTCCACAGATTGGAAACAACCTGAAGGTACACAACAAGACCAACAGCAATTGTAGGCCTTTCGATTCCCTGCTCATCCATTAAACCCACTGGGTGACTTGCTCTCAGCCTCAATGGAAGGCAAAGTTGAACCTCCTCTGAACAAATCTTACCAAGAAAACTCCATGATAGGTTCACCTTAGGGTTGCCATAAGTCTGAAATAACTTGAAGGCACACAACAACAACAACAACAACAACAACAACAACAACAACATTCCACTTAAACTGCCACAGCTGCATCCTATGGGATCCTGGGAATTGTACTTTGGAGAGTTTCTTATTCCAACTGGATGTGATTCTGGATCAGTGTTGCCATCAAGACTCGAAGATATTCCCCAGAATGTTTTACCAAAATCCAAAATCCCCAGAATTCCCCAATATTTACCAGAATATTCAGTCAAAATCCCTGGGAAGAAATTAATTAAATTTCCCAGATTCCGGTGAATTCCCCAGAAATTGGCAACACTGTTATGGATTCACATTTCATATTGAAATGCAGGGCCTGACTTTAAAAATACAGTGGGACCTTCCTTTATGTGGGGGATCTGTTCTGGATCCCACTGAGTAAAGGGAATTCTGCATATGCTCGAACCCCAATGGGCACATGCACCATTTGTTTCACTGTTGCACAGTGTCAGCATATGCTTGAAGCTGCGTATACTGTGCTCATGTATGACGTGGGTGCACTGTATGTGTATACATTAAATTATTATTATTATTATTATTAATTTAATTTTTATGCTGCCTTTCGCCCAGAAGGGACCCAAGGCGGCTCACAAACAAAAACACATTAAAAGCTTGTAACAATTAAACAATTAAAACTTCACATAAAAAACAATATAAAATTACAAACATTAAAACCACAATAAAAACATGATGCCCACCCCATACAAAAAGCCATCTCATGATTACACATTTAAATGGAGACATATTCACTGGCCCCAACAGGCATGAGTTGTCGGCACATGTAATAAATGTCCTGGTGGGATTTCTTTTTACTCATTTATAGAGCTGGGGAAAAATTACTCTTTTGGACTACAATTTCTATTAACATCTGGGACTTTAAAGTGGAAAAAAAACCCCAAGCTCAGCAAATTTGTCTATAGAGTTCCATCCTTTTGGAGATTTTCAAAGCATCAAAGAGTGTGACGGGGAAATAGGTAATACTCGCTTGAACTAAACAGTACAGGCAGAAAATACAGACTATTTAGAGATCTAGTTACTCTCATATCACACACACACTTTACAGTACTCTGAGGCTGGGGTCATGATAAATCAGATCTAGTTACCATTGCCCCACAATGTTGGAACTGATCCAGTTCCAGCACTGTGTTGAATCATTCCCCAATTTTTTCTTGGCTTGAATTGAAACCAAACTGGAAGTAACTTAACATCGTGGCTGAAGCAAGAGCACATTTGTACTCTTTCTGTCTACATTTGTTGTTGTGTCTTTAAGTCAACTCTGATTTATGGCAACCCAATCCTAGGGTTTTCTTGGCCAGATTTATTCAGAGGAGGTTTATCATTGGCTTCTTCTTAGGCTGAGAGAAAGTGACTTGCCCAAGTGGTTTTCTAAAGCTTAGAAATCCATTTTTGGCACAGTGTCCTTGGGAATAATATCGCCTTCCTGAGTTACCTTAAGGACATATGTGTTTATTCCTTAATCCAGATTTCTGCTTCCCACATTATTCTGGTATTCCTCCTTGTGACGATTCATGTTAGGAATACTAATGTGACATGTGATCACATTACACATTACACCAGCATGGTGTAGTGATGTGAGCATGGGACTACAACTCTGAAGACCAGAGTTCAAATCCTGAATACTCTCTCAGCTTCAGAGGAAAGCAAGAGCAAAGCCCCTCTGAACAAATCTTGCCAAGAAAACCCTGTAGTAGGCTTGCCTTGGAGTCACCATACATCAGAAATGACTTGAAGACATACAACAACAAAAACAACAACATTGTGACATGTTCCACAATTATACCCACAATGCAAAGTTTATGCCCATACTTGCACTATGAAAATTAAGAAAGTTGGCAGGTTTTTAAAAACTTAATAGCTAAAGAACTCCTGACTGTTCGTGGAGATCAGAAAAAAGCATAATATTGTCAACTGGAGCAGCCAAAGCTTGGACAAGTTAGGAGTGGTTTTTTTGGACTACAACTCTAAGTGGTGTCAAATTGCATTATTTCTGCATCAGACGTGAGGGATAAAGTTGCCAGGTAAGGACTATCCCCAGCCCTCAGATTTCAGGGCTGACCTGCACAGACCTAGGGATGACTTCTTGTTGCAAAGAGCAGCCTCTGAGGATGGCATTAAGCATGATACATTAAGCATCAACCACAACTACACAGAGCATGTCATTCAAGTACAGTAGGCCCTTGGTATTGCTGGGGGTTTGGTTCCAGGACCCACTGTGGATACCAATATCCATGGATGTTCAAGTCTCATTAAATACAATGGCATGGTGAAATGATGTCCCTTATATAAAATGGCAAAATCAAGGTCTGCTGTTTGAAATTTATATTTTTGGGACTATTTTCCATTTGTGGATGCTTGAATCCATGGATAAAAATCCGTGGATATGGGCAACCAACTGTATAAAGCCACCAAGTTTTGTTATTGTGTGTCTTCAACGTATCTAACAGGGTTTTCTGCTCAAGTTTCTTCGCAGCGGGTTTGCCATTGCCATCTCCTGAGGCTGAGAGTGTGACTAATCAAACCTTGGTCTCTATAGTTGTAGTCCAATGCTCAAACCAGATCGATGCACATTTCCAAGGCAGTGTTCTCACACTGCATTTCATCCTTGTCACAAAGTGGAGCCAGCCAAGCCCTGAGATCTGGCAACAATACTGAGACACCTTTGCCGGTTAAGCAGTTCAAAAGCCAGGCGGAAGTTGACTCCTTGCATTTTAAGGTTGTAGTACATTTAATGGGTGATGGTTGCCTTCTGATTCCCTCCCTATCATCTGGCCTTTGCATTCTGAGGCCATGCCTGTCTCATACCTGTGGCACGTGGATGGGACAACAACATCCCAGGTGGCTTGCATTTCACACACAACCCAGCCACAACATCTGCAACACTAACAAAATATCAGGGATGAAGACTGCAAATATTCACAGTTCAATAAAAGTCAACAACAACTATCTTAAATATTTTAAATATTAAGATAAAAGAAGAAGTCAGTGACAACTCTCAGCTGAATATTGTGAGGGAAAACAGCTTTACTAGCTGATGAAAAATGGCTCAAGACCTCCATGTCCTTCGATCTTGCATCAAATTGTTGTTATTGTTGTTGTTGTGTGCCTTCAAGTCATTTACATCTTATGGCAACCCTAAGGGTGGCATAGTGGTTTGAGTATTGGACCGTGACTCTGGAGATCAGGGTTCAATTCCCTGCTTTGCCATGAAACCCATTGGGTGACCCTTGACAAGTCACATGCTCTCAACCTCAGGGGAAGGCAATGACAAACCTCCTCTGAACAAATCCTGCCAGGGGAATCCTGTGAGAGGATCGCCATAAGTCAGAAACAACTTGAAGGAACACAACAACAACAACAACAACAACAACAACAACAACCGACTGTCGTGGAGTTTTCTTTACAAGATTTGTTTGGGCAGTTTGCCTTTGCCCCCCTCTGAGGCTGAGAGAGTATGACTTTCCATGGCTGAATGGGGATTTGAATTCTGGTCTCAACTAAATAAAACAAAGGCTTTACCTCGCTGGTTGCATTCTACAATGTGTAAAAAAAAATTGTTCCTTTTACTCCAGTGTGAAAGTACAGGATTGGGGTCCAGAGGGAGAGAAGGGTCTGAATGCGATGTGGGGTCTTGAGCAGTGCATGGCTATGCACAACTGCACAGAAGCAAATCCCAGTGTGTTCAAAGGACTAATTCTACTGGGAAAGACTGTAGCTGAACTCGGCTATGGGGTAATGCCAAGAGTAGCTGGCTTCCTACACCATTTTTAATGTCTAAAAGGGTTCCTAAGACAACGCTCCTTCTAAAAAAATCATTGTGTCAAACTGAAAGTTACACACATCAGTAGTTGTTTTAAATCTATCAGTCTTTAGCACGGAACTCAAACATGTCACAAAAACTGTGATATTTGTTGCTATAGTTCTCTGGGGTTTTGTTGTTGTTTTATTTTTAAAATACCAAACTTAATTTCTCTTGTCTCAGGTTATGTTCTGGCAATATCCAGTGGCAATATTTTATTCCCATTCTTGGGTAAATTCTTTTTAATTCTAGGATCTAGAAGAATAAAATATATCTGTCATCCCTTTGTTTTTTAAATAATAAAATAATTATTATAATAATTATTTTTATTATTATTATTATAATATACAGTGCATCAGTGGACCAGTGAGACGGCACTTTTACACTATTTTATTGCGTGCTTCAAGTCATTTCTGACTTATGGTGCCCGACCCTATTGTTGGGGTTTCTTAGGAAGATCTGTTCAGAGGCTGAGAGGGTCTGGCTTGCCAAAGGTCGCCCAGGGATTCGAACTCTGGTCTCCAGTGTCATAGCTGAAGATTCAAACCATGACACTACGTTGGCTCTCTTACATGATAGCACTCTCAAAAATTAAATTTAATCAAATTAAATTAAACTTTAGGAGGGGAAATTTTGCTTTTCAACCCAGGGAAGCACCTGAAGAAACTGTGTCCCAATTTTAACAACAACTATGGAAGACTTGTGGTGCAGATCCAAGACATTGCTACAAACAGTCCTTTAAAATAATGGAACAAATGGCAATGAGGGTGACAACCAGCAAAGTCCTGCTTCTTTAAAGCTATCTGGAAGAGCCCACTATTAATCTTTCAACTTGATTATATATATTTAAAAAACTATGCATCCCCCCCTCCAAAGAAATCAGCATTTTAGGTTCCCAAATTGGGTAACAAAAAATAACAATAGAGATGGCTTGTGTGTTGAAAAAAGCCCTGTCTCTGTGTGTAAGTGTTACATCAACTCACACTGCAGGGGTGAGAAAATCTAAGAACAACAACTCTAATGCCCTCCTCCTTTTCAAAGGATCTCTTTTTAAAAAGTATCTTCACTGAAGCTAGGATAGATACATTGCTTTAAATGTAAATCAGTTACAGAGCATCAATTGCAATTAAATCAGTAACAATCAGCATCATTTGGAATACTGCCTTTGCCAAAGCTTGCAAATGTTACTTTTTTGCACTACAACTCCCATAAGATAAATACTTAGTGACTTACAGCTCTCAGAACCCTGGAGAAAAATTATTTTGAATTACAACTCCCATTAATCCAGGGAGACAAATACTTTTTTGACTCCTAGAAGGAGGGGAGGGGGTTACTTTGGACTACAACCCCATAAGAAAAAATGCTATCATTCCAAGGGCCTCAAATTCTGGGAACTGTAATCCCTACAAAGGTGTCATTTCCAAGTTCTAGAGAAAGGTAACATTGCAACCCGGCACATTTTTAAAACCTGAAAATCTGGGACTTGTGGCCCTCCTTCCAAAATGACTTTTCCAAGCTATAAAACTGCATAAACATGACCCTCCTCAAGGGTCTTCTCTTACCTATGTTGCCGTGTCTGGCAGCTCCTGGGGTCCCTCGATTTGGGAGGTTGTGGAGCATGGAACTATCAAAGTGAGATGCAGTCCAGCCGGTCCCCAACTCAGGGCTCATGTAGGTTGCCGGATAGGGGCTGGAGTAAGACCCCCCGAAATTCCGGGTGTACTGTTCTCTTCCATTGGCCGTAATGCTGAGTGAACTACTGTAAGCGGCCACCTCTCTGGAGGTGGTGGCCGAGATGGGGCTGCTGGTGGCAAATGAGAACCGGGGAGACACCGAAGGGTGAGAAGACCCCGGGTTGTAGGCCACACTCTCGGCCCCAGGTTGAGTCCAAATGGAGTGGCTGGAGACCGGGCTTCCCTGTTGGGATGAGGCACCCCCTTGGAGATAAGGCAAGCTGGGGATCATGGTGGTGACCCTGGTGGTGGGGATGTAGACTGGTGAAGCTGCGGCTGCACTGTGCATAAAACCACTGGCCCCTTCATAGGAGGGTGGGCCGTGGTTGGTTGCCATGGCCAAACTCTGGTACATTGCGGGAGTTGCAAAATGGACCTTGGTCCAGAAAGCCAACCTAGGCCAGGAGCCAAACTATGGTGAGATATCACTCAGGTGTCCTTCTGCTCCAACAAGGGGCCATGCAGTTCCAAATCAGGTCCAGAGAGGATGGTTCAAGATGGGGGGTGATCTGGAAAATTTTGAGAAGGTTCCTTGTGGTGGTTCTCTCCCATGGATCTCCAACCAACTGGGATGGGGGCGATGTCTTCAGCCGTGCATTGTCCACACCACTTGGCTTCGTGTGACTCCTAGGAAAGAAGAGCAGCGCAATGTCAGACCTTGGTTGGCATGTGAGTAATAGAGGGAAGAGTGTGGCAAGGGGAGGAATGCCCCTTGATTAAAGGCAGCTGAGGTTAGGAAAGCCCCCCCCCCCCAAGCTCAAAAGGTGAGAGACTGGACATCTCCTGAGGTCAACTCCCCTTGGTGCAGGGACTCCATTAGTCAACCCTTTGTCCTCAAGTAGTACAAGTTAATTTCAGCCTCCCTTTGTGTTGTTAATGAAGCTCAAAGTTTCTTGTTTGATCTGAAACCACATCATCCCAGACTGTGCCAGATGTGGTGTCTACACTAGGGGAAAAGGGAGAGAAAATGCAATTAGAAGGAGCCATATGGAGGCCAACAGACTTTATCACACCCTTGTCACACCTAGCTGTTACAATAAATGCAAGCACACCTCAGACAGGAGAGTCAGCGTGGCGTAGTGGTTTTGGTGTTGGGACTACAACTGTGGCATAAAATAATATAGGAACAGCTACTGGGGATTCAGCAGTAGTGATGAGTGACACTAAGTCAACTCTCACAGAGAGAATGGTAGTGTCACCATAGCTGACACTTGTTGGCACTGAGTAAAAGGCAGCAATAGGTGTCCCTCCTTGCGAGACCATTTCACCAAGAAGATCCTTTAGATGAGACAGCTCAAAAACCAACAAATAGAGAGGAGGAGGCCAGACAGAAAACATGTTCAATAAAACAAGTGTAGTTAGAAGATCACTGGGGGGGGGGGGGGATACCAAATGCATCTGAGGAAGTAGACTGCAGTCTACAAAAGCTCATGCTGCCAATTTCTTTCTTTCAGTTAGTCTCAAAGGTGCTACAAGATCTCTCTACGTACTAGAAATAACAATAACATTAGAAAAGGTAGAGGATAGAAGAAAGGGAAGAAGACCACAAACCAGATGGATAGACTTGATCAGGGTGTTATGGGCAAGGGCTTACAGGATCTGGGCAAGGCAGTAGAGGATCGGGGTCTTGGAGATGTCTCATCTACAGGGTTGCCATGAATCAGAGCCAATTCGAGGGCAGCTAACAACAACAATAACAACGAGGTTCAATTTCCAGCTTGGGCAAGTCACATGCTCTCAGCCTCAGGGCAAGGCAATGGCAAACCTCCTCTGAACAAATCTTGCCATGAAATCCCTATGATCGGTTCACCTTAGGGTTCAATGTTAGTTGGAGATGACTAGAAGGCACACAACAACAATAACAAAAGGGACCACAAGGTTAAGAATTTTATTTTAGGAATTTACAGTGTGTGGGGTATGCAAAGGTGGTATAGATCGCATGTAAATGGAAATGTCACTATACCTCCCATTCTTGAGATTATACACATACTCAGAACACACTGAATTATTCGAACTCTGTGCAATCCCATCTATAAAAGCTTGCATGATGCACACATGCACACAGTGTGTTATATGTTTGTACAGCTATGTACACTTAAATGTAAAATGAAGATGCATCCTGGCTGATTGAACAGTTCCTGTTCTTTCTGATTTCATACCAGGTTTAAATAAACAGATTTGGGTGTAAAAAGTCCCTGGTCAAACTGGGAGCTGACAGAACATATTCTGGGATAAACAAAACAGAGTCTCCAAAATGAAATCCGAAAGAACAGGCACAAAATCTGGGACTTTCTGGTCTTTTAACAAGTCGATCTGGGTGTGCCCTCATGCTTCTACCCTTCGGAGAATTCAGCCTCCAGAATTCTTGGAGGTTATGAAAACTTAATCTTGACATCTAGGGAATTTGTGGGTCTCCCTTTCCTATGACACCATTAGCAAGCTTTATTGCCTCGGTGGCATCCTACACAACCCTAGGGTTTGTACTTTGGGGAGACACTAGAGCTTTCTGACTTTTGTTTGTTTGTTGTTGAATGCCTCCAAGTCATTTGTGATTTATGGTGACCCTAAGGCAAACCTTATCATAGGGCTTTACTGGCAAGTTTCTTCAGACGGTGCCATTGCCATCCTCTGAAGCTGAGAGCATGAGACTTGCCCAGAGTCACCCAGTGGGTTTTTATGCTTGAGCAGAGAATTGAACCCTGATCTCCAGAGCCATAGTCCAATGCTCAAACCACTATGGACTAATGGAAATCACACACTCTCAGCCTCAGGGGAAGGCAATGGCAAACCTCTTCTGTACAACTCTTGCCAAGAAAGCCCCATGATAGGGTTGCCATAAGTTGGAAATGACTTGGAAGGCACACAACAACAACAACAACAAATCAAACTATGAAACAGACCTTGGTGGTTACTCAGAGAGAAGAGAGAAAGAGTTTCTTTGCACGCAACACTTTCCTTATCAGAAGGTTTCTTTCAAGCCTGCCAAATGTACCAGACATGGCCCTTGGATATAGGCTCCAAAGCGAAGGTTTACTTCAGTGCCCTCCAGAGAAGCCAAGCCACAGATCCTCAGCCTCCCGGAAAATGGAAAAGGCAGGCAAAGGTCTCTGGTCCAGTGGACATCAAATACAATGGGAAAGTAAAATGGTGTCCCAAATATACAATGGCAAAAATCAAAGTTTGCCATTTGGAAAGTGTGTATATACACAAACACACATTCCAAATGACATACTGTACTTTGATTTTGCCATCTTATATAAGGGACACCATTTTACTATGCCACTCCATTTAATGGGACTTGAACTTCCACAAATTTCATATACATACATACATACATACATATGAATATTTGCAAACCATGGATAAAGAATCCACAGATTATATATGTATATGTATATATATGTATATGTATATGTATATATGAATATTTTCAAGCCATGGATAACACACACACATACACAGTGCATCTCCACTGTGGAAATAATCCAGTTTGAGACCACTTTAGCTGCCCTGGTTCCATGCTACAGAATCCTAGGATTTGTAGTTTCTGGGAGGAACCAGCCCTCCTCGGCAGAGAAGGCTTTGCAAAACCACAGATCCATAGGATGGGGCTACAGCACTTAAAGTGGTGTCAAAGTGGATTATTTCTACAGTGGAGATGCACCCTTGGCGAATGTTCAAAGGTGGGTATGGAGAACCTTTTGGGAAAGGGCATCCGCAATGCAGAAGTGAACCTCCGTGATTTGAAGTTCGTTTCCAGGCGCGGAGAAGAAAATCACGGGAAATTAAGAAATCACTGGAAACTAGAAAGTAGAAATCTGGATAAATGTCCAAGACATTTCAGGAATCCCCGATTCCCAAAGAAAAGCTCTCTCTTTCTCTCTTTTTTCCTCCTTTCCCCCCTTTTTGCAACTGAATTAAGAGCCTTTCCCTTCTCCGTCTAAAACCAATATTCTTTGAGGCTGAGAATCCGATCCGATTCAAGGCTTCTTTCCTTTCTGCAAGGGTTCGCTTTCCAGAGAAAGGGAGAAACGTCCCTGTTTTTCCTCCCTCGCTGTGAGTCAAGTCGGGCTGCGTCCCCACTGCAGAAATACTCCGGTTTCACACCACTCTCGCTGCCATGGCTCCATGCTACGGAATTCTGGGATTGGCAGTTTGGGAAGCTCTTTCCCTTTCTCTGTCAGAGAGCTCTGGTGCCACAAGAAACTCAGAGTCCCAGGATTCCATAGCACTGAGCCAGGGCAGTATAATGTAGTACTGTATATACACTACATTATATTGCTATTCAATATACCAGTACATATGTCTATATACTAATAATATATGGTATATGATGTGATATCTGAATATACTATATGAGTAAAGCAAACCTTGTAAACTAGATCATCCCACCCTGAAAAGGCGTTTTCCCTGCCTTTCTAGGTCCCACGGAGCTTCTCCAGCGGTTAATTCGGATTAAGGCTTCCCAGCCTGAGATGGAACCGAATCCATCCATTCCAGGGACTTCGCCCGGACCCTTAATACAGGAGCATGAGAAATTACTAATGAGAAGAAGGGGGTTTTGGTTCTACATTGTAGAAATAAGGCAGTTCGATTCCACTTGGAGGGCTGTCGCTCCATCCTTTGGGAGCCTGGGATGTGTAGTTTTGCAAGGTCTTCTCTTCCAGAGAGAGAGAGAGGGCTCTCCACCGAATTGCAAACCCCAGGATTCCCTCCGATGAAGCCACGGCAGTTCAAGCGCTGTCGAACCGCATTATTTCTGCAGTGCAGATGCGATGTAATTCAATGGTAAATAAGGTCCGTAATGCGAGAAAGTCGACCCTTTCGGTGATTTGAAGTTTGTTTCCTCGCGGAAAGAAAATCACTAGGAACTAGAAATCAGTGGAAATTAAAAAAAATCACTGGAAACTAGGAACTAGAAAGTCTCTAGAAACTAAAAATTAGAAAATCACTGAAAACTAGAAAATCCTGGAAACCAGAAATTACAAAAATCACTGGAAACTAGAAAATCACTAAAACCTAGAAAGCTTACTTCCCAAAATCTCCTTGGAAAATGTAATAGTTAAACCCTGCAGAGTAGACCAGTTCTTCTATTCCGTTGTACTTGAAAAGGAGGCCTTTGGGATAAGAAGAAACCCGTTCTTTGCGGCTTCTGCGTTTTGCAAAGTTTGGAAACGTTTCCTTTGAAAACGGACCTTGCCTGCTTCCAGAGATATAGTTTAATTCTATTTTAATGTACCCTTTTTGGTATTCTTTTAATTGTACTGTTGTTGTTGTTGTTTTTAAATATTGCAAGCCGCCTTGCATTCCAGTTTGGGGGAAAGTGTAGGATATTATTATTATTATTATTATTATTATTATTATTATTATTATTATTACAAACCATCCTGAGTCCCAGTTTTGGGGACAGTGAGGCATATTATTATTAGTAGTAGTAGTAGTATTATAACAAGTCCAAGTTTTGGGGAAAGTCCATAATAATAATAATAATAATAATAATAATAATAATAATAATACTATCCAAGTGAATGACAAACTCTCCCTCCCACTAAAACCAGCAAGATTCAAAAGCTGACTGGCTATTCTTATAGTTGCATTAACTTTCAAATACTGTACGCAATGCTTATTTTAGGGCCTATAATGGATGGATATACACTTTACTTCTGTCTCCCCTTTTGCCAAGAAAAATATCAGGGTTTAAATATGATATTTTCCGAAGCAGATTTTTGGGAAAGGATGTTGGGAATGCAATGAAGTCTTTTTATCTGGAGGTCTTGCAGGGAGAGAGATAATTATGGAAAGAGAAAAGCCATATTATTACACAGTCTATGAGATGGACACCAGAGAAAGGATTTGATTTTCCTTTTCCTTTCTGCCCCCAGGATTTTTAAACAATACATTCTTTCTCCCAGCTTTGCAGTTTCTTAAAAAGAGACAAGATGGTGAGGAAGGATGGAGAACAAGGCAATCCATAAAATCACCTTGGAAAAGTAAAAAGCCCCATTTAAAGAACACTTTTGTAATGAATGGTCATAACTCCCATAAAGAGAGGGTCCAGCTGCTTTTGAAAGCTCCCTGGTTTTTGCATCTTCCTTGTTTTTCTCTATTAAGAAATCCTTTATACATATATGCAACACACACACACACACATTATATTGATTATATTATATTATTGATTAGACAGATATAGTTCTCATATATATATATATATAATTACTAACAGCGCTTTGAATTCAAAGACTAAAAATGTGATATATATATATCAGTGTATGTGTATATCACTTGGTATATATGTCTATGTGTATGTATATATATATATATATATAGAGAGAGAGAGAGAGAGAGAGAGATTATATTATATTATCACAAACACATATACATATAAACACACGAGTTTGCTCCTCGGATTCAACATATATATATATATAGAGAGAGAGAGAGAGAGAGACAGAGACAGAGAGAGAAATTATATATATATATATATATATACACACACACACACACCCATAGAATCCACAAAACCGTGTGCTATACACACATATACTCCTTATATATGCTGTGTGTGTGTGTGTATCCTATATATATAGGATATAGAAAGAAAACCTTAAAACTCCTAAGAGTCCCAAACCTACTTACAGTGGATTGTGTATAATATATATTTGGGACTCTATGAAGTTTTAGGGTTCTCTTTAGAAAAGGGTTTAGAAAAAGAACCCTTAAACGTTTTAGAGTCCCAAAGCTATGTGTGTGTGTGTGTGTGTGTGTGTGTGTATCTCCATTGTAAGTAGGTTTGGGACTCTAGGCTCCCATTCCTATCATAGGCAAAGAATATTCAAGAGATGTTTTTTCTTCTGAAATATAACCTACAAGCCCCTGGTATTCCTTGGCAGAATCCCATCCAAGTACTAACCAGGGCTGACCCTGCTTAGCATCCCAAGATGGAATGAGATCTGTTGCCTTATAGGGCCTTGAGGCCTCTCATAAAGGCCCTATCTTATCTGAACTGCAATGCTGAGAAAACCCATGGCCTCTTCTGTACTTGTGTGCGTGTACAGTACATAATGATATAAATACTGTATATATAGGATTTCTTCATATACATGGGACCCACCTCACTTTGTGTATTATATGTCTGTCTGTCTGTCTGTCTCCAGGGGTAGCCATGTTGGTCATATAGCAAAGTACAGTAACACCCCAAATCCACAAATCTGTGATACCTTCACTGGGCCAACCCAAATGCACACAATACAACTTTGTGCCTTTCGGTTGGCCAATAAAGGCATCACTGTTTTATGGATTTTGGATGTTATTGTGCCATAAATGACTATACCTGTGTAGATGTGCTTTCCAGTGGCCTGTTGTCTGGCCTAGCAGTGGAAAGGGCTTAAATACGATCCTAAAGGTACCAGATCCTGTTTGCATCTTGGAAGCCAAGCAGGGTCAGCCCTGGTTAGCACTTGGATGGGAGACCGGCAATGGATACTTACCTTCGGAACTGGCAAAACCGTCTCTGCAGATTCCTAACCTAAGAAAACCCCATGAAATTTATGGGGTGACCAGAAACAGACAGAAGACACACACTGTCCTTCCTATACTATAACACTATTAAGGGAATGCACTGTATAGTAATGTATTATACCAGACTGGACTGGAGTATTAAAAAATAGATACTAAAATACTAAAAGAAATCTAGTAGTACTGAAATAATAATGATTTTGAAAATCTGGTCAGAGGGGAATACTAATACTAATACTGTATTAATAATAGTTGTATCATGGTGACGATAATGATAGTATTAATAATTAAATGTGTGTGTGTGTTTGTGTGTATAGATAGATAGATAGATAGACAGACAGATAGGTCTATGGACATATTCATATGTACAAATAGATAGGGAACAGACAGACAGATAGATAGATAGATAGATAGATAGATAGACAGACAGATCTATATACATATATATATGAATATATAGATAGAATCTGAGCTACAGGACTTCGTCAATGACCACTAATGTTTTGCAAACAGACCTTAACACTATCTATCTATCTATCTATCTATCTATCTGAATGATCTGGGATATATATACTGTATATAGACACAGATATGTACAGAGAGAGAAAGATCTGGGATAGAAGATTTAGATCTCGGATATATATATATATATGTGTGTGTGTGTGTGTTTGTGTAGAGAGAGATCTGGGATGGATTTCCCCGTAGAAAACCGGCGGATATTATTCATTAATAATAATATTAGAATAAAAATGTAATGTAATAAATTTATATAATAAAGTGACAAGGAAAATAACACGAAGACCCTGTTTTTCAGGATTTTAGCAGTGAAAACAGATCGCCTCCTGTTTTCGAGCCATGATTTCTTTAGTCTCTTTATTTCCCTCTCTGTTTTCTATTTACTTTCTCCTGCCTTAAAGGAAAGCAGAAGAAAGAAAGTTGGAGGCTGGAGGTTTAAGGAGGCAGCTGGGGCTTTACTACGAGTCTGAGGCGCCTTGGAGGCACACAGCAGCAACAACAGCAACAATAGCAGCAGCAAAGTGTATTGTTTTAGTGTTTTAGTGCCTTATGGCATCGTGTCTTTTATTATTGTTTCATTTTTGATTTATACATGCCTGACGTCTCTGGCGTTATAAACAAACAGCATCATTATATATTATGGGACCCAGTATTACAATAGAACTACATCATTAGAGTCATCATCCTCATCATAAATCAATGGGTCGCTTTAAATGGTTGAAATCTTGCTTGAAATAAATGCTAATAATAATAATAATGAATTCCATCTAATTTAGGACAATTACTCTCCAGACTTCGAGGGAAACTGGCAAAACTCAAAAGTTTTAAACAGGAGAAAAGAGAAAAGATTCAAAAGGAGAGAAAAAATATATCTGGATTTAAATATACAGAGAAAAAAAGGGGGATCAACTACTTCAGCGTTTAACTAAAAGAAATGCAACTCTTTTGGAGAAGTAACGCTAACAAAGTTTTCTTGAGATTGAAAAGAAATAAAAGCGGGATCCGACCAAGTTCAGCGAAGGCCTTTGGAAACCAAGGAGGAAAAGAGGGAAAGAGAGAAAGAGAGAAGGAGATTAGCTCTAATATAAAGATATGGCTGATAAATAGAGAGTGAAAGATGTTGGTAAGATATATAGTTTCAGACCCTTGAAAATAACCAACGGATTTGGCCAAGTTACTCCCGGATTTCACGGCTCTTGTCGAAATCTTTACTTTTCACAAATGAAGCGTATTGAAGAAAATGATAGAAAGGGGGAGGACGCAAAAGAAAGAAAGAAAGAAAGAAAGAGGTACTAGGTACGGAGAAGTGCATACTGATTTATGGTTCATTCTGCAAAATCAATGTTTTAGAGGTATGTTTCGGTTCAATGTTTTGTGTTTACTTGATTATATGACCAATAACAAACATTTCAAAATGTAACGAAGAAATCGTTACTTTGTCACAACTGGAGTAACTGGTTGAAGAGGACTAATAGGAGCAAAACCATGGAGCCAGAGAGGAAATTGGTTTTATCTGTCTGTGTGCATATATATACATATATTATAGGCAATATATATAGGACATCGGGGTTTTTTTTTTTTTGTGTGTGTGTGTGTGTGTGTATGCATACACACACATATATATTATAGGAAATATATATATAGGAGGTTGGTTGTGTCTGTGTGCATATATACACACATATGTTACAGGAAATGCTGTAATATATATATATATATATATATATATATATATATATATATATGCACACAGACACACAAAACCAGTTTCCTATATAGACACAATCGACTGATTCCAGGCCAGTTTGAATGAACAACTGGACAGAGGCCAAACGAGTCTGGAGTGTGAAGTTTGTTGTGTTGTTTTTGTTGTTGTTGTGTGCCTCCAAGTCGTTTTTGACTTCTGGCGACCATTATTATTATTATTATTATTATTATTAATTTGCATAAATAGGAAAAGACTTGAAGGCACACAACAACAACAACAACAGCAAAAAGCAAAAAAGTGTACATCGAGTGGAGATGGAGGGAAAGAAAGGAGGAGAAACCGAGCGAAGAAATGGAAGAGAGAGAGAAAGAAAAGAAGAGAAAGGAAGAGAAACCATCGGGAGAAAAAAGAGAGGAAAAAATATGGAGAAAGGAGAGGAAACTTTTGGGGAAAAACAAAAAGAAAGAGAGAGAGAGAAAGAAAGGAAGAAAGAGAGGCGAAACTATCCGAAGAACAGGAAAAAGGGAAGAAAAGATGAAGAAAAAGAAGAAACTGTTGGAAGAAAAAGAGAGGAAAGCTTCGGAGAAAAAGAAAGAGAGAGAGAGGAGAAGCTGTCGGACGAAAAGAAAAGGACACAGAGGAAAAAAAGATGAAGAAAGGAGGAGAAACTGTTGGAAGAAAAAAAAGAAAAAATATGGAGAAAGGAGAGGAAACCTTTAGGGAAAAAGAAAAGAGAAAGAGAAGAGGAGTAACTATCGGAAGAAAAGAAAAAGAGAAGAGGAAGAGAAGGTGAAGAAAGGAGGAGAAAGCGTCAGAAGGAAAGAAAGGAAGAGAGAATCTATCGGAAGAAAAGAAAAAGATAGAAGAAAAGAAGATGAAGAAAAGAGGAGAAAGCGTTGGAAGGAAAGAGAGAGAGAACGGCGGAGAGGAGGAGAAACCTTCGGCAGAAACCCCAGCTGCGTGGGCCATTAAGTAAAAACGAATTGTTTGAACTTCGGAAGAAAAGAAAGAGAAAGAGGGGAGAAAGGATAGATAAAGAGGCTTTTCAACAGGGAAAGAAACGTTGACAGGAGCAAGAAGCCAGACTCACCTGCCTCTTTGGCTTCCCCTCCAAGGTCCGCAGTCTCTTCCAAAGGGGGCCTCTTTTGGGGTGGTTCCGGAGGGTCTGGGGTTTGTTTGCTTTTCCGGATCGGGATCGGATCGGGGCCACTCCGGAGCGGCGTGTGAACAACGGACTGAGGAGCAAGAGCCAGGCAGCGGAGGGGAGGAGGAGGAGGAGGAGGAGGCTTGCAAGCTCCGCTGGGAGGAGAAGGAGGGAAGGAGGCAGAGAGGGAAGGAAAGGAGGGGACCCTGGGAGCACCTCCCAGGCCTTGCAGGGAGGAGGAGGAGGAGGAGAGCCCATCATCCCCACCCCCGCGTCACGTGGAGCATGGGCAGAGCAGCTCTTGCACCATCCGCCTGCGCCAAGGGTCATTCCTGGGGAAGAAGGGCTGGGGGGGCACATATGGTGCCCATGCGTGCCTAGGTACTGAGAGTTAGAAGGCTGCATCCACACTAGAGAAATAACCCGGTTTGGCCCCGCTTTAACTCTTTCCTGGCTCAAGGCTATGAAATTCTGGGAGCTGGAGTTTGTTGTGGGCCCAGAGCAGAGCAGAATTCCGTAGTCTTGAGCCAGGAAAGAGTTAAAGCATATGCCCACTCGGCATTGGCATGGAGACATAGACAATGCAGGCACAGCACCCATCCCTAGACACCTCCCGACCCAGCCCCACTTTTAAAGGGTCCACTCTGAAGGGTGCACTTGGGATGTGGGTTGTTGGAATATGTGTCCTTTTCCCCTGATGTGTGTTTTCATTGATGGGTGAGTGGGGGGCACATGACCACGCATGCATTGACACAGAGACATACAGAGTGCAAAGCATCCATCCCTAGACACATCCAGGCACACTCACACATGCATGCACACATGTGTGTAAAAAAGGAGGAGGGAAGGGGGCCAAAAAGAAAAGGTGGCAGGAACTTTAGGCATCATTGCCTTTTCTTTTCACATGAGCTGCCATGGATATCAATGCATTACTATCACTCAGTGCTGCATCTGCAGAAGAGGTGAGTTTATATCCATCAAAGCCCATATAAAAATACTAAGGAGCCCTATTCCTTCTTCCCCCCCTCCATCTTGCTTCCTCCATACACACACACACACACACACACACACACACACGGAGATGTGCCCTGTGTGCCTTCAAGTCACCTGTCAACACAAGCTGATCCCATGAATTCTATACATGTACATATGTGTGCAATCTTACATGTATTTGTGTGTGTGTGTATGTATGCACACTTGTATACACACGTTCATATACACATACATAGTGACACGTATACATGCATACATATATTTATACACACATATATGCACCATGGACACATAGATACATAGACACATAAGCCTATGAACATATTTATAGACACATGCCACTCATGACACTCACTGGGTGACCTTGGGCAAGTGACACTCTCTCAGCCTCAGAGGATAGCAAAAGCAAACCCCTTCTGAAGAAACTCATCAAGAAAGGCCCATGATAGGTTCTCCTTAGGGTTGTCATAAGTCAGAAACGACTTGAAGGCACTCAACAACAACCAACAACTCCTACATTCAAGACCTTCTTCCTACCATTTAGATGGAATCTCCTTTCTTGTACTGTAACTTGAATCTAGTTTCTGGAGCAGCCAGAAACAACGCCTGTGGAACATGGAATTTCACTGATGATCGATGTGTACTTTAAAAGTTTATAAAATACTTCCAACGCTGGAAAAATAAACATACCTTCTATTGTTCAAAGGGAAGACCTGGCTGCTTTAGTTCCACATGGAACCTGTGTATTTCGTATACATTGTGTATACATGGAACCAAATGTATTTTTGAAAATATGGTTGGCTTATATTAATATGCTTAGCTGGTATTTATATCCTATATACATTCTCTCGCTTTTTCTTCTTCGCTTCACTTTTCTTTCTTTCCTTCTATATTTTCCTTACAATTCTGTGTTTAAAACCCAATTTAAAAAAAATTAAGCAGAATGAAGCAGCTCTTACAGTAAGGTCTTCCTAGGATGGATCCCCAATATGATGGCATGGGTTGGGTCCACACTGCAGGAATAATCCAGTCTGACACTACTTTAACTGCCATGGCTCAATGCTATGGAATTCTGGGATTTCTAGTTTCTCGTGGCACCAGGGCTCACTGATAGAGAAGACTAAATGTCTCACAAAATTACAGTTTCCAGAATTCCATAGCACTGAGCCATTGAGTTTTAAAGCAGTCAAACTGGATTATTTCAGCACTGCAGATGCAGCTCTAATGTTTAGGTGGGATCTCTTCTCTTCTCATTTGAATCCATTTATTTGTTTCTTTGGAGCAGCAGAAAACAAGCTGGCTCCATCTTCAACATCCCTTCTGACATTTAATGTTTGCTGTCAATCTATCCTTTGCAGGATTGGATGGGAAATTCTGGGAGCTGTAGCCCCCACAAAGTAAATATTCTAAGCTCTGCTGTGTGGATTCATGACCTTTTTACACGCTTGTGCTTCAAGCAATGAACCTGTCCAAGTGAAGCTTCCTGAAGAAATTACTTTTTTAAGGGCAACCTGATAGATGGATTTGGAGGAAGAGAAGAGGACAGAGTTAAGGTGAACACTAGAATGATCTTGATGCTGTAGTTCTGCAATGACACCAGTCATCCAAATGGAGTGTGTCAATGGCTGAGGTTTCCCTAGCTGGGCTTTTCAGACAGGCTGCCAAAGAAACCCACTTTGGGAAAGTCATATGCTCTCAGCCTCAAGGGAAGGCAATGGCAAACCTCTCTTGAACAAATCTTGCCCATGTTGAGGCCGCCTTAGGGTCACCATAAGGAAAAAAATGACTTGAAGGCACAGCTACAACACTGGCCACAGAGGTTTTATCTACTGATTTATTTGTGCATTTATTTATTTCATTTTGTGCCTCTTTTCTCCCAGATTAGACCAAGGTGGCTTACAAAACATGCTTAAAAACTACAGCAGCAGGCCACATCAATATAACAAATCAAAAAGGTAAGATCCTTAAAAATACTCAATTAAGGATATGAAGCCATTAAATGTATACCAAAGCAAACAACTCACCTGGCTATTTCCAGTTCCAGGATACTCTCCTTGAAACTGGACTGAGATAGGAGAAGAAGTTTTCTTTTCTTTTTATCACACAAACACACACATCATTCCTCCACATTGAACGGCTCAAAATAGTAGGCCTGATTTTTTCTTCTTCTTCCCTACTTTATCCTTACAACAATCCTGTGAAGTAGCATAGGCTGAGAAATAGTGACTAGTCCAAAGTCACCCAGTTAGCATCACAACTGGGTTATCCTTACTGTTTTTTTCCATGCCCTGTTCTTCGTTTCTGGTCTATTTCCCCCCCCCCCCCTTTCTTTCCTAAGGTTGTATCATACCCTTCAACTGTCTCGATTTGGAGAGAACAACACCAAATAATTGCCTATCATCCCACCTTTCCACCTGCTTTTTAAATGTCCTGGTTGTGCTCTCCTCCTCTCACTTTATCCCTTTGCTTTCCCCTTCCCAGTAGACCCAGGCAAAAGCAAACTGCTGCAGCCTCTCCTGGCTTGTGTGTTCTTCCTCATTAAGACCTTTTGTCCACTTGAACATTCTCTGATGATGCTTGGCCATGTACGTCCCAGTTTTCATCTGTGAAATATCAGAAGATATGTCATTTCACATGGGAGCCAGCATGTCACAGTGGTTCAAGTTCGATTCCCAGCTCAGCTATGAAACCCACTGGGAGACTTTGGGCAAGTCTCATGCTCTCAGCCTCAGAGGAAGGCAATGGCAAACCTCTGAACCAATCTTGCCAAGAAAATCCCATGATAGGTTCGCCTTATGGTCTCCTTAAGTTGGAAATGACTTGAAGACACACAACAACATGTCATCTAACATCAGGCATATAAAACAAGAAACCTCAACCACATCCTCATGAAAGGTCTTCTTTCTCCTCTGTTTTCATGGAGCTCCCCAGAAATTTTTTGCATCCCAGGAAAGTCCATGTACAAGGAAAGTCCATGTACTGTTTATACTGTCTTCATGTGCAACTGGATCTGCTTCTTGTTTTTCAGGACAGTGTCACATGGCAAGTGACCAGATGTAGCAGGGCTTTCTCTGTACCCCCATTTCTGAACTTCCTTCCATGAGAGATCCAGTTGTCCGGTTAGAATCAAATCTCTTCCTACAAACTTGATGGGGCTATAAGCAAATGTTTCCCCTTGACTTCAGTTTGTTTTTATTTTATTTTAACAGATATTTGTAACTTGAATTTTAGATATATTTTGTAACAGGTACGAGCAATTTGTGATTGACATTTTTTAGAATTTAGATATCTGCCAGTTGTGGTGTAATCTGTGTATTTTTTGTGGTTTTTTCCACATTTTAGATGGAATTGTTAGCTGCCCTAAGCTCTTAAGGTGAAAGATGGGCTATCCACCCTCCATTCATGCATCACAATAGCAACACAAAGGATAGTGTAATATCCAAAAAATACAAGAGGCTGTCTGAATCTATACAATGAAACCAATTCTACCAGCTTCCTTCTTTCAATTAGTTTCAGAGGTGCTACAAGATCCCCTTTCATGCTGATTTTCCAGACTAACAAGGCTATGTCTTTGAATTCTACTAATCCTTCAGTCTACCTCGTCACCAGTAGTTGGTCTTTTGTAAGGCTAATGGCTCCTAACTGCCCATTTACCCAGACTGTAAATTCTTTGCTTTACAACTGAAGTACAGCTAAAGGGAAAGAAAGCAGGGAAGCCTGAAGGAGTGGCAGATGATCCCACCATCCTTCCTAGTCAAAAAGGCCTGGGGTCTGGATTCTTTGAGCCAAGCAACATCAGAATACTAAAGACAGGTCACACAAAGGAGCTGTTTTGCCAGGAGAAACATTCCAGGGATTTACATGTGCAAGACTGTCTGGCATGTGAAGTCGAAGGCTTTCACGGCTGGCATCTATAGTTTTTTTGTGAGTTTTCTGGTTATGTGGCAATGTCTTAGAAGAGTTTATTCCTGACAGGTTGCCAGCATCTGTGGCTGGCATCTTCAGAGGAATGTCTGGCAGGCATTGTTTTACTCATAGCCTTAATGTTTTTAGTCCCAGGTAAGAAGAGCCCCCCAGATGGGGTCAATTGAGCCCTCCAGCATATTTGTTCAAATTGCACCTAGCAGGAAAGCTGGAATGCCAAGCTTCATGCAAGCAAAGCAATGCACATAATGCATGCATGTTGTCATGTACAAGATCACTTCAGTTCAGAAACCCAGACTTCAGTAGTGAAAACCAGAAAACCCTTATTCAGAAACTATAGATGTTCTCCATAGACTTATGTTATCAGGACTGAGAGCCCAGTGTTACCACAGTATAATTAAAACTTACAATAAAGGAGAGTGAGAGCCAGTGTGGTGTAATGGGTTAAATATTGGGATGGGTTCAAATCCCCTCTCAGTCATGGAAACCCAGTCGGTGACCTTGGCAAGCCATACTCTCTCAGCCTCAGCAGATTGCAAAGCCCTCTGAAGAAACATATCAAGAAAACTCAGTGAGAGATTTGCCTTACGATTGCCATGAGTTGGAAACAACTTGAAGGAACATAACAACAACAAACAATAGAGAAGAGATGGGGAAATGATCTTGTTTTATTTTGTGGGTGAATGGGATGTCAGATCACTCAAAATTTGAATTATTTAATATCTTAATTATACTGTGTTAATGCTCGGCTCTCAGTCCTGACAACCTATGTGTAGTTTCTGAATGAATGTTTTCTGATTTTCACTACTGAAGCCTGGATTTCTGAACTTAAAGTGTTCCTGTACATGACCCATGTGCATTGCTCTGCAGCCAGGCAGTCAATCTGCAATCAGTATGTATTATGCAAAGCGAGTGAATGTGCCAAATTTCTCTTTTCCCCCCACAATCTGGTTTCATAGTATTTTGTATCATTTCTTTTGATTTTGCTGGTCATAATGAGGAAAGTCGAAGACCGTTCTACAGAGTAGCAAAAACACAGCCCTCCAAAGTTATTTTATCTAGTCAACTCTTGATCGCAAGAATCAGTTACCCATTTTCAAGCACATCTTTGCAGTTTGAAGGGCCATCAACCTGTCCTCATTAAGTAAAAGCTGAGCATGTCAAGAAAGCAGGAGACCAACAGGATGATGAATCTGCTCCTGATTTTAGTTTGAATTTAAAACATGTAGCGGTTTGGGTGTTGCACTATGACTCTGGAGACCAGGGTTCAAAACCCCACTCCGCCATGGAAACCCACTGGGTGACCTTGGGCAAGTCACACTCTCTCAAACTCAGAGGATGGCAATGGCAAAACCTTTCTGAAGAAATATGCCAAGAAAACGATAGTTTCAGCTTCAGGTTGCCATAAGTCAAAAATGATTTGGAGGCACACAACAGCAAACCACAATTCCAAGGTTCTGAATCTACTGAGGGGTAGGGTTCAGCATTTTGGGACCTTTAAATTTCAGACTGAAACCAGGAATGGATTCACCACGGCAAGAATCATAATGCCAGGGTTCAGGCAGGGCTTCGGGGATTTTAATGTATGATCACCTACATGATGAAGATTGCTGGTTCTTGCAGATAGTATGCTTTTGAAAGCACAAACACTGGCCACTGTGCTTTCCTCCGGCGACCTTACCTTCTCCAAGTCAATGCCCCATCCTGTGTTCCCCTCCCATTTTTCTCAAGTACATTGAATTTTAAATGTACAGTAATAAAATTGCATTTATAACACACTGGCTGTTTTGGAAATCGCTTTGTGTTTCCATGTGTGCCTTCAAGTCACCAGTTGACTAATGGTATCCCCATAAATTTCACAGGGTTTTCTTAGGTAAGGAATCCTAAGAGGTGGTTTTGCCAGTTCCTTCCTCTGAACTGGTATTTACAACTGGTATATACAACACATGATATTTGTGGATAGTCTCCCATCCAAGTACAAACAAGGACTGACCCTGCTTAGCTTCCAAGTTCAGATGGGATTTGGTGCCTTTAGGATGTTAAGAAGTCACTTCAGTGGAACCTTTTTGGCTTGAAAAGCAGTTCAAATCATATTCTCTTCCTTAAATATTCAGGCTGGATGTGTTGTTGCTTGGATAGCCAAAATGGTATCACCCACCCACCCATCCACACACACACAAAGGATTTGGAATGGAAATAATATTTATAAATATTTAAACTCCAGATAAAAGAGTATTTTTCCCATAGTGTTGTGAAAACCTTATGAAAAGAATCCTGAATCGACAAGTATCTTAACAATTTGAGACTTATTCTGTAAGAAAAAAACATTCTGTGAGAGGCTTTTATGAGAAGAAAATAGCATTTTATGTGCAGAAAATGGCACTTTATGTACAGATTTGTTATTTTCTCCACAGAAAGCAGATTTCCTCCACAGAAAACATGGCTTTCTGCACAGAAAATATTGTTTCTGGCACAATACTGTGTGGATATTTCACATGACAAGATTTTGAAAGACTTTCTCAAAGCAGAGAAAATAGGGTTGAATTCCTTGCCGAAGAGAACAATATTTACATATATTTACAGGAGTTAATGTGTGTTTTAGGGACTCAGAAAGCTTGCAGTAGTGATTTTATGTATATTCTCACACATTTCTTTATAAGAAAGAGATATATATAGTACATTTCTGCATATGAATGTAAAAACCCTGACAGTGAAGAAAGCTAATAAAAAGAAAACAATTCATTTGAAATGTGGTGCTGGAAAGGGTACCATGAACCATCAAAAAGAGAAATAAATGAACCTAGAAGCAAATCAAGCTCAGACTCTGCTTAGAAGCCCAAATGACTGATGTGATCATAGCCCAAAAAAACCACAAAAAACTATGATGCGATCATACTTTGGACATGTTGTGAGATGGGATGAATGACTGGAAAAGCTGATCATCATGCCTAGTGAAGTGGAAAGCGGTAGGAAAAGAGAAAGACCACATTACAGATGGTAGAATTCAAAGATATAGCCATGTTAGTCTGTAGAATCAGTTGTAGGGAGATCTTCCAGCACCTTTGGGACTAACTGAAAGAAAGAAATGAGCAGCATGAGCTTTAGTAGACGAAAGTCTACTTCCTCAGATATATTGCAAATGGTTTGACTCACTCAAGGAAGCCATGGCTGTCCTGAGTTTGCAAGATCTGAGCACAGATGCTGATGAGAATACAATTAAAACAACACAATTAAAAACAAACAAACAAACAAACAGGTTATTAGAATCTAAAACCCATAGCTGGCCAGTATATTTATTAGCACCAGCCAGCTCCTACACACAGTATCACAAAAAGACTAGAATTCAAAGATACAGCTGTGTTAGTCTGGAAAATCAGTATGCTAAGGGATCTTGTAGCACCTTTGAGACTATGGGGATGTACATGCAGCCCCTAAGGGGCAGCATGCAGCCGCCCCTTCTTCAGCTGGATTGGGGCTGCAGCAAGCACATGCTGTGGCCTGATCTGGCTTTGGAGGTCGCAAAAGGAGCCACAAAAAGCGGCTCCTTTTTGCACCCTCCAAAAGGTGCTATAGCCATGGCGACGCAGCTGTATGGCGCTCCTTTGGTGCTGCATCATCTGGATGCACCGCTGGATGCGCATCATGATGCTGTGCACCATCTGGAGCAGCGCACGGCATCATTGCACCCTGGGAGTGGAATCACGGCATGCATCATCAGGACGCTGCGCCCCGACTCCACCCACAGGCCAGCCTTTCAGGCCAATCTGTATAGAGTCTAACTGAAAGATAGAAGTTGGTAGCATGCACTTTCGTAGTCTTGAGCCTTTTAAAATGTTAAAATGTTTTAAAATGTTTTAAATGTTTTCTCTTAAAACATGCATCTTAGGAAGTAGGCTGAAGTCTATGAAAGCTCATGCTATCTACCAACTTCTTTCTTTCAGTTAGGCCCTACAGACTGGCACTTTGTGTCAGCCTGTGAGTGGAGTTACGATGCAGCGTCCGACGCACACTGCACACCCTAGCCCCACACCCAGGGCACCATTTTGGTGTACACTGGTCCATACAGTGCACATCATTATGACGCCCCTCTGGTGCTGCATCCACATGATGCACCACCAAAGCGCCCCTATGGCTCCTTTTTGCACTCTCTGAGGCCGGATCAGGGCAGCGGTGTGAGGTTACCACAGCCCTGACCTGGCCAGTAAAGGGGCACAGCAGACAGCAACTTTGAAATGGTCTGTATAGCCCCATAGTCTCAAAGGTGCTACAAGATCCTTTTGCATACAACAAGACAGTGTAAACTTTCAGATTTTCCACAACTCTTCATCACACTATGAGGTATAAGAAGAACAGGCTGTGAGAAGACAATGAAATGTTCAATGATTAGGTTAGATCTCCTGACCATTTGCAGGATAGGGTGAGTTTTTATATATTGCACTGTTTGTTTTCCACCCTGCCTTTTTCCTCAAAATTGGGACCCAAGGTAGATTATCAAAGAAATATAAGCAAAAACATATCGAGAATATATAAAAACCATACAATAAGCAATGTTTAAAATGGTCTTAAAGTGTCTAAAGAACTAAAACTATTTTAAAACATTTTTTATTTGTGGTTAACTGCCCTTCACTTAGCCCTAACTCATGGCGACCCTATGGAAGAGACATCTCCAAGAACCCCTAGTCTCCATTCCTCTGCTTAAGTCCTGTAGATTCAGGCTTATGGCCTTCCTAACTGAAGGATAAAAGTACAGCATGCTAAACAAAGCCCTTCTCTTTCAAAACAGTCAGTTCCCCAAAATCTCCAAAAATGGTGATTATAGACAGAGCAAATGAGTCACTGGTTAGGTGTCGCAAGCTTTATACATTTGGAATTGCAGCCTAAGGCGTGAATCCTATTGACAGTTCCAAGTAGAGCAGAACCACTGAATCAGTGATTGAATGGAGCAAGAACATTTGCATAAATCCCATTGATTCAATTAGAAGAATATTTGAAAATATGGCGCAAGAACATTTGCATAAATCCCATTGATTTAATTAGAAGAATATTTGAAAATATTCAAAAAAATAGTCAAAAAACATGTTTTTCGAGTTACAAGAAACCATGACAAGAGTCATCTTAGACTGATGAGAATCTTATCAATTTGCAATTCAGGATTTATTTTGCATAAAGTCTGCATGGGGTTGTTTCACACAGGAACAAGCATTTTCTGTGCAGAAAAAGATTTCCTGCATGGAAAACGCTGTAAACTGGGGACTTATTCTGCACAAGCTCACACTGACCGATTTGCATAGAAAACAACATTTTATATGTAGGAAATATTTCTGTATAGAAATAATATTTCCTGACCAGAAAATGATGTTTCTTGTGTAAAAATATACAGTTTTCTATATATAAAATAACAATGTGTAAATTTTGCATAGAATAAGTCCAAAATTGTGAATAGACTTCAAAAATTGTGATTTTTTAAACAAAAAACTTCCCATAGAAGAAAATTGCTCATATTATTTGTTGTTTCATTTGAGATATGATGATGATGATGATGATGATGATGATGATGATGATGATTTTTTTTCTTACCCACATCCAAGGCTCCAAGAGGGGTACAACATTGATTAAAATGCATGAAACCATTGAAACACATAGTTTAAAACACATAAGCACTGGGCACAGTAAAATCAACCAAACATACATGTAAAAATATACCAATTTAAAGTTCCTAGTTTAAAAAGGCTTGGCTAGACCTGCTAGAAGAGACAGGTCTTTACTATTGTTTTAAATTCAGACAGCATGTTTAGTTGTTGAATTTCTCCCGGCAGGTCATTCCACAGTCTAGGGGCAGCAGGTAACAGTTTATGAAGAACTGCATTCTTACCTTCTTCTTAGGTTGAGGGAGTGTGTCTTGCCTAAAGTCACCCAGTGGGTTTCTATGGTCAAGTAGGCATTTGAACCCTGATTTCTTGGAGTCCTAGTTCAACATGCAAATCACAACACCACACTAGCACTAATGTGTAGGGTGTTTTCTGTTGTTTTCTGTTCTATCAAATTGTCTTTTATTTATGGTGACCCAATGAACAAGAGAAGAACCAGCGTGTTTGAACCAGTTGTTGAACGGTGCTTGGGCGTTGGACTATGAATCTGGAGACCGGGACCTGAATCCCTGATCAGCAATGGATACCGTTTCGGTGATCTTGGCTAAGTCCTACGCTCTCAGCCTCAAAGGATGGCAAAGCTAAACACACTCTGAACAAATACCCATCAGTGATACCTTTATTGGCAACCAAAATGCACAATATAGTTTTTGCTCAGAGCACATCGTGCCAAGAAAACCTGCCTTAGAGTCACCATAAGTTGGGAAAGACTTGAAGGCACACAGCAATAACAATTAATGCCACCCTGTATCCACAGCCCTGCTCAGGACTTGCAAACTCAGGGCAACGGTGGCTTCCTTGATTGGGTCAGTCCACCTGTGATGTATCTTTACACACCTAACCAGGGATAGAGATCTGCTGGAAAGGCCCTCTTCTGTGTTAGGTCAATGGGGGAAATCCACTGCAGGAGGATTGGGGCAGAACCTTCTCTGCTGTGCCACCCTAAAAATCATGGAATTCTTGGAGAGCCATCCTTGGAGGCTGGATTGGAGCCAGCCCTGGGTTCCTTCCAACACCAACTTAAAACCCAGCTTTTCCTTAAAGCCTTTGAGGTCTATCTGGTTTCCCTCTCCCCCAGATCTCTATATGTACATGACCGGCTTGAACTGTCCAAATTGTTGAAGAGTTTACTATCCTTTTAGAACAGTGGTTCTCAACCTTCCTAATACAGTTCCTCATGTTGTGATGACCCCCCAACCATAAAATTGCAGTGTCTCGGTTCCTAAGACCATCAGAAATATGTGTTTTCCAATGGTTTTAAGTGACTCCTTTGAAAGGCTCGTTCAACCCCCAAAGGTGTCACAACCCACAGGTTGAGGACCACTGTTTTTTTAAAAAAAATATCATATTTAATAATAACATAAAGACATATTGGCAAATTTTATTATATTTGATAACTGCTGCTAGAATGACAATTGCACAAAACTGAAAAAGAAAGAAAATGCCTGAGAACCACTGTTCTAGAAGGTTTCTGTCACTGGCTAGAATCCTGTTGGTGCCTGATCAATATCTAAGTTTCCCTGTAAAAGCAGTTAAACATTTTTGTCCAATGCAGAATGTTCAAGGTTGTGAAAGTGGAGTTGCACAAGTGGTGGCATTGTGCATGACAGCACATGCATGGCTGTAGGCAGTTACCAAAATTGTACATTGCCCATTGATATGCATTAATGTGCATTGCATGCACAATACATCAACTATGAATTTGGTTGCGTAATTTCACAATGAAGTAACAAAGCAACATTATGCAAACTCCATGTTATACTGGGGGTATAATGTTACACCCAGTGTCTTCCAGGTAGAATCTCAGTTATTGCCTAGTGTTTGTAACTGTAAATGGTTTTAGCTTGTTTCAAGTGTTTGTTACAAACTATCCACAGATCCCATGCTACAAAGTGGGAGATAAATACTGTAATAATAATAATAATAATAATAATAATAATAATAATAATACAGTAATAATGATCATGTGATCTATTTCCCAAGATATTTGTAATGGAGAAGGTGGCAGAAGCATCTTTCAGCCTGGCGCCATTTGTTCTTAGGCTGACCTTGGGCATAATGGGATTTAGATTACGTTTGTTTCATCAGTGGGTAGATCAAAAGAGGATCTAGCCACACACACACCAAAACACTGAGTAACGTTTGGAGTTTCCAGAGGAGATAACCAAGAGGAACCAGATTGTTTCACGAGGGCCATCATGTGACCATAGCCTCCCCAGCCATTATGCATCATCTGGGCCTATTGCAGAAATCTGATAAGAAAGTCCAGGCATCCATGCCCTGCCTGTAAGGTTTCTTTAGCCTATGCCTTTGGTTTTCCAGAGCTCCTCAGCATTACTGTCTGCATTCTCTCAAACTCGATAAATCTTTTGGAGGTTAAGGGGCAACTGCTAGAGGCTAAGGGGCCACATTTACCACCAGGAGATCTTGGAGGGCTTTATGCTCTCCCCAAAATTGCCCTTAAACATCCTTTAAGGGTGTGAGGGACATTTTTGTCCTGTTTTTGGGTTTCCCAAGCCAGTGGTTCCCAAACTTTGATTTTCCAGATGTTTTCCACTTCAGCTCTCAGAATTTGGGACTGTTGGCCAAGTGGGCTGAGGCTTCTGGGTGCTAGAGTCCAAAACATCTGCAGAAACAAAGGCGCATTACAGACCGTCCAAAAGCGGGCGGTCTGCCGCTGCCATTAGCTGCGCTGAGAAGCCCCAGCTGCCAGACCACGAGGCTTCCTGGCGCAGCTAAAAAGAAGTGCCGAAATGGTGCTTCTTCTTGCCACCCAGAAGTGGCGCCATGAGGCGCTAGTCACGCACTCGCAGCATCACTTCCTCCGCGTGACGTCTGGACGCTGTACGTCCGAGACGTCAAGATGGCGCCCCCCGTGTGGACGTGCGCCACCATTTAGTACGCGCTCCGCGCGTGCTAGGGTCAAGGGCTGTTAGGAAGGTAAGACCCTTCCTAACCCTAGCACGCCCCTTCCTAATCCTAGTACGCACAGAGCCCCTACTTTTTGGCGGTCTGTAACGCGCCAAAGTTTGGGAACCACTGCTCCAAGCCATTTTAGATTCAGAAGAGGCCTTTTATTTAGAATAGGAAGCCACTTCCTGTTAACAGTAAATCACTTTCTGTGTCCTAATCCTAATATGTTTGGGGCAAGGAGGGAAGATATTGAGAAACTTCCCCCACAACCCCTAGAGAGCATTTAAAGGCATCTTCAGGCAAAACTATTAACCCTCCATTTTTTAATTTCTGGTTAGCCAAGAAAATACACCCGGGGAGGCTACATGTGACCCACAGGCTGCACTGTGCCCACCATTACTTTAGCTCTTTGGAGATATAAGTAATGGACATAACTTGTTTTAACAAAGGAGAACTAAACTTTAGAAATTATATTGCAGCCATTAAAAATGAGGAGAAATACTTGAAGAGTTAGGAAGCCACTAAAGGATAGTATCATGCTGGGAAAGAATGTGATCCTCCCCCCAGGAGACCAGGTCCTGGTCTTCCATCCCTACTCGAGCTCTTAAGTCCTCAAACTCTCATGTCTAAATTTTAGAAGTAGCATTTTGGCCCTTCAAAGTGAGGAGAAATACTTAAACAAAATTCAGGAAACAGCTAAAGGATAGTATGGTGGGAAAGAATGTGATCCTTCCTCCAGGAGACCAGGTCTTGGTTTTCCACCCCTACTTGAGCTCTTAAGTCCTCAGGCTCTGAGGTCTAAAGTCCTAAACTTTAGAAGTGGCATTTCAGACATTCAGAATTAGCAGAAATACATGAACAAAGGTTAGGTAACCCCTAGGATAGTATCATGGTGGGAAAGAGTGTGATACTTCTTCTAGGAGACCAGATCTTGACATTCCACTGCTGCTCAAGCTCTTAAGTCCTATTTTACTGTGAAGCCAAAGCCCAACCTTTTCCAGGCAAACATTCTCTGAAGATGCCAGCCACAGATGCTGGAGAAACGTCAGGAAGCAACTCTTCTAGAACATGGCCACATATCCCGAAAAACCCACAAAAAACTTTTCTATTTTATTCTCTAGGGACAGTGATGATGAAGCTATGCATCCATGCCAGAGGTGGCACTCAGAGCCCTCTCTGTGGGCACATGTGCTGTTGTCCCAGCACAGAGTTTGCCAGGGTTTGTTACTAGAAAGCCAGAGGGACACGACACTTTGCAATAAATAAGTGGATTTTGGGTTGCACTTTGGGCACTCGGCCTCTAAAAGGTTCACCATCACTGCTTCAGGAAGCTCAGGGACATCATTAGGGAGGTGCAGGGAGTGCGGATCACACCAGGTGGCTGCCTAAGGGGAGATGACACCATTGTTCACCCAATATCTGCCTTTGGTAGAAGCAGGCTCTACATTCTCCTATATCAATTTAAAATGCTGAAACTCAGTGGAAGAGAAGGTGTGAGTGGGGCAAGGCTCAGTAGCTGGAGAATGGAGAGGCCTCAGGGTTGTTGCTTTTTGAATTTACTCTTTTAAAAGAAAATTAAAATTATCTTTAAAAACATCACATCTTATCAAATGTTCACTTTAACCACACAAACCTATGTACATGTAAATACATTTGGGCTGTGCTTATGATATTGTAATTTAAAGGTGCAATTTTAATTTTGCTAGTTGTTTATGTCACAACTATTGTCACAACTAGCACAACAACGCGCAGCAACATCTATATGTTGTGCATCGCTTATGTCAAGATGGTGGCACTTGTGTGGATGGGATGCTGCCATTAGGATGCTGCCATGCTGTGCTAGTGTTAGGGACTGTGTGGTTGGTGCGTGGTCCCTAACCCTAGTATCGGTGGCAGCACGGCACTTCAGGACCATCTGTCCCAGGCCTATAGTTCCCAGAACTGTAGGTTCGTTTAGGTTTGGCGTGGCTGCAACCATGCTGATGCCCAAACGGAAGGGAATGCCATAGCTTCTGGGCAAGCAAGAAAGGGACATGATGTCTTTTCTTGCTCACCCAGGAGCCATGCTGGGTGCGCCACCCTGATGGGCGACACCCTCTCTGGGGTGTCACCCCATACAGTCCACATTCCTCGCACTCCCCTAATGATGCAATTGCTCTTAAAGGTGACATGTTTGTGGCTATTTGGCTTCTTTTCATTGAAGCCAAATGAAAATTAGCAATAATAAGAACTCTTTTGCAGGGGGTCAGAAGGGAGATTCAGCAGGTCCAAAATTATGGCCTGGGAGCCCACTGTCCATATTTTCCCCTTCCATACCATATATAAGTAAAGACATGAAGCAAGGGGTTGAAAGTAACCATGATATTTATTACATAAGTAAATGAGGAACTTCTTCTGTAGTGATGGGAGATCCCAGGTGGTCTCTAGCATTGGGGAAGTGATGAATCAGAAAGACATGCATCTTGCAGTCACAAGGAAGCAAGGTCATGTGCAGACTGCCCACCTGATACCTTTCTTTGATTCCTTGATCAAAACTAGGTGTGTGATGGTATGTCAGCCTGACAGGAGAGTCTAAAGGTTGGCCGAACAACAAGAGAACAAAACTGCTGAGCTAAAAGAAAAAAGAAGAATCAATCGATTACTAGGCAACCTTCAAGGATGATAAGAGGAAAGCAGCCATAGATTCTGGTTCTCGAAGTTTGAGCGTTTCCTAATGCTTGGCTTACAAAATTTTGAGTATTTTTTTTCTTTTTCTTTAAAAAAAGGAAGAACTTTGCTCTCTCTGTAGACCAGGGCAGGTTCCGGATATGGCATCATTCCCCACCTATACCTCCCCATGGGCTACATGCCCCCATAGCAAATGGATTTCTAAATGCTTGGGCCATCCAGTCCAACCCCCTGCCATGCAGGAAATCCAAAGCAAAGCATCCCTGACAGATGGCCATCCAGCCTCCGTTTAAAGACCTCCAAGGAAGGAGACTCTATCACCCTCCGAGGAAGGAGTGCGTTCCACTGTCGAACAGCCCTTACCGTCAGGAAGTTCCTCCTAATGTTCAGGTGGAATCTCTTTTCCTGCAGCTTGCATCCATTGTTCCGGGTCCTGTTCACTGGAGCAGCAGAAAACAAGCTTGCTCCCTCTTCAATATGACATCCCTTCAAATATTTAAACAGGGCGATCATATCACCTCTTAACCTTCTTTTCTCCAGGCTAAACATCCCCAGCTCCCTAAGTCGTTCCTCATAGGGCATGGTTTCCAGACCCTTCACCATTTTTGTCGCCCTCCTTCGGACACGCTCCAGTTTCTCAATGTCCTTTCTGAATTGTGGCGCCCAGAACTGGACACAATATTCAAGGTGGGGCCTGACCAAAGCAGAATACAGTGGCACTATTACTTCTCTTGATCTAGACACTATACTT
>NC_056522.1:7439583-7454321 GCF_019175285.1 Sceloporus undulatus | reverse complement strand
TGGTTTCCAGACCCTTCACCATTTTTGTCGCCCTCCTTTGGACACGCTCCAGTTTCTCAATGTCCTTTCTGAATTGTGGTGCCCAGAACTGGACACAATATTCTAGGTGGGGCCTGACCAGAGCAGAATACAGTGGCACTATTACTTCTCTTGATCTAGACACTATACTTCTATTGATGCAGCCTAAAATAGCATTGGCCTTTTTAGCTGCCGCATCACACTGTTCACTCATGTTCAACTTGTAGTCTACTTGGACTCCTAGATCCCTTTCACACGTAGTTTCATTCAGCCAGGTGTCACCCATCCTATATCTGTGCATTTTATTTTTCCGCCCTAAGTGCAATACCTTACATTTCTCCGTGTTGAATTTCATTTTGTTAGCTTTGGCCCAGCTTTCTAGTCTATTCAGGTCATTTTGAATCTTGATCCTGTCCTCTGGGGTATTAGCTATTCCCCCTAATTTGGTGTCATCTGCAAATTTGATAAGTATGCTCCCAATTCTGTCATCCAGGTCATTGATAAAGATGTTGAATAGCACTGGGCCCAGGACAGAGCCCTGTGGGACCCCACTGGTCACTTCCCTCCAGGATGAAAAGGAGCCATTGTTGAGCACCCTTTGGGTTCGGCTGGTCAACCAATTACAGATCCATTTAACAGTTCCTTTGTCTAGCCCACATTTTACAAGCTTGTTTGCAAGAATGTCATGGGGAACTTTGTCAAAGGCCTTACTGAAATCAAGATATACTATATCCACAGCATTCCCTTCGTCTACCAAGCTGGTAATTTTATCAAAGAAAGAGATTAGGTTTGTCTGGCATGACTTGTTTCTCTGAAACCCATGTTGACTTTTTGTGATTATGGCATTGCCTTCTAGATGTTCACAGACTCTCTGTTTAATGATCTGCTCCAGAATCTTTCCTAGTACTGATGTCAGACTAACTGGACGATAATTGTTGGGATCCTCTTTTCCCCCTTTTTGAAGATGGGGACAGCGTTTGCCCTCCGCCAGTCTGCTGGGATCTCTCCTGTTTTGCAGGAGTTTTCAAAGATTATTGCCAATGGCTCCGATATTACATTTGCCAGTTCTTTTAATACCCTTGGATGGAGTTCATCTGGTCCCGGAGACTTAAATTCATTTAGATTAATAAAGTGTTCCTCTACTATCTCTTTACTTATTCTGTACTGAAATGCCCCTATTCTGTCCTCTGCTCCATTATCCTCAGGTTGAGCACCCTTTGCCTTTTCTGAGAAGGCTGAGGCAAAGAAGGTGTTGAGTAATTCTGCCTTTTCTCTGTCTTCTGTTAGCATTTTGCCATCTTCTCCACGCAGTGGCCCTACCGTTTCCTTCTTCTTCCTTTTGCTGCGGACATATCCAAAAAACCCCTTTTTATTGTTCTTAACCTCTCTAGCAAGCCTGAGTTCATTCTGAGCTTTAGCTTTTCTGACTTTACCCCTACACATGCCTGCTATTTCTTTGAATTCCTTTTTTGTGATTTCCCCCTTTTTCCATTTCTTATACATCTTCCGTTTCAAACTTAGCTCGGTTGAAAGTTCCTTAGACATCCATCCTGGTTTCTTGAGACACCTCCCTTTTTTCTTTCTCACTGGAACTGTTTGAAATTGTGCCTTCAGTATCTCTCTTTTGAGAAACTCCCATCCGGTCTGAACTCCCTTCCCTTGTAGTATTTCTGACCACGGGATCGCCCTCAATACTTCTCTAAGTTTACTGAAATCCACTCTCCTAAAGTCTAGAATGTGTGTTTGACTCAGCCTGGCTTCTCCTTTCCACTGTATTACAAACTCCAGGAGAACATGGTCACTTCCACCTAATGATCCCACCACTTGCACCCCATTAACCAAGTCATCCTTGTTGGTTAGGATCAGATCTAAAATAGCTGACCCCCTTGTTGCCTCTTCCACCTTTTGGACCATGAAATTGTCTTCCAGGCAATTGAGGAATTTGCTAGGCCTTGAGGATTTTGCTGAGTTTGACTTCCAGCAAATATCAGGATAGTTGAAGTCGCCCATCACTACTACATCTCTCTTTTCTGACTGTGTGGTCATCTGTTCTAGAAAGATATCATCCAATTCCTCAGTCTGACTTGGGGGTCTGTAGTAGACTCCCACCGTAACATCCTTGTTGTTTCCCTCCCCTTTGATTCTTATCCAGATGCTCTCCACCTGGCTTCCATGATTGATGTCCAGGATCTCTTCACTGGTGTACATATCTCTGACATATAGTGCTATTCCTCCTCCTTTCTTGTTTGGCCTATTTCTCTTTAAAAGGTTATACTCCTCTATTTCCACATTCCAATCATGAGACTCATCCCACCAGGTTTCAGTGATGCCTATTATATCATATTTGCTTTGTTGTACTAGGAGTTCGAGTTCATCTTGCTTATTTCCCATGCTCTGTGCATTAGTGTAGAGACATCGCAGACCATAGTTCCCTTTTACTTGCTGCCTGTGCAAGTTTTTTTTGCCTCCCACTGTTGGGTACTTGCACTTTTTTTCTTGTTTCCTCTATGTCAGTTTGACTATTTTCGCCATCCCTTTCGCCTTCCTTAATATTGTCTCCCTTTTCCTCGGAACTCAGTTTAATAATAATAATAATAATAATAATAATAATAATAATAATACCACCTTGTATATAGACTTTGCTTACTTGAGAGCAAAGAGTCTTCTTTGCATGCATGTTGTGTACTTTCAAGTCATTTCTGACTTACGCTGAACCTAATCATGGGGTTTTCTTGGGATGAAACAGATGGGCAAAATAAAGCAGTTTCCAGCCGCTTCGGTGTGGGGTGCTTATATGATTCATGCCTCCAAAACAGGTGGAAATTGGAATGAAGCCATGCTGTGGGTCTAAAAATCGGAGCAAAAAGAAGCTGGAATACTCAGTTTTAGTTTTTTGCACCTGCATATAAACAGTCTGGTGCCAATGCGGTGCTGTGGCAAAGCCAAAAAATGAAACTGTACCAACTCCAATGGATGTAATTACAACATACACAAACCAGTCAGTCCAACAGGGGGGCATGGGGTGAAAGGGGTGAAGGGGGCATGTATAGGGGGGCCTCCATGATTGTGCCTTGCCAATATATCACTCTGCATACTGATGCACCAATGCTTTGTACCGGCAAAGCATCGCACGCACATGCAACTGTGTGTCCGAACAAGGGGATGGCCGTGCAATGGGATGGCACCTGGGCAGAACCTGGAGGTCTCTGGTGGTGTGTTGTGTCACAGTGCACCTGCATGGTGAGGAGGTGAAAAAGAAAAAATTACCCAGCAGATGACTTGACCCTGTACCATGCTCTTGAGAGTGGGCCATGTGGACAGCAGGGTTTCAATCCGCTCTTTTTCCTATCCATCTGCTCTGGCTCCTAGGCAAGTTTCTTCAAAGCAGGTTTGCCATTGCCATCCTCTGAGGCTGAGCAGTGGTGTCCCTAGGGTTGGTGTCACCAGTGCGGGAACTCATAGTGTCACCCCCCTCATTGACCTCCTCCTCCCATTTCACACCCCATAAAATCCTTAGTATTCCTTTTTTGCACTAATGTTACTTGTAAATCATAATTTCCATGTACACGGAATGTAATGCTAATAAATAAAGGATAATAATAATAATAATAATAATAATAATAATAATAATAATAGCTGTGACATAAAACAACTACCAAAATTAAAATGATACCTTCCAATAACAATATCATATGCATAACAATAAATGTATTTACATATACATAGTGAAGATTTGGTTAAAATGCAATGTTTTTAAAGAATATTTTAAAAGAATATTTTTTAATAAAAAAAATCAAAATTAAAATTTTAAAAAATGACTATTGGAGATGTCCCAAACTTAAATTTTTTTGGAAGAGAATACATAATTTGATTCAAGAAATATTGGAAATTAGATCCCAGTTAAAACCAGAAATATACCTGTTGAATATCTTAAATATATAGCCCTCAGAAATGGAAAGGAAATAGTGGAAAATCTTATTGTATTTGATCTCAGCAGCAAGAATAACTGTAGCACAAGTGTGGAATAAAGCAGAACTCCCAACAATAGATGGCTGGTTATTGAAAATATTAGATATGCAAGACATGGATAGATTAACATCATGGCTAAATCATATGGATATCAAAAAAATAAATGAGGAATGGTTTCCTCCCACACATCCCTAGTGATGCCACTGAGGCCGAGAGAGCGTTTGACTTGCCCAAGGTCACATGGCTGGGTCAGGATTCGAACCCTGGTCTCCAGAGTCATAGTCCAAGGCTCCAACCAGTACCCTGCCCTGGCTGTCCAAATAAAGCTAGCCAAGTCTCAAAGTTTCCACCGGCCTCTTTTTGCGTGTCTTTGTCTCTCTGCATGTGTCTCAAAATTAATGAATATATGGATCCACCTTCTTTGCAAAAGGGGCCTGATCCATCAGGTTAAACGTTCAAAAGCTCTGTCCATTTAAAAAAGAGGTTGTTTTGTTTTGCAGGGCAGAGAAGCAAATAAGGCAGCTGGACATGTGCTTAATTCCTTTGAAGTGGATGGCTTTTCCAAGAGCACTTAACTCTGGCCTGGATGGTCCCCTTTGTATTTAGACAAGAGCTAATCCCAAAGTTACATGGAGAAGACCACGGATCCTCCAAATATATCACCCCAAAGTTAAGTCCCTCTTCAAGGAACTGGATTACTTGCAAGTAAATTATTTATGATTGGGGTCTCAAGGTGCAGCAAGGCTGAAATTAAATGTAAACTCTCTGTATACAAACCTCAAGTCAGTTAGTCACGGAGGCCCTGCCTTGCTTTCTTCTTTTGTTTTCTCTTTGATTTATTCTTTAACCTTAAACAAAAATAGTCCTGATGTTTAATTTAGGATACTGGTAAACTGATGGGGTTTTGCACAAAAAAAAAGTTGACATTTTAATTTTACTTGTTTCTAATGGATGGAAATCTCACTCCGTTCAGAAGAGAAAGGAGCTCTTGAAAATCCAGCGTTAATCCCATAATCGAGGATTAGATTTCCATCAGAGAGCGCTGGGTTCAAGGCGGCAGCTTCCACAACTTGGCCTCTGTGTTCCTGTCTGTATAATGGAAACAATTACAGTATTATTGTGGATCAAAATGGTGGATTTTAAAACACAGGTGTCTTAGCCTTTGTGTTATGAAAAGCATTCTAAGAAAGAAAGAAAGAAAGAAAGAAAGAAGATTGTTTCCACAGCTCAGCCTCAGTTTTCTTGTCTGTATAATGGAAATAATTATGATCATGAATCAAAATGGTGGCTTTTAAAACACAGGTGTCTTATCCTTCATGTAATGAATTAGCTCCTCCTGGAAAGCTTATATATATATATATATATATATATATATATATATATATATATTCCACAGCTCAGCCTCGATTGTCCTGTCTGTATAATGGAAATACATTATGATTGAGGATCAAAATGGTGGATTTTAAATCACAGGCATCTTATCCTTAGTGCAATGAATAGGCTTCTTATGGAAAGCTTAGAGATGATAGATGATAACAACAACAACAATGTAATAATGATTTATTTATAGCCCGCCCATTCATGGAGAATCAGGGCAGGTTACAGCAGTAAAATAATACATCATAGATAGATAGATAGATAGATAGATAGCTTCCACAGCTCAGCCTAGCCTCAGTTTTCTTGTCTGTATAATAGAAATAATAATTATTATTTTTAATAAAGGTGAGCTTTATTGATATATATTCAAGCATACAATCAATAATACTTATTAATTTGTTATATTTTCAACAAAACATTCATAGAAAGTATAATAGAAATAATTATGATTGCATATATATATATATGAAAAGAGGGTGTTTCCTTAGCATCTTTTGCCATATCTGTATATGCTACAACAATATCCCTAATCTGTAAAACAGTGACACTTTTATAGGGCCAACCAAAATGCACAAAATACATGTTGCAAGCTTTCAAAGCTCCAGTGGGTCCTTCATCCGGAAGCATTGTTAAAAATCATACATAATAATAATAATAATAATAATAATAATAATAATACAGATTTTAAAAAATACAGGTCTAATCTCTGTATGATTTTTAGTAACTTTGCCTGATGGCTCTTTGGAAAGCTTGTGTCATGTATTTTGTGCATTTTGGTTGGCCCTATAAAGGCATCACTGTTTTGTGGACTTGGGATGTTCTTGTCTTTTGCTATACGGCTAACAGAGCCATGGATATATAACCTCTGTCCATGTTTGTGTTTGGAAATGACATGAAATGCCCAACCCAAAAAGTTTATTGAAGCTGTCATTGCATTGAAAGGTTAAGTCAGTTAGTTTTCATGCAGCCTTTCTTCCAGAAAGGGACCTAAGGTTGCTCACAACATTCATGATGTTTTACTGTATTTTAATGTTGTTTTATTGTTGTTAGCCACTTCGATCTGCTTGGAGAGGCGGGATATAAATAAATTGTATTAGTATTAAACAATTAAAACCATCTAATGTAAAATTAACATTAAAATGTACAAAAGTTAAAAACTACTAAAACACAGACACAGACATCTAAAAACCCATATTCACTATGCAAGAACAGAAAAATGTAATGGCAAGAGGAACATCACTGGTGGCGATAGTTGTGTTATTTATGAAGCTTTGTGCTTTTGTGTGTCTCTCTGTGTGATATATATATATATATATATATTTGGGGGGAAAGTACTATATTATAATCTTTTTGAGATAAAGAAGAGTGGGAACAAGGCAAGGCTCCAGAGAAAGTCGAGAGAGATTCTGGAGAAGCAGCCAGAAAAGAACATGAAAAACCTCTCCGATTGGCTTGATATCTAAAGGGAAAGGTAAGGTTGGAAAGAAGGGAGCGGTTATTAGGAAGATATATATATATAGAGAGAGAGAGATAGAGAGACATATAGAGAGATATGCATGGATGCAAAATGCATGCAAAGTCCTTGAGGAAACCTTGGTAAAGAGAGGCTTTAAAAATAACGACCAAATCTGGTTGGAAATTTTTGGTGCAGGTAATTCACCAGTTCTGCGACTCAAGGAAATAAATACACGGGGCACATCTGGAGGAAAAGGGGGACTGCTTTTCATATATATATATAAATATATATATACAGAAGGAGGGGTTTTTTGGCCAAGAGACTATATATATATAGTCTGTCTCCCTGTCTGTCTCTCTATAGTCTCTTGACCAAAAAGCCCTCCTTCTGACTGCAAGGAAGTTATTCGGGTTTATATATCTGCATCTCTTCATTCACAGATTTTCCATAACAGAAGAATTCATATATATATAATATACATACACACACACACACACACACACACACATACTGTGTATATATAGATAAGGATTCTTGCCTTATGGAAGATCTGTAGAGCATATTTCTTAAATGCATATATATATATATATATATATATATATAAGAATTTTTGTTTTAAGGAAGATTTGTGAATGAAGAAAGTGTTTCTTAGATGCATATATATCTATATCTATATGAAGAATTCTGTGAATGAGGAAAGTGTTTCATATATATATATATATGAGGATTCTTGTTTTAAGGATGAAGGAAGTGCTTCCTAAACACGTGTCTATGAATTCTTGATTTATGGAAGATCTGTGAATGAAGACAGAAAGTGTCTCTTAAATGCAGAACGGGGGGGGGGCGTTTGGGGGTCAGAATATTGCCACTTTCGATCTTTTGGGGCCGGTTCTTAGCCTTGAAATTCAGAAACGAATCCCTCCGAATTCGCTGGGGATTCCTTCTCTGGAAAGGTGGGTTTTTCTCACCACAAACTGGAGCCTCGCAAACTGAAAATGCAGCGCTGCAGCCCAGTTCTGTATTTCATTTAATGTAGAAGTCAATCGGATGGATTATTCCGGGGACTTTCTCCGAAGTGAAGGAGACCCAAAAGGGCCGGAAAAGAGATCCCTGGTCCACACTTTTGCATGCCTTTCGTGAAAATGCTGCTGTGCCAGGCCTTCCAAGGGCAATTTGAGTCTCTCTGTTTTCATCTGTCTTTTTAAATAGATATAAATATGTGTTTATTTTTCACTGGAAACATATGTTCCAGTTCTTTTGTGTTTTGCAAAAGGAAACAGTTTCCAAAGAGCTGTCTCCGGTACAAATAACTCCAAAACTTTCTTTTCTCTCCAAAAAGTAGCCATTTCCAGAAAGAGACACAGCCTTCTTCTGTCTGCTGCAGCAAAAAAGGCGAAGACTCACCTCTGATCTTAATAACCAAAATTTATTCGGACATAAATGTTCTTTATCCTGCCATGAATTTATTCATCCCAGATCTTCCTTATTAGTTATGAAATAGCACCTTTCTTTGGAATTATTATTATTATTATTATTATTATTGTGCATTACTACTAATAATAATAATAATAAACTTTATTTATATACCGCTTTTCCAAAACGATCAAAGCGGTTTACATAGAGTTTAAAACCAATTACGAAACACATCATAAAATAGATAAAACCAAGGGCACTAAATTCAATATACAAATCTAAAAACAATCAATCAATCAATCAATCAATCAATCAATAGGGTGAGGTAGAGAGTCAATGGGATTATTAAAAGCTGCTCTGATGGCTGCTTTTGCAAATGCCGTTCTTTCGACCGGAAGGAAAACGGATTTGGAATTTAGCCTGCATCCGCACTGCAGAAATAATCCGGTTTGACACCGGCTCAACGCTGTGGAATTCTGAGAACTGTCGTTTTGGGGAGACAAATTCCAAAGCGATGCATTAAAACTGAGGCCAGGGCAGTTAAATCGGTGTCAAAGTGGATTATTGCTGCAGTGCGGATGCAGCCTTATGTTCAGTGAAGGAAAAGCGGGGAAAGAAACATCAAAGGCCTCGTTAGAGAGAAAGACTGTGGGAAATTATAGTTAAACTGTGATCAGAAAGAGAGGAAGAGGAAGATGAAGACACCAGAGAGAAAATGGAGAGGGAAGGAAGAATAATGGAAGGAAGGGAGGAAGGAAGGAAGGAAGGAAGAATAATGGATGGACGGAAGGAGGGAGGAAGGGAAGAAAGGAAGAATAATGAATGCAAGGAAGGAGGGAAGGAAAGAAGGAAGAATAATGGATGGAAGGGAGGAAGGAAGGAAGGAAGGAAGGAAGGAAGGAAGGAAGAATAAGGGAGGGAGGGAGGGAGGGAGGGAGGGAGGGAGGGAGGGAGGGAGGAAGAATAATGGATAGAAGGAAGGAGGGAGGGAGGGAAGGAAGTTAGGAAGGACGGAATAATGGAAGGAGGGGATGAAGGAAGGAAGGAAGGAATAATGGGAGGAAGGGAGGCTTGAGAGAAGTCCCCTGGTCTTGTGCAAATCCAGAGTGAAACAACCTTTTCCGAAGCAAAGGTGGCAAAACTGTATCCCTTGATTTTAACGGACGATACTGAATCAAACTTGCAGACGTCCTGGTTAAATCCTTTTACTTTTAAAGAAAGAAAAAACCTCATCTTGTGGGTTTCCTTGGACTGTTCTGGTGGAAAAGAGGGAAATACTGCTCCCTCCTCCTTCAACGGAAAAACCCTGCAGTCCTGCCCTTGCTGCCCTAAAGAAGAGAGTAACCCAGTTTATGTAGCCCTTCCTAGAAGTAAGACCATCCTCGACCAAGAGCCCAAGGGGCTTCCTTTGGAGCAAGGGGTCATCCAGATTTATTTCTTGGCAAACGGATTGGTTTGGATCCCTTCTGTTTGACCATGGTCACCTTCCCAAACCAAATATTTAATATCAGGGTGTCAAAATGTTCTGTCTATCATAATCCTTTTTATTAAAACAACCCACCTGATCTTATCTGGAATAACTGTGCCATTTCCTATTTACCTTTAAAAAAATTACTGCAAACATTTTTCCTTTTTCATTTGCTGCTTTGGAAGAAGAAGCCGCTCTTGAGTCCCACTTTGGAAGAAAAGCAGCTTATAAATGAACGAAATAAATAAGCAATAAAAGGAAGCATTGAAACATTTCTCAGCAACTAAGGTTAGGTCAGACTCCACTGAAGGATTCAAGTTTCCAACACAGGAAGGCAATGGTTTTCAAACCAGCAAGGCAACCAGGTGCATCTGCACTCTAGAAATAATGCAGTTTGACACCGCTTTAACTGCCATGGCTGGCTTCTACAGAATCCTGGGATGTCTAGTTTGGTGAGGCACTAGCACTCTTTGGCAGAGAAACTACAAATCCCAGGATCCCATAGGATGGAGCATACAGCATTTAAAGTGGCATCAAACTGCATTATTTCTAGATGTGCCCAGGGTCTTCTCTCTGAATGGCAACAACAGCAATTCTCTCTTGGCCTGACCAACCTCATAGGGTTGTTGTGAAGGTGAAAAGGGAAGGAGGGGAGCCATTTAAACCCAACTCTATGGAGTAAAGGCAAGCCATATTTAAAAATGTAGAATAGGGATAAAATATCTACTTAGATACAAGCCCAATTCAACCCAGCAGGACTAGGGTTGCAATCTATTACGTCTTTCCCTGGGAATAAATCCCACTAAACCTAGCACAGTTTACTGTAAGCAAACATGCGCAGGGCTGAAAATGACAGTTCAGACGATAGAAATGTTTCATATTCAATATTTTCCTTTTGCAAAGACAACGCTCAAAGTTGTTTAGGAGAAAAGTAGGTTGGGCCTTAGTATTCAACATGTTTGTGTGTGTATTTTCAAGATGCCTACTGAGGATGGAGCAAACTTGTTTTCTTCCGCTCCAGAGACAAGGACACAAGAGCAATGGATTCAAACTACAGGAAAAGAGATTCCACCTAAGAATTAGGGAGAAATTCTTGATGGCGAGAGCTGTTTAACATGGAAGACGCTGCCTTGGAGGGCGGTGGAGTCTCTTTTTAATTTCTATCATATAAAATACATAACACATACAAATACCAACATATATCAGCTCTACAAACAATACAAACAGTAAAGGTACAAATATATACAAACACGTATTAGTCTATCTGTTTAAGTATCCACTTCACTGTATATGATTTCCAAACACAGCTGGATTTTCCTATATGGCTCTTTGGCTTATTCTATAGTATTTATTTAATCATTTCCTATTTCTTAGGATTCTTAGATGTAACTGAATTCTCCTATAATTCTTATACTTATTCTATGGCATCAGTTTAGTTTTCTTATTCTTTGTGTGTGTCTTTATTAAATCCATTTTTGGGAGATTCTTAAACAGAGGTTGGATGGCCATCTTTTGGGAGGGCTTGGATTGTGTGTTTTCACATGGCAGCCTTTCCCAGTGCTATGAATGTATAAAATAAAGCCTAAAGCGTGATTTCCCATTCAGGTATTAACCAGGGCTGACTCAGCTTAGCTTCCAAAATCTGACAGATCTGATGACTTTAGGATATCTAGACCCATTGACTTTGGTGAGTCTGGCACAAGAGGCAACTAAGTCAATGGTTCTAAATACCCAAGGCATCAGATTCTGTCTGACAGTGATCTGCTGTCAATCAACATTTACTTTCCAGACATACAACTGGGCATTTTTTGATTCTTGACACATCATTGTCTTAAGATGGAGGGTTTGCTTCTAAACCACCAACTCCCCCATCGCCCTTCCACTTTCTCTTCTAGGAAAATGGGTTGAATTGGATCCCAATGGCAGCCAGGAGAAACTGGATTAAAATGTAATGCCAGACAAAATGGATCCTGGGAAGGGCTGCACACTACAGCACCAGTGCCTGTCACTGAAGAATATGTGTGTTAATTAAGGCTGCGTCCACACTGGAGAAATAATCCAGTTTGACACCACTTTAACTGTCATGGCTCAATACTATGGCATTCTGGGAAGTGCAGTTTGTTGTGACACCAGAGCTCTCTTAATGTCTCACAAAATTCCATTGCATTGAGCCATGGCAGTTAAAGTGGTGTCAAACTGGATTATTTCTGCAGTGTGGATGCAGTCATTATTAAATTACAGCACTCTTTAAATACAGTTGCAAGACATTTCAACTTCTGCCTTCTTCAGGAGGTCAAAATAAGGACTAACTGCATCGTTTTTGAGATCCAGAACACACAATGGAAGTTCTACTTCTTATGGCCTAAATGTTACTATTAGTTCAAACTAGAATAGAGACATTGAATAAATTGGAATTATCTACCCTGCATGTTAGTAGTGTAGGATTTTGGATGTAGGTTAAGAATTCAGGGGGACTGGGGCTGCATCTACACTGCAGAAATAATCCAGTTTGACTCTGCTTTTAACCGCTATGGTTCCATGCTTTGGAATAGATTTATAGTTTGTTGTGGCACCAGAGCTCTCTGACAGAAAAAGCTAAATATCTCACAAAACTACAAAGCTCAGAATGCCATAGCATTGAGCCATTGTCAAACTGCATTATTTCTGCAGTGCAGATGCAGTTTAAGGTTCAAGTCTTTATTCAGCCATGGAAAGCCACTGGGTGACCTTGCATAAGTCACGTTCTCTCAGCCTCAAAGGAAGGCCATGACAAACCTCCTCGGTATCAATCTTGTCAAGGAACCCCTATGGTAGGGAAGCCATAAGCTGGAGATAACCTGAAGCAACAATGACAATGGCGAAGACTGGACAAGCAGGAAAGCTCAGATCAACTCATTTGGGTCTGAGAGCAAATCAGGCCCATACTATTCCTGGAAGTGAAGATAACTAAATGAAGGCTATTGTACTTTGGACATATCATGAGACAACAACTGCTGGACAAGAGAATGCCCTATTTAGTGGGAGGCAACAGGAAGAGTGCTCTAGTGGTTTGAGTGTTTGGCTATGACTCTGGAGAAATCAGATTTCAATTCCAAGCTCAGCCATGAAACCCACTCAGTGAGCAAGCAGCCTCAGAGGAAAGCAATGGCAAACCTCCTCAGATGCTGGTGAACGTCAGGAAGAAACGCTGCTAGAACATGGCCACATAGCCCGAAAATCCCACAAAAAACTATGGATGCCGAGCCATGAAAGCCTTCGACTTCAAATGTTATACCTGCTTTTAGGGGTGTGTGTGTGTGTGTTGTGTGGTGTTGTGTTGTGTGTGTGGTTGTTATAATATTCTCATATATTATATATATATATATATATATATATATTGTGACATGCACACATCTCTACAATTGACTCCAAATTATGACTGCCTCCTCCATCCCAAGCAGACAAAGGCAACTGTACTTTGGGGTCAATCTCACTTAAATTGTAGGCAATCTTACTTTTGGGTTCTCTCATATGGATCCCAAATAAGATTGCTTGCAGTCCTCAAGCATCTCTGGATCAAGCATAACCTGACAGCACAATTCAGATCTCATCCTGAATGTGCAAATCTTCCTCCAGACAAAGCTAAAGGGTTGTTAATCTCAAACCACAATGGTTTTGCCTTGGATTTGAACTCAGGTTCAGCAATTCATGCTCCCGCACCCAGAAGTCCTTCAGAGTGTCATTAGCCCTCCAGACTAGAATGAGGGGTTCATACCAATTCCTAATCCCTCCCCAGCTTCTTCCCCCTTCCCTGGGTATCATGGACATCAAAATTTAAAATATAGACATGTTCATCTGAATGTCCCCTTCTTTTACTTATTCTTCAATTAACCCCATTTTAAACTCTGGTTTCTTTCCAGTCATATTGGCAGCATCTTTCTTTTAAAACAATGAACCCCTGTCAGTCCTGAAAAGATAAAAAAGACATTTCTAAACCAACACCCACTCACTCATGCTTTGTTTTTTTAATTCCATTTCCACCCTCTTCCTTGAACTCCAACTAAAAATATTTCCTTCTGCCTTTCTCTTTCTCCTCCAGCTCTTTCTTTCTTTCTTTCTTTCTTTCTTTTTCACATTCAATTTTTTTTGTTTCTCCTTCATTCCTCTCTCCTTTATTTTGTCATTTTCTCCCCCTCCCTCCCAATTTTCTTTTACTTTTCTCTCCTTTCTGCCTTTCCCTTCCTTTAGAACTTCAACAGGAGTTGCTAAAACCAGAAGGAATTTCAAGGACTCTTCTGCTTGGAATTTTGTCATCCAGCTCCTTCCAGGACTGGCTGCAATTTTTCAGCAGAAAACTTGGGAACATTTCCAGGCTAATCATAAAAATAAAGGCAGCAATAGACAATATTTTCAGCTTGGAAAGCTGAAGTTAAAGCTTGGTCTGAACTGTAGGAAGGAGGGAAGGAGACTTGCCCAAGATCACCCTGTATTCCCTTATTACAGCAAAGCTTAAACCCCATCTGGGAAACCCTGTGGGTCACAACTCACCTTTCTATAGCCATGATGCTAACTCCTCTTAAGGAGAGAAGCATCGGTAGAACCCACTAGGCACTGTTGGCATCTGTTCCTTGGATGAAAGAATAGAGGGCATGCTTATCAAATTTGCAGATGACACCAAATTAAGAGGAGTAACTAATACCCCAGAGGACAGGATCAACATTCAAAATGATGATGATGATGATGATGATGATGATGATGATGATGATGATGATTAACCTTTATTTATGAAGCGCTGTAAATTTAAACAGCGCTGTACATGCAATCTTTTTAGTTAGAGGGAGTGGTGGCGGGAAAGGGTAAGAGGTCCAGCAGTTCTTCTCTACCTCCAAGGCCTGGACCAAGGCAGATGGACTGGAGGGAGGGCTTGGCTTCAAAATGGAAGGTTAATCTTCATCCAGGGAAAATACATACTCTCAAGTAGGATAATACGTATACAATACATAGCAATACAGGAAATGGTTTGATAAACAGGCACCAAAAGAACATCAGATAGTAAGC
>NC_056522.1:7397453-7439558 GCF_019175285.1 Sceloporus undulatus | reverse complement strand
CATCTGCCTTGGTCCAGGCCTTGGAGGTAAGAGAAGAACTGCGGACCTCTTACCTTTCCCGCCACCACTCCCTCTAACTAAAAAGATTGCATGTACACGCGGTTTAAATTTACAGCGCTTAATAAATAAAGGTTAATAACATCATATCATCATAATCATCATCATCATCATCACATCATCATCATCATCATTTTGAATGTTGACCTTGTCTCTGGGGTATTAGTTACTCCTCTTATTGGTGTCATCTGCAAATTTGATAACATGCCCTCTATCTTTCATCCAAGGAACAGATCCAACAGTGCCTAGTGGGTTCTACCGATGCTTTCTCTCCTTAAGAGGAGTTAGCATCATGGCTATAGAAAGGTGAGTTGTGACCCACAGGGGTTTCCCAGATGGGGTTTAAGCTTTGCTGTAATAAGGGAATACAGGTGATCTTGGGCAAGTCTCCTTCCCTCCTTCCTACAGTCCAGACCAACTTTTAACTTCAGCTTCCAAGCTGAAAATATGTCTATTGCTGCCTTTATTTATGATTAGCCTGGAAATGTTCCCAAGTTTTCTGCTGAAAAATTGCAGCCAGTCCTGGAAGGAGCTGGATGACAAAATTCCAAGCAGAAGAGAGTCCTTGAAATTCCTTCTGGTTTTACAAGCAACTCCTGTTGGAAGAGAATGAGGAGAAAACAAAAAATTGAATGTAAAAAGAAAGAAAGAAAGCTGAGGAGAAAGAGAAAGGCAGAAGGAAATATTTTTAGTTGGATTCAAGGAAGAGGGTGGAAATGGAATTAAAAAAACAAAGCATGAGTGAGGGGGTGTTGGTTTAGAATGTCTTTTTTTTCTTTCAGGACTGACAGGGGTTCATTGTTTTAAAAGAAAGATGCTGCCATATGACTGGAAAGAAACCAGAGTTTAAATGGGTTAATTGAAGAATAAGTAAAAGAAGGGGACATCAGATGAACAAGTCATGTAATTTTAAATTTTGATGTCATGATGCCCAGGGAAGGGGGAAGAAGCTGGGGAGGGATTAGGAATTGGTATGAACCCTCATTCTAGTCTGGAGGGCTAATGACACTCTGAAGGACTTCTGGGTGGGTGGGAGCATGAATTGCGAACCTGAGTTCAATCCAAGGCAAAACCATTGTGGTTTGAGATTAACAACCCTTTAGCTTTGTCTGGAGGCAGATTGCACATTCAGGATGAGACCTGAATTGTGCTGTCAGGTTATGCTTGATCCAGAGATGCTTGAGGACTGCAAGCAATCTTATTTGGATCCATTATGAGAGAACCCAAAAGTAAGATTGCCTACAATTAAGTGAGATTGACCCCATAGTAACAGTTGCCTTTGTCTGCTTGGATGGAGAGGCAGTCATAATTGGAGTCAATTGTAGAGATGTGTGCATGTCACAATACTGTGGATATATATAATTATATATATATATATTACACACACACACACACACACACAACAACACACACACACACCCTAAAAGCATGTATAATTTGAAGTCGAAGGCTTTCATGGCCGGCATCCATAGTTTTTGTGGGATTTTCGGGCTATGTGGCCATGTTCTAGCAGCGTTTCTTCCGACGTCCACCAGCATCTGAGGAGGTTTGCCATTGCTTTCCTCTGAGGCTGTTTGCTCACTGAGTGGGTTCCAGGCTGAGCTTGGAATTGAAATCTGATTTCTCCAGAGTCATAGCCAAACACTCAAACCACTAGAGCACTCTTCCTGTTGCCTCCCACTAAATAGGCCATCCTTGTCCAGCAGTTGTTGTCTCATGATATGTCCAAAGTGCAATAGCCTTCATTTAGTTATCTTCACTTCCAGGAATAGTATGGGCCTGATTTGCTCTCAGACCCAAATGAGTTGATCGAGCTTTCCTGCTTGTCCAGTCTTCACCATTGTCATTGTTGCTTCAGGTATCTCCACTTATGGCTTCCCACCATAGGGGTTCCTTGACAAATTGATACCGAGGAGGTTTGTCATGGCCCCTTTGAGGCTGAGAGAACGTGACTTATCCAAGGTCACCCAGTGGCTTTCCATGGCTGAATAAAGACTTGAACCTTAAACTGCACTGCACTGCAGAAATAATGCAGTTTGACAATGGCTCAATGCTATGGCATTCTGAGCTTTGTAGTTTTGTGAGATATTTAGCTTTTTCGTCAGAGCTCTGGTTCCACAACAAACTATAAATCTATTCCAAAGCATGGAACCATAGCGTTAAAGCAGAGTCAAACTGGATTATTTCTGCAGTGAGATGCAGCCCCAGTCCCCCTGAATTCTTAACCTACATCCAAAATCCTACACTACTAAACATGCAGGGTAGATAATTCCAATTATTCAATGTCTCTATTCAGTTTGAACTAAGTAACATTTACACCATAAGAAGTAGAACTTCCATTGTTGTGTTCTGGATCTCAAAAACGATGCATTTAGTCCTTATTTTTGACCTCCTGAAGAAGGCAGAAGTTGAAATGTCTTGCAACTGTATTTAAAGAGTGCTGTAATTAATAATGACTGGCGTCCACACTGCAGAAATAATCCAGTTTGACACCACTTTAACTGCCATGGCTCAATGCAATGGAATTTTTGTGAGACATTAAGAGAGCTCTGGTGTCACAACAAACTCACTTCCCAGAATGCCATAGTATTGAGCCATGACATTAAAGTGGTGTCAAACGGGATTATTTTCTCCAGTGTGGACGCAGCCTTAATTAACACACAATTCTTCAGTGACACAACTGGTGCTGTATGTGCAGCCCTTCCCAGGATCCATTTTGTCTGGCATTACATTTAACCAGTTTCTCCTGGCTGCATTGGGATCCATTCAACCCATTCCTAGAAGAGAAAGTGGAAGGGCGATGGGGGAGTTTGGTGGTTTAGAACAAACCCTCCATCTTAAGACAATGATGTGCAAGAATCAAAAACGCCCAGTTGAATGGTCTGGAAAGTAAATGTTGATTGACAACAGATCACGTGTCAGACAGAATCTGATGCTGGGTATTAGAACCATGGACTTAGTTGCCTCTTGTTGCCAGACTCACCAAAGTCAATGGGTCTAGATATCCTAAAGTCATCAGATCTGTCAGATTTGAAGCTAAGCTGGAGTCAGCCTGGTTAATACCTGAATGGGAAATCACGCTTGTAGGCTTTATTTAATACATTCATAGCACTGGGAAAGGCTGCACATGTGAAAACAACACAAAATCCAAGCCCTCTCCAAAAGATGGCCATCCAACTCTGTTTAAGAATCTCCCAAAAATGGATTTAATAAAAGACACAAGAATAAGAAAACTAAAACTGATGGCCATAGAATAAGTATAGAAGAATTATAGGAGAATTCAGTTACATCTAAGAATCCTAAGAAATAGGAATGATTAAATAAAATACTATAGAATAAGTAAGCCAAGAGCCAGATAGGAAATCCAGTGTGTTTGGACATCATATACAGTGAAGTGGATACTTAAACAGATAGACTAATACGTGTTTGTAATATTGTACCTTTACTGTTTTGAATTGTTTGTAGAGCTGGATATATGTTGGTATTTGTATGTGTTATGTATTTTATATGATAGAAATTAAAAAGAGACTCCACCGCCCTCCAAGGCAGCGTCTTCCATGTTAAACAGCTCTCGCCATCAAGATTTCTTCCCCTAACCTGGAGTGGAATCTCTTTTCGGTAGTTTTAATCCATTGCTCTTGTGTCCTTGTCTCGGGAGCTGAAGAAAACAAGTTTGCTCCATCCTCAGTAGCATCTTTGAAAATACACACAAACAATGTTGAATACAGCCCAACCTACTTTTCCTCTCATAAACAACTTTGAGCGTTGTCTTTGCAAAGGAAAATATTGATATGAAACCTTCTACCTTTCTATCGATGACTGTCATTTTCAGCCCTGCGCATGTTTTGCTTACAGTAAACTGTGCTAGGTTTTTATGGATTTATTCCCAGGGAAAGACGTAATAGATTGCAACCTAGTCCTGCTGGGTTGATTGGGCTTTGTATTGAGTAGAGATTTTATCCCTATATCTACATTTTTAAATATGGCTTGCCTTACCTCACTAGAGGTGGGTTAAATGGGCTCCCCTCCTCCCTTTTCACTTCACCTTCACAACAACCCTATGAGGTTAGTGCCGAGAGAGAATTGCTGTGTTGTCCATTCAGAAGAAGACCCTGGCACATCTAGAAATAATGCAGTTGATGCCACTTAAATGCTGTATGCTCCATCCTATGGGATCCTGATTTGTAGTTTCTCTGCCAAAGATGCTAGTGCCTCACACCAAACTAGACATCCCAGGATTCTGTAGAAGCCAGCCATGGCAGTTAAAGCGGTGTCAACTGCATATTTCTAGAGTGCAGATGCACCTGGTTGCCTTCTGTTTTGAAAACCATGCCTGTCCGGTGTGGAAAACTTGAATCCTTCAGTGGAGTCTGACCTAACCTTAGTGGCTGAGAATGTTTCAATGCTTCCTTTTTATTGCTTATTATTCGTTCATTTATAGCTGCTTTTCTTCCAAAGTGGGACTCAAGAGCGGCTTCTCTCCAAAGCAGCAATGAAAAAGCAAATGTTGCAGTAATTTTTTAAAGGTAAATAGGAATGGCACAGTTATTCCAGATAAGATCAGTGGGTTGTTTAATAACAAGTATGATGATAGACAGAACATTTTGGACACCCTGATATTAAATATTTGGTTTGGGAAGGTGACCATGGTCAACAGAAGGGATCCAAACCAATTCGTTTTGCCAAGAAATAATCGGGATGACCCTTGCGCCAAAGGAACCCCGTGGTCTCTTGGTCGAGGATGGTCTTACTCGAGGAAGGGCCAATAAACTGGGTTACTCCTTCTTTAGGGCAGCAAGGCAGGACTGCAGGGTTTTCCCATTGAAGGAGGAGGGAGCAGTATTTCCCTCCTTCTCTTTTCCACCAGAACAGTCCCAAGGAAACCCACAAGATGAGGTTTTTCTCTTTAAAAGTAAAAGGGATTTAACCAGGACGTTTGCAAGTTTGATTCAGTATCGTTGATTCTTCGTTAAAACAGGATACAGTTTTTGCCACCTTTGCTTCGGAAAGGTTGGTTTCACTCTGGGATTTGCACAAGACCAGGGGACTCCTCTCATGCCTCCTCCTCCCATTATTCCTTCCTTCCTTCCTTCATTCCCCTCCTGCCATTATTCCTAACTTCCCTCCCTCCTCTTCCTTCATATCACTTATTCTCCTCCCCGCCCTCCTCCACTCCGACCCCTACCCTCCCTCCCTTACCTCCTTCCTGTCCATCCATTATTCTCCTTCCTTCTTCCTCCCTTCCTCCCCTTCCATCCAGATCTTCCTTCTTCCGTCCCCCTTCCTTGCATTCATATTCTTCCTTCTTCCCTTCCTCCCCCTCCTCCATCCATTATCTTCCTTCCTCCTCCCTTCCATTATTCTTTCCTTCCTCCCATTTTCTGCTCTGGTGCTTCATCTTCCTCTCCTCTCTCTTTCTGATCACAGTTTAACTATAATTTCCCACGTCTTTCTTCTAACGAGGGCCTTTGATTTCTTCCCTCGTTCCCTTCACTGAACATAAGGCTGCATCCGCACTGCAGCAATAATCCACTTTGACACCGATTTAACTGCCCTGGGCCTCAGTTTAATGCATCTTTTTGGAATTTGTCTCCCCAAAACGACAGTTCTTCCAGAATTCCACAGCGTTGACGGTGTCAAACCGGATTATTTCTGCAGGGCGGATGCAGGGCTAAATTCCAATCCGTTTTCCTTCCGGTCGAAAGAACGGCATTTTGCAAAAGCAGCCATCCAGCAGAGCAGCTTTTAATGATCCCTTGACTCTCTACCTCACCCTATTGAGATTGATTGATGATTGATTGATTGATTGATTGTTGTTAGATTTGTATATTGAATTAAGTGCCCTGGTTTTATCTATTTTATGATGTATTTAGTAATTGGTTTTACTCTATGTAAACTGCTTTGATCGTTTTGGAAAAGCGGTATATAAATACAGTTATTTATTTATTATTAGTAGTAGTAATGGCATAATAATAAATAATAATATAATAATAATATAATAATAAGCTAATAATAATAAATCCAAAGAAAGATGCTATTTATACTAATAAGGAAGATCTGGGAGAATAAATTCATCATGGCGGCTAAATAAGCATTTATGTCCGAAATAAATTTTGGTTATTAAGATCAAGGTGAGGTCTTTTTCGCTTTTTTTGGGCTTGCAGCAACAGAAGACGTGCGTCTCTTTCTGGAATGGATACTTTTTTTGGAGAGAAAGAAAGTTTCGGAGTTATTTGTAACCGGATAACAGCTTTTTGGAAAACTGTTTCCTTTTGCAAAACACAAAAGAAACTGGAACATATGGTGTCATTGAAAATAAACACATAAATATTTTATATCTATTTAAAAAAATATGAATAAACAGAGAAGCTCAAATTGCCCTTGGGGAAGGCCTGGCAACAGCAGAAGAGAGCAGTGTGGTTTCATTTTCACGAAAGGCATGGCAAAAGTGTGGACCAGGGATCTCTTTTTCCGGCCTTTTGGGTCTCCTTTCAATTCGGAGAAATCCGACGAATATAGCCATCCGAATTGAACTTCTATACATTAAATGGAAAATACTAAGAACTGGGCTGCAGCGCTGCATTTTTCAGTTTGCGAGGCTCAAAGTTTGTGGTGGGCGAAAAACCCACCTGTTCCAGAGAAGGAATCCCCAGCGAATTCGGAGGGATTCGTTTCTAATTAAGGCTAAGAACCGGCCCCAAAAGAGCGAAAGTGGCAATATTCTGACCCCCAAACTCCCAAACGCACCCCCTGGTTGTCTCATTCACAGATCTTCCAGAAATCAAGAATTTAACAACGCGGGTTAGGAAGGCACTTCCTTCTCCTTTAAAACAAGAAAATTCATAGATATATAGTAAAAAAAAAAGAAAACAAATAGAAAGAGTCAAAAAAAAGAAAACTTAAAAATAAGAATAAAAATAAAGACAACAGATAAAAAATAGAAAATAAGATAAAAGAAGAAAAAAAAATAAAATAGAAATGTAAAACACTTTTCCTTTCCCTCCATTCACAGAATGCTTCATATAGATTCTAGGATACTATATGCAAATCTAGAACCCTTCTGCATCACAGATAATTCTCAAATCTTCTATCTATCTCTGACAAACCACTTTCTCCTTTCTCTTCCTTCCCCACCTTCCTTACCACCAAACATTCTATATATATATATAGCCTGATAGCAGATGGACTGGAGGGAGGGCTTGGCTTCAAAATGGCAGGTTAATCTTCATCCAGGGAAAATACATACTCTCAAGTAGGATAATACGTATACAATACATAGCAATACAGGAAATGGTTTGATAAACAGGCACCAAAAGAACATCAGATAGTAAGCGACAATTATGCAATGCCTGGGAAGGCTTCTCTGAACATTTCTCTGATCATTTCTCTGAAATGATCTTAATAGTTTAGAAAGCTGGGCCAAAACTAACAATGAATTTCATCAAGGAGAAATGTAAGGTACTGCATTAATGGTAAAAAAAATGAAATACATAGATATAGGATGGGGGACACCTGGCTGAATGAGATGACATGTGAAAAGGATCTGGGAGTCCTAGTAGACCACATGCTGAACATGTGTCAACAGTGTGATGTGGCAGCTAAAAAAGCCAATGCGATTTAGTATAGTATCTAGATCAAGGGAAGTAATAGTGCTGCACGATTCTGCTTTGGTTAGGCCTCACATGGAATGCTGCAAATCTGGAAAATATGCCCTTTGAGGACTTAGAGAGCTGTGTATATTTAGCCTGGAGAAGAGAAGGTTAAGAGATGATATGATAGCCCTGTTTGAACATTTGAAGGGGTGTCATACTGAGGATGGAGCAAGCTTGTTTTCTGCTGCTCCAGTAAACAGGACTCAGAGCAATGGATTCAAGCTAGAGAAAAAGAAATCCCACCTAAACATTAGGAGAAAGAACTTCATGACAGTCAGAGCTGTGAGCATGCTGCCTCAAGGTGTGGTGGAGTCTCCTTCTTTGGAGGTTTTTAAACAGAGGCTGGACGGCCATTTTTCTGGAGTGCTTTGATTGAGTATTCCTGCATGCCAGAGGGTGGACTGGATGACCCTTGGGGTCTTTTCCAACTCTATGGTTCTATGATTCAGTCACCAGAAGGGTAGCTGGTGTGTGTTAGTGTAACAGCAATGCCCCTAGTTAGGATTCCTGTGCCCCAAAATGAAAATTTCCTTCATTGCCTAGATTTCTGCAAGAGTGAAAGCCAGCAGGCTGTAGTGGTTGAACATTGGACTAGCATTCTGGAGACCAGGGTTCGAATTAGGTGACTTTGGGCAAGTCACACTTTCTCAGCCTCTGTGGAAGGCAAAGGCAAACCCCCTTTGAACAAATCTTGTCAAGAGAAATCCTTGAAAAGGGGGGGGGGTCACCATATCTCAGAAATGAAGGCACAAAGCTTGTCAAGATAAGGTGGCCTGAGGGTTGCCATCAGTCGGAAATGACTTGTAGGCACATACAATAACAAAGAGTGAGATACAGAAAATGGTTCACACCCAGAACTCTTTAATATTTGCTCCTGTTTGCCTTCTCTTGGTCACCTGGGCCTGCCCTTTGCTTTGGATACCTAGACTGTATTTCTAAAGGCTGAACTGTACTCTGAAGTTTCTGCAATGTTAGAAATTTGGAGACTGAAGGATTTGATTCGAGTGAGGAAGAATTCTTATTTGAAAGAGAATGAACCCTCTTTTGCACTCCCCGGTAGCTACAGTACATTCTGATAGTTGCCCTGTGCTGTGTGTATTGTGAGTAGTAAAATATTATGTTGCTTTTATCACTGTTATCATTATTACTGGTGTTGTTACTACTGTTGTATTATTATTCATAGTTTTCACAGGCCAACAGGTGTTACTAACTGGAGGTTGACAGACAACCTCCAAAAAGGAGACTCTTCCACTCTCTGAGGGAGTGTGTTCCACTATTGAACAGCCCTTACTGTCAGGAAGTTCTTCCTAATATTGAGGTGGAATCTCTTTTCCTGCAGCTTGCATCCATTGTTCCAGGTCCTGTTTTCTGGAGCAGCAGAAAACAAGCTTGATCCATCCTCAACATGACATCCCTTCAAATACTTAAACAGGCCTGACCAAAGCAAAATTGAGTGGCACTATTACTTCCCTTGGACTTCTTGACACTATACCTATATTGATGCAGCCTAGAAACGCATTGGCCTTTTGAGCTGCTGCATCACACTGTTGACTCATGTTCAATTTGTAATCTATTAGAACTCCTAGGCAGGTTACAGACTGCCTAAAAGCGGCGGTCTGCCGCCGCCACTGGTTGCTATGTCCGGGAACTGCAGCGGCCAAACTACGCAGCTCCCGGGCGCAGCAAGAAAGAAGCACCGAAATGGTGCTTCTTTCTGGGCCCCGGAAGTGGTGCCATGAGGCGCTAGTTGTGCACTCGCAGCATCACTTCCGCCGCATTATGTCTGGATGCTACGTGTCTGCGACGTCAAAATGGTGTCCCCCGTGTGGACGGGTGCCGCCATTTTGTACGGACTGAGTCCGTACTAGGGTTGAGGGGTGTCCGGAAGGGATGTCCCTTCTCAACCCTAACACGCCCCTTCTCAACCCTAGTACGCCCCTTCGACGCATCTGTAACGCGCCCTAGATCCCTTTACATGTTGTCTTCTTAAGCCAGGTGTTACTTATCCTATATCTATGCATTTCATTTTTTCTACCATTTGTGCAGTGCCTTACATTGTGTTGAAATTCATTTTGTTAGCTTTGGCCCAGCTTTCTAATCTATTAAAGTCACTTTGAATTTTGATCCTGTCCTCTGGGGTATTAGCTATTCCTCCTAATTTGGTGTCATTTGCAAATTTGATAATCTTGCCCTCTATTCTTTCATCCAAGTAATTGATAAAGATGTTGAATAGCACTGGGCCCAGGACAGAGCCCTGTGGGACCCCACTGGTCACTTCTCTCCAGGATGAAAAGGAGCCATTGTTAAACATCCTTTGGGTTCGGCTGGTCAACCAGTTACAAATCCATGTAACAGTTGCCTTGTCTAGCCCACATTTCACTAGCTTGTTTGCAAGAATATCATGGGTGACCTTGTCAAAAGCCTTAGAGGAAGGCAACGACAAGCCTCCTCTGAGAATATTTTACCCCATGATAGGTTTGCTTTAGGGTTGCAATAAGTTCGAAATTATTTGAAGGCACACAACCCACACAGTTATAATGGGACCCAAGGCAGCTCACAACATATTTTAAAACAATATAGATTTTTAATGCAAATAATTATCTCATACACAAGATAATTCTTACTCATCACTATCCCATTTCAGTGAGGCAGATTAGGCTGAGAAACTGATTGCCTCTCTCTAATTGGCAGTTTAATAATAAACACATTAATCAATTAATCAATTTGCCTTTGCTAGAACAAAATCTAATGCAAAGGGGCCTACTGCAATCCCAACCTTGGATGGACCTGATGAGGAATTCTGTGCCATCAAAAGGCTTGCGTTCATTAATGATGTCACTTCACAAGAATTGACTTTCTACCATCTTTGAGTCTTTCAAGGCTTTGCAATATTGGATGTGTGCTTTATTCAGCTATTCCTCTTAACTCAACCAAGGCAGACCCCTGATATCATTGCAGAAATATTTAAAAGAGGTGAAAGTAACCTCGGCATTTTAATTCTGGGACTGTTTGACATGGAATTCCAGCAAAGAGCCTTGGTTTTGACAGAGGAAAGAATCAAAAGCACACAAATGATTAAGAATCGGAATGGCTTTGCTGAGACCACTTGGCACGGCAGATGGGTCATCCTCCAAAAGCTGTGGATGACCCAAGCTAGCTAACTCGCAGAAGGTACCAAGGTAATCCAAATTTCACTTGAAGAAAAAACAAAATGGCATCATGTATCGGGCAGGACACCTTAAAAACCAAAAATCTCCTTCAGACAAACCTACCCTACTGAGGATTTCCATCAAGTTTCAAGAGATTATTGATGCATCTATATTGTGAGAGCCAGCATAGTGTAGTGTTGGGGTTGGACTATAACTCTGAAGATCTGGGTTTGACTTCCTGTTCAGGCACAAAAAAATCAGAGGGTGACCTTGGGAAAGTCACACTCTCTCAGCCTCAGAGGATGGCAAGGGCAAACCACCTCTGAGGAAAGTTGCCAAGAAAACCCCATGAAAGATTGACTTTAGGATCACCATGAGTGAAAAATGACTAAATCCAATCCACACTGCAGACATAATCCAGTTCGATACCACTGTAACTTCCCTGGCTCAGTGCAGGTGGAAAGCTCCATGCAATGAGTTAACAAAACAAAACAAAATAAAAAGATCTTCGCTTGCTGGTGGAAATACAACAGAGAGGGGATAACAAAGTCTCAATCTCTCATGGAAGGGAACTTCATAATTTGGGAGCAGCTACCAAGAAGGACCTCTCCCACATCCACACCAAACACGCCTTTGGTGGTTATGGGACCAAGAGAAAACCTTCCCCCAAGGGTTTTAAAATTTGGGCAGGCTCATACAGGGAGAGAACGATCTTTCAGATAATCTGGATCTAAGCCATCCAGGACTTTGAAGTCATAAGCACTACTTTGCATTTTGCTCTGAAATAAACAGATAGCCAGCAGAGCTGTTGCTATAAGGGGGTTATATGCTCCCTATAACCAGTGGTTGGGCATTGGACTATGACTCTGGAGACCAGTATTTGAATCCTGACACGGCCATGGAAACCCACAGGGTGACCTTAGTTAAGTCACATTCTCTCAACCTTAGAGGATGGCAAGAGCAAACTCCCTTTGAAGAAACTTGCCCAGAAAACTCCATGATAGGTTCGCCTTTAGGTCGCCATGAGTCCGAAATGACTTGTAGGCACACAACAAGAACACTAACCAGAAATAAAGATGGACAAAGATGGGCTTAGTCCATAAATAAATAAATGTTCAGTGTTCAGATGTGTTCATTTTTTTTAAAACAACAACTTCTCACTGACATTGCACTGCTTCACCATCTTATCTATCGCATTGTTTTATTTCCATTTCTTTTCCTGTTTTGTTTTGCTGCACATGTTCCTGTTTTTGCCGACGACTCCATGGAAATCCTGGCTGCCATTTTGACCGGTAGGCAGATAAGAAGTATTCAAAATGAATACACAAGTAAATAAGGGAACGTGTCTCTCTGGCTTGGAAACGTGGCTGGCCCCTTGCCTGCCATCCCATCTCTTGGCCTGCATAAAGACATGTGCCAAAAAAGCCTTCTTTTGCAGGAAGGCTGCAGAAAAGAAAAAGGGTCGGCTAGGAAAGATGTGGGTGTCAACTGAAGGCAACACTTAAGGGCCAGAGAGGGTCAAGCCAGGGACCTGTAGGTGGGAAAGCATGGAAATTCAACTAGGGAAGAAGAGGAAGAAAAGTGGGTGCTGTTGAATCACTTCCTAGGTGCCTGAGATCTGAGCAAGTGTCCTGTTGCAGAATCCTATGCTCTTGCAGAATTCAAAAACGTAATGCAGCTACAAAGGCCAATGTGATTCTAGGCTGCATCAGTAGAAGTATCATTTCTAGATCAAGGGAAGTAATAGTGCCAGTTTATTCTGCTTTGTTCAGGCCCCACCTGGAATAATACTGTGTCCAGTTTTGGGGCACCACAATTCATGTTAAGTAATTTTTATTGCAATTTCCTTTAAACAGAAATATAACATTCATATTTCATAATTGTTAACATTAATCTCATTCTCCCCTCCTCTTGTAATCCTTCATTAAACTTTCATTTAATTAGATTTCCACGTCCAATAACATCATTCTTATAACATTATCATCAGAATAACATTATTATGAGAATAACATTATTCTTATTCATATTCTTCCTTCATAAAATATCCAATAGGAATTTACAACCTGTCTACTTGTACATATATATTTTCCATTTGTCATAAGGATCTATCCTGTCAAGTATTTTATATCTATTATTTTCATTTGTTTTAACACAATAATTTACCTGTTGCCTGCAATATTTTACATTCTGTTTCGTGTTTATTTACTTTTCTCTTCCATGGTTTACTAAACTGATGTTTCTAGGAATTATTTGAATATAATGACATACTTTTCTAGGACTCCATCTTTCTTTATAGCAGTTCAACACTAGTTCCCAATCTTCATTCCAATTTTTAAGTAATCTTTCATTCATCAGAGCTGTGAGCCTGTCCATCTCTAGCATGTCCAGTATTTTATTTAAACAGTCCTGTATCCAGTTCTGGGCACCGCAATTCAAGAAGGATGTTGAGACATTGGATCATGTTCAGAGGAGGGCCACCAAAATGGTGAAGGGTCTGGAAACTATGAAGCCCTATGAGAAGTGGCTTAAAGCACTGGGTATGTTTAGCCTGGAGAAGAGAAGGTTAAGAGGCGATAGGATAGCCCTGTTTAAATCTTTTAAGGGATGACATTCTGAGGCTGGAGAAAGCTTGTTTTCTGCTGTTCCAGAGAACAGGACCCGGAACAATGGATGCAAGCTGACAATAAGAGCTGTTTGACAGTGAAACAGACTTCCTCTTTGGAAGTTTTTAAACAGAGGCTGGATAGGTTTGTCTACCATTAGGGTCACCGTAAGTCAAAAATAATTATTTGAAGACACACAACAACAACCATCTTAATCTGCTGCCACACCACAGAATTAATGCAGTTTGACAGCTCTTCAACTGTCATGGCTCCATCTTCTGGAACCCTGGGATTTGCAGTTTGTTGTGGCACTGGAGCTCTCATAAAACTACAGACCCCAGCACTCCATAGCACTCAACAATGGCAGTTAAAGATGTATCAAACGGCATTAATTCTGCAGTGTAGATGCAGCTTTAGTGCTGGAAGAGCTTCCAAGGCCATCTAATCCAAGCTCTTGCCATACAGGAGTAATGCAGGCAATTAGAAAAGGATTTAGAAAGGTACTAAGCAAATTTATGGAGGAGGAGAACTTAGCTAAGATTTTTCCCTGTTGAATTGCTGTCTGTCTGCCATTAAAAAGCAGCCAGAGATTCATCCATCCAGAAGCATTGGGAATTCATGATGAACATGATGATCATGATGATGACGGCAAGAACAATAACCATACACCATTTATATCTGTACCTATAACTTTAAAGAGTTCAAAGGATTTTACATTTATTACTTTGTTGTAATTATGAGATCTCTACTGGGCAGATCAGCATCTATCTATCTATCTATCTATCTATCTATCTATCTATCTATCTGATCTGTCTATTATCAGTCTGTCTATCATCTGTTTATAATCAGTCTGTGTTTCTAGCTATCTAGCTATCCATCTATCAATCAATCATCATTCTAGGATTCTATTCTACCATCTTCTTCTTCTTCTTCTTCTTCTTCTTATTCTTATTATTATTATTATTATTATTATTAATGTATTTATATCCTGCTCTTTTCCCAGAACTGGAACCCAGAGCAGATTACAATATTAATCTGTGGATATTCAAGTCCTGTTAAACATAATGGTACACAATAAGATGGCGTCCCTTGAATAAAATGGCAGAATCAAGGTTTGCTTTTGAAAACGTATATATTTTAAAAATATTTTCCAAATCGTGGATATTTGAATACATGGATAAAAAAAATATCTGTGAATATGGAGGCCTGAGAGACAAGTGGTACATTAAAATAGAATTAAATGAGGTGGCTGATTACAAGATATTCCTTTGACACTGTCTGGAGGGCAGAAAATTGAACCACAGACCAAATGTGAGGTAAGTCAAACAAGATGCCCATCCTGATTGATTGATTGATTATTGATTTATATTTATAGCCTTGCTCTAACCACTCGGCAACCCCACTTCCACCTCCAGATCTTCAAGGACTGACCATTGCACTGGAGGGGTTCTTATCCCCATCATCCCAGGCTACCTGCACCCCCTGTTTTTGCCACCCTTCTCCATTCCCTCCTTAAAAAAGTGTCTGATGGCGCCTATTCCGGAGCCAGGAAATTAATGAGGTGTCCTGTGATGGGAAAGCCTGTTTCTGCAAATTTACAGATCCAGACTCCCAGGCGCTGGGCAGCAGCAGCATGAGGAAGAAGGGGGAGAGAAGCCACTGAACCCTCCTTGGCTGCCTCTGCACTGCAGAATTAATGTACTTTGACACCACTTCAACTGCCAGGCCTCAAGGCTCAGGAATCCTAGGAGCTGTAATTTTGGGAGATATTGCACCTTCTCTGTCCTAGAACTCTGGTGCTCCCAACAAACTCCAAATCCCAGGACTGCAAAAAAGAAAAGAAAAGAAAAGCACCCTAGAACAGAGAAGGCACAAAACGATGATGCTGCCACACTACAGAATGAAGGCAGCTTGACACCACTTTTACTGTCCTGACTCCATCCTGTGGGATCCTGGGATTTGGAGTTTTCTGGGGCACCAGAGCTCTATGGCACAGAACTACAGATCCTCATGGAGGCATAGAATTTGTTGATGTTGTTGCCACACTGCAGAATTAATGCACAGCTTCAACTCCCATGGGGTAGTGCTGTGGTATCCAGGGATCTGTAGTTTGGGGAGATATTGCAGTGCCCTCCTCAAATTCCAAATCCCAGGATTACAAATCATGGGATTTGTAGTTTGCCAGGGCACCAGAGCTCTATGAGATGGAAGGCGAAATAGCTCACAAAATGATAAATCTCAAAATTCATTAAATCTCAGCATTCACCCCTGAATTCCACGTCTCCATGGGGATCTGTAGTTTTGTGCCTTCTGTGTCCCAGAGCTCTGGTCCCCCCCCAAAAACTCCAAATCCCTGGACTGCAATTTTTTGGGGGGAACCAGACCTCTGGGACACAGATTGCAAATCCTGGGATTTGGAGTTTGCTGGGGGCACCAGAGCCCTCTGAGAGGGAAGGCAAAACAGCTCACTAAATAATAAATCTCAGAATCTCATATCATTCTGCCCTGATTTCCATAGCTCCAGGAGTTTTGGATTTCAACTTCCCGAAGCCCCAGCCAACAGTTTAGAATTCTAAAGGAATACCAAAACATCAGAAAGAACAAAGTTTGGGAATCACTGTGTAGCAGAAATATATAATTTTTATGCCATTTTAACTGGCCCCAAGAGCATCCTATGGAATCCTCGGTTTTGTAGTTTGGGGAGATACAAGCAGAAGTATATACAGTGGGCCCTTGGTTTGGTTTGGTTTGGTTCCAGGACCCCCTGTAGATAACCAACTCCATGGGTGCTCAAGTCCCATTCAATCCAATGGCATAACAAAATGATGTCTCTTATATAAAATGCAAACTCAAGGTTTGCTATTTGGAATTTATCCTTTTTTTGAATATTTTCAAGGCACAGATGCTTGAATCTGTGGATAAAAAAATCTGTGGATAAGAAGGGCTGACTGTAATTTTTATTCCAATTTAACCACCACAAGAGCATCCTATGGAATCCTGTTCCAGCAGAAAATTCCAAATATGGAAAAATAAACTACAAATCCCAGGATTTCTTAGGATGAAGCCATAGCAGTTACAGTGTTCTCAAACTGCTGCAACTGTAGAGCATAAAAGAGACTTGCTAGTCTCTCAAGTGCTCAAACTCCTTATCATTTGTGACATGTTTGCTTATGGGATGGAAATGCAAAAAAGGAGTCCATCTCCTCCTCCTATGCTCACTGAAGAAACCAGTCGAGACCTTTTGAAGTTGCATGGAAACAAACAAGCAGAGACAGATTCAAACAATTTCTTTAAGCTCCCCCCTCCCCCAAAAAACAATGGGGAAAAACCCCTCCCTGCCAAACAAAGCAGCTTAGGAGAGAACAATGCTGGGCAAAGAGAACATCGTGACTTGGTGCCTCTTCTTGGTAACCTTACTGGGATGATCTCAGCTTTTCAGGAATTTGGAATATGCTAAGGATGGAGCTGTGCACCCCATCAGGGCTGCCAAAGGCCTTGCTTTGGATGCAAAGTGCGGATCGGAGGCCTTGTAAGGATGCGGCACAGGTTTCGTAATCTTATCTGCACCCAGGTGTAGCTATGGGGGGGGGGGGGACAAAAAGAAAGCATCAGCCCTCCCACCATCACAATTCTGCCCTCCCAATGAAATTTTCCTTAGTTTCTTGTGGGGTTTTCAGGCTATGGGGCCATGTTCTAGAATAATTTATTCCTGATGTTTTGCCAGCATCGGTGGCTGGCATCTTCTTTCTCCTTCGACTTCACACATTTTCTTTAGTCTACAAATTTGATTGGACTAGGACATTAGAAAAGGAAAACCCAGTAGGTAACCCTGGTCAAGTCACAGTCTTAGAGGATGGAATGGCAAACTCTCTCAGAAGAAACTTGACCCCCCAAAAACCCCTGTGATAGCTAGGCTTTAGAGTCACCAGAAGTTGGAAATGACTTGAAGGCACACAACAGCAACAACAAATTTCTAACATTGCAGTAACTAAACATTTCATACATTCATATTGTCCAGATTTGGCAGGGATAGTCTCAATAAATCCCCCATCATCCCACTTTTTCAACTGTTTTAAAAATGGCCTAGTTCCTCTCCCTTCTACCCAGTTGCCCCTTGGTCCTCAGTTCATTTGATTTGCTGAAAGCTGTGTTCAAGTACAAAAGCAGGGTATCATATAACAAGAGACAGTTATATGATAGCCCTGTTTAAGTTTTGAAATGATGTCATATTGTGAATGGAGGAAACATGTTTTCTGATGCCCCAGAGAATAGGACACGGAACAATGGATGGAAGCTATATGAAAAGAGATTCCACTTAAATATTAGGAGGAACTCCCTGATAGTAAGGGCTGTTCAACTGTGGAACACATTCCCTCAGAGAGTGGTACAGTCTCCTTTGGAGGTGTTTAAACAGAGGCTGGATGGCCATCTGTCAGGGATGCTTTGATTGTGAGTTCCTACATGGCAGAATGGGGTTGGACTGGATGGCCCTCATGGTCTCTTCCAACTCTATGATCCTGTGATTCTATGAAAAGCAATTTGCACTCAGCAGAGAGGAAAGGAGAGGAGAGGCAAGGAGATGGTGCAATCTTGCCCATCCCAGTCAGCTCAGCCAAAAGCAAACTGCTGCAGCATCTCCTAGCTTGTGAGTTCTTCCTGTTGAAAAACTTTGTCCATGTTGACCACACTCTGACGTTGTGCAGCAACAGACACCCTGGTTTTCATCCCATGAAATGCTGGAGGGTACAGTGTACATTCAAGATATCCTGGGCTCTATGTTTGTGAGTGACTGTATGTTGCTGTGAAGAGATCCCTGGATAAACACTTGGATTGTCTTCTATGAGAAAGAGAATGTTATGCAATTGGTTACAGACACAATGAAATTGTATCCTCACAAGGTATTCAACAGCGGGACCAACAAAGAGGAGGAACTTCAGATGTTTTGTCCCTGGGGTACCATTTGAAAGCCAGTGGTTTGAGTGTTGATCTATGACTCTGGAGACCAGGGTTCAATTTCCAGCTCAGCCATGAAATCCACTGGGTGACCTTGGGCAATTCACATGCTCTCAGCCTCAGGGGAAGTCTGTGACAAACCTCCTCCAAACAAATCTTACCCAGAAAATGCCATGGTTGGATCGCCTTAGGATCACCTTATGTCAGAAATGACTTGAAGGTACACGACGACAACTATTTGATCTAAGCGATATCACTCAAGCAATTCTGCAGTTTATTGGATCTTCTCCCTGGCTTTCTCTGCAGCAAACATGGCAAAGTGCATTCAGATACTGAGGTATGGTCACCTGTGATGAGACAAAAACCACAGTTGTATTATTCTAAAGCTGCATCCACACTGTAGAAATAATCCAGTTTGACATCACTTTAATTGCCATGGCTCAATGCTATGGAATCCTGGGAAATGTAGTTTTGTGACAGATTTAGCTTTCTCTGTCAGAGACCTCTGAGGCCACAATAAACTACAGTTCCCAGGATTCCATAGGATGGAGCAATGATAATTAAAGTGGTGTCAAAACTGGATTATTTCTGAAGTGTGGATTATTTCTGAAGTGTAGCTCAGTCAGATGGTGGGCAGACAGCCAGTTTTGATACATGAGGTTCTGGGTTGACTGGATGTTGGACAAGAGCGATCCACCCAAGCAGCAACAACTTGTAGTTTCAGGAGCAAAACCATGGCTCTAGGAGGTTTGCAACAATGGGAGCATCTACACTGTAGAAATAATGCAGTTTGAAGTCACTTTAAGTGCTGTAGCTCCATTTTAAAGAATTTTGGGAACTGTAGTTTCACAAGGCCTTTATTTTTCTGTGCCCAAGAGTGCTGGTGCCTCACAAAACTACAAATTCCAGGATTCTGTAGGATGGAGCTATGGCAGTTAAAGTGGTGTCAAACTGCATTATTTCTACAGTGTAGATGGACTGTTATTACTGTTATTACACTGGGTGGGTCCTGGAGCTGCACATTTTGCCTCCAGATTGTCTTCCGATGGTTTACCCATTACTTCCAGTAATGGCTGGTGACTCCCATGTCAATGGAGTTGCTCTGGGTTGTAGTCTGAACTTGAAAGGAGCTGCCCAAGGGACTGGTTTGTAATCCTCAAAATAGCTTCAACACTTTGGACAGCTCATTTCAAATTCAGATTCAAATCCAAAACAGATTTGCCACTCCCACTATCCTAGTAGCCCTAGTAACCCTTAGGTGGCTATTATACTAGAAATCTGCCTTGGCTAGAGCAGGGATGGACAAAGTGCAGCCCATGGGCCACATAAGGCCCATGAGACCATTTTTGAGGCCCTTAGGTCCTCCTGGGATTTAAAAAGAACACCCTGATTTTTTAAAAAATTCATGGATGTGGATTGTTTTAATATGTGTACATCTTGATTGTCTTTTTACATTGATATGTGTTTTAACTGATGTCTTTTTAACTGATAACAATTTTATTAATTTGCTCCAAAATGACCAAGAATTACCTCTACCAGATATGGCACACATTTCTACCAGATTTCGAGGCCTCTTACCAAATTTTGCTTTAAATGGGGGGTTTTTTGGTCCCAAAATGTCCTCTGGAGAGTCACTGAAGAAATGACTTGGGTGGGCATGGTGTGCCAAGAAGCAAGAGCATGCCAACCACAGGTCAACTCAACCATCCATGAAACCACCCCAAGAGGCATGTGAATCAGGCCATGAAAAGTATCCGATGGTGCCTGATTCATTTTGAGCCTCGGAACCGCGCTTCCTTCACCAAAGAGACCTTGAGGACTCTGGTCTTGTTGAGAAACCACCCTAGAGCTCTGAGTTCAAACCCAGCTTCATCTTGTGACTTGAATGCCCCCTGACCCTGCAGCTGGCAGCCTCTTTGTCTCCAGAGACCAACGGATTGGTAAACTGTCCCATTCCAGGATTCCTCAGGACATTATTCATGAAATGCAAATGCTTCCTGAAGCACGTGGAGGATGGGACTCATGCCTCCTATCAGTGAAGAAGAGGACAGGACACTTTGCTTGTTCAGACAATCCAAACAAAGGCTCAACAATGGATTACAACTAGACCCACCCATTGTCAATAGCCTCCTGAGATATCTCTATCGGTGGTTAGGGATTGGTGCCCTCCGTAGAGGATTTTTTTTTAAAAAAGAAAGAGGGAAGAAGAAAGCCCAGAGTTATTTAATTGATTGTGAGGGTTATTGTACAGATTAGGCAATCAAAAGCAGCCCAAAGAGTTATCAGGGGCTTGGAGAGATGACTGTGTGGCCAAGGCAAACATCTGGAAGTCGGTCTTGCAGTCCAGGACAAATTACCAGAGAGATAATTGATAGACATACCATGAAGTATGTCTGTCAATCCCATCCTTTGAGAGAGACAACCCAAGAGCTTGATGCATCAAGCCCCTCCAAAGAAATAATGGCCTCTTTCTTAGACCCATAGAACTGGAAGGCACCTCAGAGACCATCCAGTCCAACCCACTGGCCATTAGGGTCCAGGATCATCCCAGACCCTGAGGTTTCCAGGCCAAAACCTGAGATCTAGGACACCCCTGGTAATGTCATTAAACATCAGGCAAAAAAGGCAAAAAAAGATGTATTGGTTTCAACGTTGGACTACTCCGGAGATCATTTGATATCCTGTTCAGCCATGAAAACCCACTGGGTGACCTTGAGCAAGTTACACACTCTCAACCCCAGAAAACCCCATGAAATGCCTTAGGGTTACAATAAGACTTGAAGGCACACAACAATGAGTACTGACCACAGATGCTCACTCAGTTGTCATTCAAACACACACACAAACACAGAACATATTTTTCTAATTAGAAATTAAGCTAGAAGTCTTAGGTAAAGAGGCTCTACCCAAATCAAGATACTTCTTACTTACTTAGATAGGGAACAAGATAAGGAACCTGTAAAATGATGGGATTATTCCTTCTCATTTACATAGACAGAGAACAAGATAAGGCACATGTTATTATTCCTTCTTGCTTACTTAGATAGGGAACAAGATAAGGAACATGCAACTGTCTGTGTGTGTATGCGCCTTCAAGTCGCCTGTCCATTTATGGTTACCTCATGAATTTCATAGGTTTTTCTTAAGCAAGGAATATTCAAAGGCATTTTTATGAGTTCCTTCCTCTGAAATATAGCCTAATAATCTTCTTCCAGTCCCCAAATTTCTAGCATTTCAGAGAGTGAGAGAATGAAAATTATTCACCCTTCAAACTCTTCTATTTGTCATGTTCACATTTCCTTGATAACTTTGCCCCTTTTTCTTTGGATGCCTAAAATGCATTTCAAAATGCTCAACTGAAGTTATCTACTACTAGACATTTGGAGACTGAATAAAAATTTCATATTTTTTTGGCAGTGGGAGGATTTATATTTAGGGGAACAATGTCCTCAATTTGCCCCCATGGTCTCACCACTGAGCTGTCGGCCCTCCTGTTCTACTTAGCCATGGTTACAGCCCTGTATGTATATAAATGGGGGAAGGGAGCCCCTATCTTTCCCAAGACAAATGATTCCCTTTATCTATAATATGTTGACACCGTGGATTACAGCAAACCAAAATAAAAAAACCAAAAAACCTATAAGGATCCAATGAAAAAGCCTGCCTGGTGGACGCCATTCACTTTGGACAGATTGGAATGAGTGTCCTGGTTTAATTATAGACAAGGGTCTGGTCATTTTCACTTTCAGCTTCTCTCTGCCTTAGGGAAAGAGGGAAAAGTAATGATGTCTGCCCTGTGAGCATTGCACTACAGCAAAGAGATAATAGACTTGGATCCCTTCCATGGAGGGAAAAACAGTGCTCAAGCTGAAAGCATGAATGGCTCTGACTTGACCTGCAGTTCAATGCAACGCAATGACCAAGGCTGCTGCCTGTCACATTGCAGAATTAATGCAGTTTGACACCACTTTAACTGTCATGGGGGCCAGTGTGTGTAGTGGTTTGAGTGTCTGGTCTGTAGGATGATGAAGACCGGAGTTCAATTCCCAGCTGAGCCATAAAACCCATAGGGAGACCTTGAGCGTGTGACACTCTCTCAGCTTCAGGGGAAGGCAATGGCAAACCTCCTTTGAACATATCTTGCCATGAAAACCCTATGATAGGTTCGCCTTAGGGTCACCATAAGTCAGAAATTATTTGAAGACACAGAACAATAACTGTCATGGCTCCATCCTATGCAATCCTGGAATTTGCCGTTTGCTATGGCACCAGAGCTCTCTGTCAGGGATAGTTTTAAATTTTTTGATATCTAATCTCTTTTTATGGGTTGATCACTGTTTTTATGATTGAGGGGAGGGTTGGGGTTTGGGGTTTTTTTTAAATTTTAAATTGTTTGATGTTTTATTTATACTAATCTGCTTTGATTTCTTTGTGAAAAAGTGGAATACAAATAAATATTATTATTATTGTTAAAACAAACTCTCTCACAAAATTTCAGATCCTAGAACTCCATGGCATTGAGCCATGACAGTTAATGTGGTATCAAACTGCAATAATTCTGCAGTGCAGATGTAGCTGGAACCCCAAGGGCTTTTTATTGTTACATGTCATCATGTTGGCATCAACCTATGGCAACCAATCCAATCAAGGCATAGATTTTGAATCAAAGCACAAACTGAAAAAGTCACTTTTTTGGACTACAAATCCCATACATGCTCTGACAGAAAGAGGTTATCCACTGGTTATATTTGATTGGTTGGTTGGTTGGTTGGTTGATGGATTGATTGATTCACTCACTCACTCACTCACTGATTGATTTATTCATTTATTCACTGAAGAAGAAGAAGAACATGTATCCATAGATCAGTATTTCCCAAAATGCAAATTCGAAACAGGAATTGCAAAAATTACTTTTGGAGTATTTGTTCATTCATGCTCTCTTGGATATTCTGGAAATTGTAGTCCATAGGAAGTGTTCCCAAACTCAAGTCAGGCTTTTGATCCAAACTGTGCACCCAAAGGTATTCACTCACCAAGAAGGTAGCCCTCGATGGCTCTGTGGATGATGGAGCATTTTGGCCCTACTTCATCCCATTCAGCCACAGCTGAGGGGCAAGTAACTTTTGCTGCTGCGTGTTTGCAGAGAGTGTGACTAGCAAGGTGGCCCCTGTACGTTTTGCTTCCTGAGGCAAGGCAATCAAAGCCAACCAAGGTTATTCTGGGACTGAAGCCAAGAAACTATGTAAAAATACAATGATACCAAAGTCAATAGCTGACAATTTATTGTGATACTTATGCCCTGCTGCCTGAGGAAGAGTTCCAACAGTACAACAGTCAGCCCTCCACATTTGCGGCTTTGACTTTTGTGGATTTGATTATTCATGGATTTTATTAATATGTACTCTCTAGGAATCTCTATGTCCTCCAGCTTGACTCTGTGGTCAACTTCCACCAGATGTTGCACTGGAGAACCCAGAGGTTCCTAGAAAAAACACTTTTCTAGGCATTTGTAGATGTTCCAGTGTAATTTTATGGTCAACGTCCAGCAGACTTTGACTACAGACTTATGCTGGAGGACCTAGAGGTTCCTAGAATGGTTAAAAACCCAGTGTTTTGTTATCTGCAGTTTTTCCACTTTCCAAGTGAGTCTTGCACCAGGAACGTAGCCAAAGGGGGGGGGTTCTTGGGGTCCGGACCCCCCCTTCCATTAGAAAAATGAATGGTGTGTGCTGCTGCATCGCCACACCCAAGCCCCATTATAATGGTGGCACTTAGTCTGGATCCCCCCCTCCTAAATCCTAGTTACGTCCCTGCTTGCACCCCTAACCCCAGCAAATGTGGAGGGCCCACTGTCCTTTGCTGGCAATTGCTGTCAAGTCAAGTCAACTTTGACTTAGGTTGACTTTGAGCAAGAGATCTACAAGATCCTCAGTCATCAACAGCCCTGCTCTCATTCCACTTTTCCAGCTGCTTTTGCTAGTGCATGTTTGAAATGTCCCAGTTTCCCTCTCCTCCTCCCACTTTCAGTAGCTGCAGATTGAATTCCAGTTGCTAAAGGAGTTTGCACATAATGCACCCAGCACAAAGGAGAGGTGGGGAGTGGGAAGAATCTTGTCTTTCCCAGTTGGCTCAGGCAAAATCAAACTGCTGCAGCCAATCCTAGTCTGTGTGTCCTTCCTCATTAATAACTTTACCCATCTTGACCAAACTCAAATGTTGCTTGCCCACATGCATTCTCACATGCTGGGATATGTCAGAGGATATGTATTTCATGGCAATGATACCCAAACTTTGGTCTTCAGGTGTTTTGGACTTTATCTCTCAGAATTCCTGACTATTGGTCAAGCTGGCTGGGGCTTCTGGGAGCTGAAGTCCAAAACATCTGGAAGACCAAAGTTTGGGAATCACTGCCAGGACCAGCCTTGCATAGGAGTCTCTAGCTGCGAGAGAATAGATGTGCTGCAAACACAGAAAAATCCCTGCAGATGTGTCTATGGGATTGCTGGAGGGTACAAGTGGCTAGATCCAGATTCTCTGAATGTACACACAGCATCCAACAAGGGACAAATCTTTTCATCCCCAGCAAAGGTGAAACTGAAGTTCAACAGAGCCAAGTGAAACGATCCCGAGATAAGAACCCGGAATATCTAAATAGGTAACACCCAATTACAGCCACCGCTCTGTTGACTTACACTTTCCCTTATCGGCAGGCAATCAGGGTATTCGTGTAAATTGCAAAAAGCATTTTGATGGATGCCAACTCGCTCAAGGCCTCCGACCCAAGGAGCGGAGAGACAGAGTGCAACACAATCTAGCTTCTCCTTATCAAGAAACTGTGACTATGGCTATGAAATTAAAACTATAAAAGGCAAGGTTTATCAGTGCCTTCTAATTCCCTTAGTATTCATTAGGGACTGCTCCAGTCCTGGAAACAGCCTCCTGGGACTGTTTCTTTTTTGGTGTTAGGTTTGGAAAGGGAGGGAGGACCGTCCTCTTACATTTTCCTGGCAATTAAGCGTCTCTTTCTTAAGATGTCTGTTTAGACTAGATCCGAAGGAGGAAAACCATCGGGATTAAAAGGCACTTTCATTCTGAGCCTGAGTCAGGAATAAAAGATGCATCTCCCCTAGTCCTGTTCTGTTGGAGAACTTATGTTTGAAAACATCCCACATTTGAAAATCATAAGGGGCCTTATGCTGAGTCAGAGCCTTGGTCCTAACCCCATGTCAAAGCTGTCTTTGAAAGCCACTCTCCATCACTGGCAGAAAATTCCACAAAGGCCATATGCAATCCTAAACTCATTTACTGGTAGTGGCACACAACATGGGATGCCCTTCAGCATAAATAAATGTGGGTTGTAGTAATAATGCAGTTTGACACCACTTTAAGGACTGTTGCTTCATCCTATGGAATCCAGAGAAGGTGTTTAACCTTCTCTTGGAAAGAGTGGAGGTGGTGCCTCAAAAAACTAAAGGTCAGGACCATCAAGGGCCAAAACTTGAGACGTAGGGATGACCTTTCCCTGTGATGTCATGATGGTGGGCCCAGGTGATATCACTAAGCAGGATACATGATACAACAATCCGTGCACAGAGTATGCCATTGTATAAAAATACCAAGTGTAACAAATGTAGAAAGCACATATACACACAATTTTGAAGGCAGCACTCTCGCTCCGCATGAGGAACTGAAATCTGGCAACCTTAATGGCAGGGACAGGAGCCATTCATCTGACTCTGAAACTCTCCTGGGGCCCATGTGGACTGCCAAACATTTCAGGGACATTTGCACAATCAGTATCTTAGCCATTTTTATTATCTTGTTCACCAACAGAAAATACCTGAATTTGTAATAAGTAAAACCCTTAAAATTCTCATCAAAGCTTTTAAGATTTTTTTTTAAACCACAATTGATCTGGGATGGTAAAAGGCATTTAAGGAATTATTTTCATTTCTGGTTTGTAGTAATCAATAAACTGATTAAACTTTACATGTCCGTTTGTCTCCTGAGTCTCCAAACACTAGGACTGAATGTTGATTTGAACACACTATTCCTTAGAAACACATTGACATCATTTCAAGAATGCTGAAAACACAAAATCCTCAGTTTAGTCAGCTTGGCTTCTAGGGAGTGTGCAGGCTTGATTTGCTCTAAGGCCTATTGATTTGTCTTTTTAACAACTTTATCTTTAAATTCTCCTCCAGCAGCACATTTTAGAAGAACTGATTTTCTTCCTAACAGCTTTTTTCATTGGCCAGGTTTTATAATAGAAGTCAGAAATACTATAGCATGGAGGATCCTTATTTTGGCATTCAATAACAAACAATACCTCTTCCTTTTATAAATAAATAAATAAATAAGTATTGGGTTTTAATGCCGGTCATTCAGTCAAGAAAACAGATTAAAAGACTGGAAGATTTGTGATAGGAATCAGTTTGTATTGAGGGATACAGGACAGGTGATATTGGCCAACAAACAGTTAACTCATGTGGGTTTTTTTTTGGTGGGTGCTGGCATTTAGCAGGTGAGCAAATACATGTCAATAAGGACATAAGATATCAGCATCTCTTAGCAACACAAAAAGTAAGTATCGACCACATTTATCTCCTGACCTTTTGGTCTGTACAAAAAAAGATCAACAAATGGAACATAAAATCCATGACCCCCAGAACTCCACCCTGCATCCATGTTCTGTATAGATGGAGAAGGCTGAATACTTGTCAATCACCCTTCAATTCAACTCTTCCTTGTCCAAGGATCTTCTGAGTTCCCAGCTTGGAGTTTCTTTTTCTCAGAAGAGAAGAAGGTGGAGCATACCCCACCAACTGCTCTGATTTGGCAGGGACAGTCCCAGTTAATTCTCTGCTGTCCCACTTTTTCAGCTGCTTTTCAAATGTCCCAGTTTTCCTCTCCTCCTCCCACTTTCTTCTTTCATCCTCAATTTACTTCGACTGCTGCAAAGTGAGCTCAAAGTGCAAACATCGTTTGTACTCCTCTAAATCAGCAAGAGGGAAAGGATTTGAACCCTGGTCTCCAGAGCAGTAGTCCAACTGTCAAAGCACTACACCACACTGGTTCTTCTTCTTATATCCTACCTCTTTCCCAGTTAATTAGACTCAAGGAGGCTTACCAATTATTAAAACTGATACAGATTAAAAACATATGAAATATCAAGACAGACAGACAGACAATAGGATAGAACAATTGCTGAAGAAGATCAAAGAGGAAAGTGCCAGGGTAGGATTAACCATGAATATTAAAAAAACAGAAATAATGACCATGGATGATCTGCAAGAATTCATTCTACATAATGAGGAAACTGAAATAGTCAAAAGAGTTCCCATATCCTGGATCAAATATTGATCAGAACAGTGACTGCAGTCAAGAAATCAGATAGGATTGGGAAGGACAGCAATGAAATAACTCGATCCTAAAGTGTAAAAATGTACCTCTGAACACTAAAGTGAGGACCCTAAACCATTGTATTCTCCATCAGCATGTATGGATGTGAGAGTGAAAAAAAAAAAAAGATAAGAAGAAAACCAACTCATTTGGGATGTGGTGCTGGAAAAGAGTGCTGAGGATATCCTGGACATCCCCAAAGACAAACAAATGGGTCCTAGAACATATCAGAACTGAGTTCTCCCTAGAAGCTTTGTTGTTGTTGTTGTCGTTGTTTGCCTCCAAGTCATTTTTGACTTATGCCAAATTTACCTATCATAGGGTTTTCTTGGTAAGCTTCTTCAGAAGGGGCTTGCCATTGCCAGCCTCTGAAGCTAAGAGAGTGTGACTTGCCCAGGTTCTCCCAATAGGTTTTTATTCTCAAATGGGGAACTGAACCCTGATCTCCAGAGTCGTAGTCCAATGCTCCAACCACTGCACCATGCTGGGATAACTATGGACCAAAACACACTGCAGAAATAATCTAATTTGACACTGCTTTTACAGCCCTGGCTCAATGCTAGGGAATTCTGGGAACTACAGTTTTGTGAGACATTTAGTTTTCTCTATCAGAGACTTCAGGTGCCACCACCCTAGCACTTAGCCAAAGCAGTCAAAGCAGTATCAGACCGTTGTACTTTGGCCACATCATGAGATGACATGAATTGTTGGAAAAGATAACAATGATTCATTGGAAAGGATAATGGAAAAGGCAATGAAAGGTAAAGGGCAGTAGAAAGAGTGGGAGACTGCATATCAGATGGATAGACTCAATCAGAGTCATGAGCCTGAATCTAATACGTAAGCAGAGCAGTGGAGGACAAGGGGTCTTGGAGATGTCTCATCCCCAGGGGCCAACATGAAATGTCTACTTCAGGACAGTTAACAACAACAAGAGTTATAACCATTCAACATTCATTAAAAGATGGAATGTAGAAATCCACAAGACAGCAGACAGTTAAGAGGCCATCATAGTCTATGTCTAAGAGCCTGTGGGCAACCAACTAAGAAGACCTTCTCTTTTGTCCCCACCAAAGAAGCCTGAGAGTAGGTGAGTAGGACACAGAGGGAGCCTCTCTTGAAGATCTTACAGAGTGAAGAAGTTGATATAGGGAGATCTAGTCTTTCAAACTTAGTCATTTTTTAATTTACTGCTTTAACATACCATAAAATGTATCCAGGGATAGCCATGTTGGCCATATGGCAAAGTACTGCATCATCTGAAATCCACAAAACAGCAATACCTTTATTGGCCCAACCAGTACCAGCTATTGCTATTTGTGTATGCATGTTGCACCATCAGAACCATTAAGAAATAGATTTTTCAGTCTGTCTAGAATAAGAGGGAGAGAAAACACTCTTCTCTTTTCGCCTTGAATATGCAACCAGGTGGCTATGGAGCATGGGTGTCATCACTCAAAGCAAAAGTGCCCTGGACCTTTTCCAAGTGTTGTTATATTTCGGATTAAAAGGAACAAAATTATAGGATTCTTGGACGATAGATTCTTTGGCTTCGGTTGGGTGGAGGAGCTTGAAGGTCATTGGAAATGGCTGGTTTCAAACAATCCATTTCTATTCTGACAATTCTGTTTATTCTAAAACGTCTGCAACAGCTTTGCATTCAGGGTGATTACTGTTAAATAAATAATTTCCAAGCAAGCAGTTGTAAAAATGCTTTCTTTGCCAAAATAGAAGACAGACAGAAAGAGAGAGAGAGAAGCTAGAAAAAAGCACAAGGGGAAAAAAGAAATAAGATGTTTATTGTACAGTCTACTTAAAGATAATTCAATGTGCAGTGATGGGGAAAATGGATGCACAAAAGATGGGAGCATCTGTTTCTCACATTGCTGATATAATAACCAATCTGGAGAGTTTTGCATTCTCAGATATGAAAGTGTCATGTGCTTTATTGGAAGAGATCTCAAGGAAGGTATTATTTTAATTAATTAATTAATTAATTTTCATTTATATGCCACCTTTTCCCCCAGAGGGACCCAAGGTGGCTCACAGGTACTGTTTTGGATAACCAATTCCAGAGTCTCCAATGGCCCATGCTGGCTGGAGAATGTTGGGAGCTGTAATACAAACAGTAACTTTCCCAAGCTCTGGGTGAGTCCATCCAATTATGACTGTCAATGTGTCTCCAAGGGCTAAGGTACATTCAGCAGTGCTGGGAATGTACCAATTCTGCAAGCATAGTTATTCTTGTGTGCATTCAAGTCATTTCCAATTTATAAAGCCCTACTAAGGTGAGCCTATCATAGGGTTTTCTTTGCAAATGTCTTCTGGTGGTGTTTGCCATTGTCATGCTCTGAAAATGAGTGTGTGTGTCATGCTCATGATCACCCAGTGGATTTCTTTGGCTGAGAAGAGATTTGAACCCTGGCCTCCAGAGTCATAGTCCAACACTATGAGCCTAAATACTAGGCTGGTCCAAGATAGAATAGATTAATTGATTCAATGGGCTTTAAATAAATGTTCACTTAGAACTTCAGCACTTGATGGAATGGTCTGCTGTACTTAGTAGTGGCCATCAGATACAGAAAGAGAAAGTGTGGTGTAGTGGGTTGAGGATTGGGCTATGACTCTGGAGACCAGTGTGGGAAACTCTGCTCAGCCATGGAAACGCACTGGGTGACAGTCATGGGACTTTCTTGGTATGATTTGTTTCAAGGGGGTTTGCCTTTGCCTTCCTTTGAGGCTGAGAGAGTATGACTTGCCCAAGGTCACCCAGTGGGTTTCCATAGATGAGCAAGGATTGGAACCCTCCAGAACCAGTGTTGTATAGTGTTTTGAGTGTTGGACCTGGGTTCGATTCCCAGTGCAGCAATGTAAACCCTCTAGATGACCTTGGGCAAGTCACACTCTCTCAGCCTCAGAGAATGGAAATGGCAAACCCTCTCTGAAAGAACTTGCCAAATGGTCATAAGTAAAAAAAATGACTTGAAGGCACACAATATCAACTCCAGTGTCATAGTCCAGCAGAGATCAGCATTGATACCACAAGCTGGCTCTCAATTCCTTCTAGAGGTCTTTTAAACAAAATCATTTAGGATTCCCTTTGGGCTTTCTCAGAGCTCACCCTTATAATCAGGGGTTGGAAAAATTACTTTTTAATGACTTTAATGACTTTTAAAAAAAGATAGCCAGCTCAGTCTGTTTTAGTATTGGAAAAGAGAAACTACGTTGAGAAAACAGCTAGCACTATGCTGGCAGAGATATTATAGAACCAAGGAATCATAGAGTCGAAGTAGCCTTGTGGGCCATTGAGTCCACCCTCCTGCTCAGTGCTTGATCTCCAGCTAAAGCATCTCCAGAAGGTAACTGTCCAGCCTCCTTCTCAGGATATCCAGAGGAGACCCCACCACCTCTCCAGGCAATTGGCTCCATTGCAGAACTATTCTTACTGTCCAGAAGTTCCTTCTAATGTTCAATCAAAATGATCATAGGAAGGGCGGTATACAAATAAAATATTTATTATTATTATTATTATTATTATTATTATTATTACTCTCCTGTAACTTAAACCATTAAATCTGATGCTACTCTTCCCCCTCCTCATTAGGACAGCCCTTGAGGTAGTTAAAAAATAGGATTGCATCACCCCTCAGTCTTCTCTTCGCCAGGCTGAACATGCCGAACTTCCTCAGCCTTTCTTCATATGTTTGATTCTCCATCTGTCTTATCATCCTTGTTGCCCTTCTCTGAACCTGCTCCAATTTGTCTACATCCTTCCTAAAATGGAGATACCCAGTACTGAACACAGTATTCCAGGTGAGGCTGGATTAGAGTGGGACTATTACTATTACTTCCATTGACTTGGAAATTATGGTTCTATTAATGCTGATTAAGGTATTAGTTGCCTTCTTTGCTGCAGCATTACACTGTTGGCTCAAATTCACCATATGATCCTTCAACAATAAACCTAAGGTCCTTTTTACGTGTACTACAGCTAAGCAAAGTATCTTCCATTCTAGACATTTGGTTTTTGTGGCCCAAATGTAGAATTTTGCATTTCTACCTTTTCTTTATAGGAGCTGGAGTCGAAAAGGTAACTTTCCCAACCTCTGGCTATGGACAGGCTTGCATCTTATAGCCAACCAGAAGGATATTCCATGAACAGGGATGCCATTCTCTTTTATCCTGGTCCTGTTGAATTTTATAGCTGATATCTGCTTCTCCAAAGGGCTTGCTGACTCCTGGCAGGGCACCAGATCCATCTGAAAGTCTTGTTTTCTCTCCTCCGCCTTCAGCTAGACTCCCACATTTGACATTTGGAAACAAAGAGCCTCAGACTAGGCAGTTAGAGAAAGCAAAACCTGGCAGGTTTCCCAGCATGAACCTTTTCAGGTCCCAAGCATAGGTTCCTAGAAACCCAGGGTTCTGTCCAGTGCTATTCAACATCTTTATCAATGACTTGGAAAAGGAATAGAGGGCATGGTTATCAAATTTTCAGATGACACCAAATTAGGAGGAGTAGCTAATACCCCAGAGGACAGGATCAACATTCAAAACGACCTTAATAGATCAGAAAGCTGGGCCAAAACTAACAAAATGAACTTCAACAGGGAGAAATGTAAGATACTGCACTTAGGTAGAAAAAATGAAATACATAGGTATAGGATGGGGGATACCTGGCTTAAGGAGGCTACGTGTGAAAGGGATATAGGAGTCCCAGTAGTCAACAGTGCAATGTGGCAGCTAAAAAGGCCAATGCTATTTTAGGCTGCATCAATAAAAGTATAGTGTCTAGATCAAGGGAAGTAATAGTGCCACTCTTTTCTGCTTTGATCAGGCCTCACCTGGAATCCTGTGTCCAGTTCTGGGCACCACAATTCAAGATGTTGGTGTTTATCACACGGAGCTTTTTGCAGCTCAGATCCGACATGAGTGCCGGTCCAACAATGCAAATTAACGTTATAACGTGAATGTTTTATCAGACGCGATTCCTTTCTATGGGAGCTCCTTCTGTGGCGCTTCCACAGTGATTCCAAAGTGACCCCTCATTTTGGTGAAATCGGAAAAAAGTGAATTCACAGAATTCGCTTCCAAGCTCACTTCAATTTCACTCCGAATTGGTCTGGTGTGGAATGCAACTTTGCTTCTGCTCTGGTACATCACCGCAAATCCCCCGGGTTGCAAATTTCCCATGATGCAGCACTGCAATTTCCCCCCATTTCCTTTCAGTGGTCCTTTCACTTTCAGGGCAATTTTCAGGGCAGCTCATTTTTGGGGAATATATATATGTGTGTATGTGCATGAATGTGAATATACAGATCTGTCTGTCTGTCTGTCTGTCTATCTATCTATCTATCTATCTATCTATCTATCTATCTATCTATCTATCTCTGTGTTGAAATTGCTGAAATGGAAGAGAAAATAAAGAAGGGGGATGAAGAAGACACAAAAATATTCACATAACCACGCAATTACGCGGAACAGGGAACAAGAACTTGCACCCCTTTTCACCCCGGAAACGTACAAGGTCACAATGTGTTCAGACCCCCACTGAGCATGCGTAAAGGTGCCGATTCAAATTGTTGACTCCCACCGGTGTGGTAATACAATTTGCACTCACTCCGCTTTGCTTGAATCCGCATCACGTGACTTGTCTTGGATTCAATTCCCCCTCGATTCAGAAGGGCAACGGAAGAGCAACTAGGTGTGATAAAACATTTACGTTATAATGTGAAGGCGCATCATTGGACCCGCAGTCGGATTTGAGCTGCAAAAAGCTCAGTGTGATAAACACCGTTGAAAAGCTGGAGAGTGTCCAAAGAAGGGCCACCAAAATGGTGAAGGGTGTGGAAACCATGCCTTATGAGAAAAGTCTTTGAGAGCTGGGTATGTTTAGCCTGGAAAAGAGACAGTTAAGAAGTGATAGGATATCCCTCTTTAAGTATTTGAATGGGTGTCACACTGAGGATGGAGCAAGCTTGTTTTCTGCTGCTCCAGACACTAGAACACAGACCAATGAATGCGAGCTGCAGGAAAAGAGATTCCACCTTAACATTAGGAGGAACTTCCTGACATCGAGATCTCTTTAACAGTGGAAGACACTCCCTCAGAGAGTGGTGTAGTCTCCTTCTTTGGAGGTCTGTAAGCAGAGGCTGGATGGCCATCTGTCAGGGACGCTATGATTGTGAGTTCCTGCATGGCAGAATGTGGTTGGACTGAGTGGCTCTTGTGATTTCTTACAACTCTATGATTCTATAATTCATTTAGTGGTTGTAACTTTGGAAGCCTTGCTTGTAGCCAAGTTTCATCTCAGAGAGATAGAAGAATTGCATACCCTCCATCATTTCACAGATGAAAACTGGGACATATATGGCCAAGTGGCATCAGAGTGTGGTCATAGAATTACAGAGCTGGAATAAACCACAAGGGCCATCCAGTCCAATCCCCTGCCATACAGGTCAAGATAGCAAAAGTTGTTAAAAACAAAATAAAAGAAGCTGCAGAAGTTTTCTTTTGCCTGAGTCTACAGGGAAGAAAAAGATTCTGCCCTCTCTTCTCCTCTCATCCCTTCTGAATGAAATTGAATGCAAACTACCTTTGTGTTTTGAATTCAGTTTACAGCAATGGAAGTAAACTGAAGACAAAGGGGGGAAAGTGGGAGGAGGAAAAAGAAACTGGGACATTTGAAAAGCAGCTGGAAAAGTGGAATGTCAAGGGATGAATGAAGACTGTCCCTGCCAAATCAGGACAGTTGGAGAGCATGGAATCATGTATGTTTGCAATCCCCAGTTTGTAGTCTGTGAGATTATTAACAGAAGTGTGTGCTTATTTTTCAGTGTCCCCTCAATGGAAATAAAACATCAGATTCCCTTTTCCCACTCTTTCCTTTCTGAATGGTACAGAAATAAATGGTTATTCAAAATAATAAATGGAGATGTATATTGATTCTTTCCAGTCTGTTGGTCACCATTTCATTTTCCATATTTCTTTGCCTATTTTAGTTAACACTGAAGTTGATTCTGTCTCTGTGCATTTGAGCAATTCAACTGGAATGTCATCTGTTCCAATACCTAGATCCAGTAGCCAGCCCCAATAGACTGAATCCAGTGGATCAAAGGGATTTACCTAAGTCTTGAAGTACTACCCTGTTGGTTCAGTGAGTCCACTCTAGTTTGGACTAAAAACTGCATTCAGGTCAAAATGTATATTTTTGGAATATTCATGCAAGCAAGCAAGCTTTAGCAGACAGGGAAAACGTATACAAAAATGTATACATCAGCCAAAATGTATGCGCACCAAAGTGATTCATACATTTCCATAAAAGAAGGTGGTGGGGGGAGTCTTGCAATCCAATACAAAATGCAGATGGAAAGAAACTGCAAGCGAAATTCAGGGAAATGCAACAAAATGAAGAGTGAACATTTTCATATTTCTGCCTTTCCTTGCAAATTGCTTCCATATAGAGACCTGGGAGTTTGAAATGACCAGCCTTATTTGCTCAGTTTTAACAGAAAATCCTACTGATCATATCCCAGTGTTTTCTGTGCTGTTCTCTTCTTTTCCGATTGATAACAGCAAATACAGATAGACAAGTGGTTAATTAAACTCTTTGATATGATGGGGATGGACCTCTTCTCAAAATAAGTTAATAAAAATATAAGATAAAATACACTAGAAGACTAGAAAAAGTATATGTATATATATAAAAAAGAAGTGGGAAAACATAACAAATATAAAGGTGATAGAGGAGTAAAGAGCTAGTGGTATATACTCTCCTCTCAGGGACAAAAAATGGAAAAATTTGAGAAAGTGAATTAAGTATATGATTATTAAAGCAATGATATGTCCCTTAGAAGGGCAAAATATGAATTTTTTTTTTTTGTTCTACAATAAGGTATATAAATCAGTTGAAGGATGGTATAAGGAAGTAGCGAATGGATTGTTTGATGTAAGTGTTATTGGTGGTTTAAATGGGGTTTTTTCCTTGCATTTGTTATATTCAGTTTGTTTGTCCTTTGTTGTCTATATGATATGAATTTGTTGTTATATGGACAACAAGACTGTAAGAGTAAATGTAATTATGTTTTTAAAAACGTTAATAAAATTAATTTAAAAAATATATCAGACTGATGCTAACTTTGAAAATACTCATTTAGTCATATAGAATTGTGACATAATTATTCACAGGGAATTGTGTAAAATCCTGGCCTATCTTTGGAGGCAGTAAGAGCAAAGCACTCTGCCTTAAGAGAGATCACAATCCTAATGTTATTCAGAGTACAAATATTTTAAAATCTACCTGGTCAGTTCCATTCTGATACTACAAATCCTTTGGTTGACTGTGTCTCAACGTAATCTTGCTTCAGATATGTGCATAGATAGGATAATCTCATTTCCTCTGCAGATACAGATCCGTTGCTCTCTTTCTTTTGCACAATTCCCAGATCATGTGGGGCCCTAGTCCTCAAGGAAGATCCCTAGGTGTCATGAACTGACCAAAAGCCATTTACATAACTCTAAAGTAGAAGATAAAGACATGGAAACAGATAAAAGATTTCCTATACCTTGTCTTGGTTAATAACCAAAATTGAGACTTCACTCAAGAAATCAGAAGACAAAGGGTGCATCTACAGTGTACAAATAATGTGGTTTGACACCACTATAATTGCCTTGGCTCCATCCTACAGGCTCCTGGGATTTGTAGTTTTGTGAGACTCCAGGACTCTTAGGCAGAGAAGGATAAAGACTTTGTCAAACTGCAAAACTTGAGATCCCATAGCATGGAGCTACAGCACTTAAAGTGATGTCAAACTTCAGTATTTCTGCAGTGTTACTGCCACACTCCAGAATTGATGCAGGAAGACACCACTTTCAGTGTCATGGCTCCATCCTATGGAATCCTGGGATTCATAGTTTATGTTGCCACCAGAGCTCTCTGACAGAGAAGGCTAAATATCTCGCACAACTACAAATCTCAGAATTCCACAGCACTGTTGCCAGGGGCATTAAAGTAGTGTCAAACTGCATTAATTCTGCAGTGTAGATGTAGCCTAAGACCTGGAAAGACAGCCATGAAGAAACTAGATGAGATCCTCAAGTGTAACAACAGATCATTAAATATCAAATTTAGAACCATTCAGGCCATAGTGTTTCTAATTCCTTTGTATGGGCGTGAAAGAAAGCTGCGAAGGACAGTAAAGAATGCTGATGGGAAGAAAATCACCTCATTTAAGATATGGGATTGTGAAAAGGGTACCATATGCTGCTAAAAAGGCAAACAAATGTTTCTTAAGAGTTTATCACACTGGGGCTAATTTCGGCATTAAAGAGAGATTAAAGCGCATTTAAAGCATCCAGCAAATAAAGCAAAAATGGCAGGTAATTGTGCGAATGATTATCACATGCAATTGTACAAATAAAGTTATATCTGAAATGCATTGTTGCTGAAATCCTGAAAGTAAAAAGATGTGTGTTAATGCTTCTTTGTGACCAGTTTATTGGCGGATTCTGTGCAACGTCATGTGAAATTGTCATCCATCCAGTGGGTTTCCATGGCTGAGCAGGGATTTGAACCCGGGTTTCCAAAGGCTTTCATAGTCCAGTTTTTTGTGCGTAAACAGTGCTGATTAAAGCGTTCAAGGAGTCGTAGGTGCTGGCGATAGGTGACGCATGTTTCTGACACTGGACTGACTATGTGACAAATGTTGCTGTCCTTGAGCAAGCAGGGATCATTAGCATTGAGGCCATGCTATTGAGGACGCAGCTGCGCTGGGCAGGACATGTTTCTAGGATGAAGGAGCATTGCCTCCCAAGAATAGTATTCTATGGTGAACTTGCCACGGGTCAGCGTAAGAGGGGCGCCTCAAAGAAGAGATACAAGGACTCCCTGAAACAACATCTCAGGCTCGGCCAAATTGATCACCAACAATGGTCCGCCCTGGCCTCACATCAGGAGGCATGGAGACGCACTATCCACAATGCTGCAGCCTTTTTCGAAAGCTCACGCCGAACGAGCCTCGGAGAGAAACGACAATGCAGAAAGAACCACAACCCTGAAACATCACCAAAAGGGGACTTTCCGCTGTGCTTTCTGCAACCGGACCTGTTTGTCCCAGATTGGCCTTTTTAATCACCAACGCGCTTGTACAAAGCGCGGGATGAGTCCTTCCTGAATCTTCGTTCGTGAAGCAAAGCCAGAGACATAGTCCAGTGCTCAAACCACTACACCACTCTGGCCTCCACAACTTACCATACATCTTATATACTACATCATACCTATGTATTTTACTATGCAGGTAGTCTATACTGTGTCTAATCCTAGATGGTAAATAATCTAATCTGTGTCCACTCTGGCTTTCCCATGGGTGATATTATGTCATTTAAAAGTAATGCTCTTGGCCCTTGTTATCCTCCATCTTGAGGGAGAGAGAGGCAGGCTAGCACCACCAGGCCTGCCTGGAAGAAGAAAAGACCTCCCTTCAGCCACCATCTTGAGGGAGAGAGATTGTATTGTATTGTATTGTATTGTATTGCATTTTTGTACTGTACACCGCTATGATCATTGCGGAATAGCGGTCTATAAATAAAAAGTATTATTATTATTACTTTTTAAAAAAGGAAAAATTAGGTTAAGGAAAAGCATTTCTCTATATACTCAGTGATGATGGTATGATTTTTGTATACAACAACCCTACAGCAGTTTTCCTAAATTTTAAAGGATGGATTTTAAAGATAGACTTAAGGAATGAACCCATCAACCTGCAAAGTGGCTGGAGACCATGGTAGAAGAGGATGACGAGAAGATCAGCATTGGATTTGCAGGGATGTATGTGTGCTGTTTGAGGAGGGAAAGTGTGTACTTGAGTCAAGCTGATTCAGTTGCAGTGAAAACTGCAACCGCCTCAGTGCACTAACTGCTGCTTACACAGAGATTTAGCAGCATGACATTTCCAAGATAAAAGATAGTCCAAATCAAACCCAAGGGATAAAGCCAAGAGTCTATCTTAACCACCTAAGACTTTGAAAGCAGTTCAGGTTTTCAAAGCAGTTCTGAAAACACATTTTAACAAGGAAGGATCTTTTGACTGGCTAAAGTCAAACTGGATCAGGAAGACCAACTTGATCAGAAAAAAAAAACACCTTGAAATTTTTAGGACCATGTTTTAAGCCACTGAAAAAGTCCTCTTGCCTTGATATGTCTTAATCAAATACCTTCTTACTCAAACGTTTCTTGCTTCTTAATTAAGACCACTAATTTCTTCCATCTTCAAACATCTGTTGTTGTTGCCTTGTGCCTTCCAGTCATTTCCAACTTATGGTGACCCTAAGGCAAACCTATCACAGGGTCTTCTGGGGCTTAGAGTGTGTGACATGTTCACAAACCATTCACATGGGAACACACAAAGAGATCATGCAGTGCTTTTGAGACATAGGAAGGTGTAGTGTAATTTTGCAGAGACTCAGCCTACTTCATCAGACATATCTGCAAAAGCCTATGCTACAAACTCCCCTCTCTAAGGTAGGACCTCTGATATTTCACAAGTATAGAGCTATGATTCCACTTTCACTGACATGGCAACACCTTATGGAATCATGGGATATGCAGGTTAGAGAGGGTGTACTTAGTAATTTCAGTCAGTCTTTCTCTCAGTCTGTGCCTTCAAGTTGTTTCTAACCTATAGAGACCCTAAGAAGAACCTATCATGGGGTTTTCTTTGAAAGATTTGTGCAGAGGGGGTTTGCTCTTTCCTTCCTCTGAGGCTGAGAGAGTATGACTTGCCCAAGGTCACCCAGTACGTTTCCATAACTGAGCAGAGATTTGAACCCTGGTTTCCAGAGCCAAGTCGAAAAGCTTCCAACTTCGAAAAGTGGCCTCCGAAGCGTGCCTGGGACCTGGGATGCAGCACCAAAACTGGGGCAATGCATTTTTTATCTTGTGTAAAGAAGAAAACAAAAGGGGAGGGAAAGGGAGAGAGGAAGAAATATTCTGGCACCTTATCCAAATTAACGGCAAGCCCTGGTGTTGCCCCAAGACATATCTCTGTTTGAAGCTGAAAAATGGCACACACACCTGCTGCCCTAGTCAAGTTGCATAGCTAAAGTCAGCCAAGTTATTTTGTGGTGGATGCAGAGGACAAGGCCCTGGTATCACATTGACTGAGAAGGAAGGAGAAAACAAAGTTAAAATATAGACCCTACAGAGAGTCTTTGCAAGTTGCAGCAACCAATTTATTAAACCATGCAAATTGTAGCATGCTGCTGCTTTTCTGGATGAGCTGGAGATTTGCACTCAGTCCTTTCCTCTTGCCTGAAGCTGAGCTCCCCCAAAACTGGGTAAGGTGTGCCTTCTTCTACTGCCTGGCAATGACCCCTGATAACTGGAGATGCTGGGCCAGATCCTGAGATTGGCAACCCACCCCTATATGTCACTGTCCTACCAAGATATGCATTTCTCACCTAGCAAAGGACCCAAAGACATAGCCATGTTAGTCTTGAAAATCAGTATGCAAATAGATCTTGTAGCACCTTGGAGACTACATGAAAGACAGAAGCTGGTAGCATGAGCTTTCATAGACTTGAGCCTACTTTCTTAGATGCATACATTCATAGGCACAAGTCAAAGAAAACCTATGCTATCAACATCTTTCTTTCAGTTAGTCCCAAAGGTGCTACAAGATCCCTTTGCATACTTGCATAGGATCATGGATAAAAATGGGGTGAGAGACGCAACATGGCAGCCACCTGTATGACCTGTCCTTGTGGCAGTCCTATGCGATAGAAATATTGTGATTTTTATAGTTTTTTGTGGGTTTTTCAGGCTATGAGGCCATAGTCTAGAAGAGTTTATTCCTGACATTTCGCCAGCAGCTGTAGCTGGCATCTTCAGAGAATGAATATAGTGATTTTGTTGGAAGTGAAGCCAACCATGGAAACCACCTGTGTTTCCCCAGCTGAACACCTGAATCTACCCATGAGCTGGGCAAGCTGGGAGGCACTGAGTCCTTTTTCTTTTCCCAAATGGCAAGAGAGAGAAAGGGGAGGAGGGAAAAACCTGAGGCTGCTTTTCTCACCCAGGGCTGCGGTGGAGAGCTGGGCCTGGCAGTTAATATCCTGCCATCTCTGATTGTGTTTTGAGAGGTGTGACGTCTGATAAGCTCCATTTAACTTGGCTGTGCTACATTGTTTAAATAATTCAAATACAGATTGGCCCTTTAGGAGGATTTCTGCTCTATTGACCTTGTTGGCCGCTGGTTACCAGGAAATGAGGAAGGGCTGCAAAAACTTTTGGAAAATAAAAATCACTTCCAGCTTTACTCTGGCCAGTGGCACCCCTTTTTTTCTTAGCGGATTGAAAAGGCAACAGAGTGTTCGCTCTTTCCGAGGAACACCTTTTCAAAAGCCAGTCAATCTCCTCTTTCTCAGGCAGCTGTGAGCATAATAATAATAATAATAATAATAATAATAATAAAACTTTATTTGTATACCGCCCTTCTGAAAATCAGGGCGGTAAACAGCATGTAATAACAGTACAATTAATCAAAAGACCATACAAATACATTAAAACAGTTCAATAAAAATAATAAAATTATCATGCCAGCATACAATGCTGATGAGGGGGAGGGGGGAGAATTACTGGTCAGGGGTAGGCTTGTTCGAATAGATGGGTTTTTAGCCCCTTCCTAAATTGGGCTAGGGAGGTGGCTGAGCGGAGCTCGAAGGGCAGCGCGTTCCAGAGGTTTGGGGCTAAGATGGAAAAAACCCTCCTAGAGGTGGAATTATATTTCACCTCTGGAACTCTTAGCAGTAGCTGCCCTGAAGATCGAAGTGCGCGGGGCGGATTGTACGGAGAGAGGCGGTCCTCCAGGTACCCTGGGCCCAAGCCATTTAGGGCTTTATAGGTGATTACCAACACCTTGTATTGCGCCCGGAAGCAAATAGGCAGCCAATGTAAGTCTTTAAGGACAGGTGTTATATGACTGGCCCTGGCAGTGCCAGTGACCAGACGGGCTGCCATATTCTGCACAAGTTGCAGCTTCCAAGTATGGTACAAGGGTTGCCCCATGTAGAGCGCATTGCAGAAATCCAAACGAGAGGTTACCAGGGCGTGTACAACAGTTGCAAGGTCTCCCCGGTCGAGGTAGGGACACAGTTGGCGTATCAGCCGAAGCTGATAACAGGTGCTCCTGACCGTCGCATCCACCTGAGATGTAAGGTGGAGCGACGAGTCCAGGAGCACCCCCAAACTGCGTACAGAGTCCTTCACGGAAAGCGTGATTCCGTTCAGGACAGGTG
>NC_056522.1:7368914-7397053 GCF_019175285.1 Sceloporus undulatus | reverse complement strand
GATACCATGGTCTATGGTATCGAAAGCCGCTGAGATGTCCAAGAGCACTAACAGGGACACGCTTCCCCTGTCCATGCTGTCACCTCTCTGATTCCCAAAATCGGATTTGATTATAGTGTTGTCAGATCTCAGAGCCCCAAGTCTCTCATTTCAAGGATCATCTCTAGATGGGAGACAAAGATGTAAATTCTCCAACTGTGGTGGGATCACCTCCAGGCAAGAGTAAAGGGCTGTGTCAAAACCTCCAGTTTAGCTAGTAAAGCAGCAGCTTACTACAACTGGCAAGCATTCATTCCTTTGTTGCTACAACTTGCAAAGACTTGGGGCTTTACCACTTGTGACTATAAAAGTAAAATTTTAACAGGATAAAAGCATCTTTGGCCCGTACTTATCACATAAAATTGTGTCTATCCTGCGTTTGCCTTGCATTCTATTTGTTAGCATAGTAGACCTTTTCATTGTCAGGAAAACCTGTCAATGGGCCTCAACTTTGCTGCTGTTCCATTACTGCCTTCATTCGGTCGGTCCGTTCTGCTGCAGTTGCACTTCTCAAGTAATCACATGGAGCAAGAGGGGTGATTCCTCTCCTCTTCTCCTTTCTCCCCTTCGCAGCAATTGCTGATGGTAACACCTTCTCAAAGCCAAATGCTGTGTGCATATTGGCAGCCATGATCATTCCTCCCTTCCTTCTGGAAGATGGTATTTGACAGTGCAGAAAACAGTCCATGTTATGATGGATCGCCAAAGTGCTATTGTGAGGGAAAGTGTGATAAGAAATTATGCCAAACTGATATGCTTCCATTCTTAAACTAGCATGTTTGTGGTGGGACAGCAGGCTGATGAGATAAAATCTATGCTGATAGTCTATGGTGTGGTATAGACCGGTGCTTTGCGCTGGTCTGGCCACGTACTAGGGTTGCGCGGGGGCAGAGTGACCGCACGCCCTGCAACCCTAGTACATGGCAGCAGCATAATCATGGCAGCCTCCCATCTACATGGGGGCTGCCATGATGATGACACGCACATGCCGTGTCCAAATGGCACAGTGCGTGACGTCTCTGTGCTACGCCCGGCTGCTTATGGCAGCCTGGCTGTGGTGTGGCAATGAGTTCCAAATTGGAGCTCCTTTTTGGTGCACGCATAATTCCCGCAGCAACCAAATGGCTGTGGGAACGATGCCAGGAAGAAAGGGGCCAGGCAGCCCCTTTCTCCCATGGCTCTGGCTCCTGGGGAGTCCAGGGTCATGAAGCCCCAAGGACACCCCTTTTCTGCAGCATGAAGAAGTGGCATTTTGCTGCTTCTCCATGGTCCGGAAAAACTCTGGATTGGGGCTGCAGGACTGCCGGTGAGGCTGCCCTTCCCCCAAACCAGAGCGTAAAGGGGCACCACAGACCTGCCTCTTTGGGGCAGTCTGTACCGCACCTATGTATGTTATTTAGATAGCTTCTTCATTCCCTTCCAGTTTTAGTGGCACCAGGGCTCACCCTCTGCTCTGCTCAGCATCCACATTCTGGCCAGAAATAGGTACCTAGATTAAATGTTCCTGTCTCTCTAAGTAAGCGAGAAGGGACAGTCCCACTGTTTCACCTTGATCTGGGAACAGCCCCTTTAGAAAAGATTTCTTTTCTTCATTTCCAACAGGAAAATACATCTTCTGTGTGTCCGGTATTAAAAGAACTGGCAAATGTAATATCGGAGCCATTGGCAATCATATTTGAAAATTCCTGGAGAACAGGAGAAGTCCCAGCAGACTGGAGGAGGGCAAATGTCTCCATCTTCAAAAAGGGGAAAAAAGAGGATCCCAACAATTATCATCCAGTTAGTCTGACATCAGTACTAGGAAAGATTCTGGAGCAGATCATTAAACAGAGGGTCTGTGAACATCTAGAAGGCAATGCCATAATCACAAAAAGTCAACATGGGTTTCAGAGAAACAAGTCATGCCAGACAAATCTAATCTCTTTCTTTGATAAAATTATGAGCTTGGTAGATGAAGGGAATGCTGTGGATGTAGTATATCTTGATTTCAGTAATGCCTTTGACAAAGTTCCCAATGACATTCTTGCAAACAAGCTAATGAAATGTGGGCTAGACAAGGCAACTGTTACATTGGCCTGTCCCGCATGGGCATAAAGTACGCGCTCCATGTGTACTAAGGTTAGAAAGGGGCATCACTTCCTGACTCCCCTAACTCTAATACGGACCGAGTCCGTACAAAATGCTGCCGCCCGTTCAACACAGGTGCCGCTATCTTGACATAGCGGATGCATTGCATCTGCACATCGTGCAGCGCATATGATGCCGCGAATGCACCACTGGTGCTTCGCGCCACCATAAGCGCGCCACAAAGAGAAGCGCCATTTTGGCGCTTCTTATTTGCAGCACGGAGGACCCACACAGTTTGGACGCTGAGGCTCCTCTGCGCTGCAAATGGCGACGGCGGCAGACCTCCCGTTTTGGGCGGTCTGTAACGTGCCATAGATTTGTAATAGGTTGTCCGGCCGAACCCAAAGGGTGCTCAGCAATAGCTCCTTTTCATCCTGGAGAGAAGTGACCAGTGGGGTCCCACAGGGGTCTGTTCTGAGCCCAGTGCTATTCAACATCTTTATCAATGACTTGGATGACAGAACTGGGGGCACTTATCAAATTTGTAGATGATACCAAATTAGGAGGAGTAGCTAATACCCCAGAGGACAGGATCAAACTTCAGAATAACCTTAATAGATTAGAAAGCTGGGCCAAAGGTAACTTTGATGTTTATCACACTATACTCTTAAAGTGCTACTATTCCACTTTCGACTCCTCTAGCTGCCTCCTGTTGCATTCTGGTATTGGCAGTTTTAAGGAGGGGTATTTAGAATTCTCAGGCAGAGAATTCAAGGTACTGCACTTAGGGCGGAAAAATGAAATGAACAGATATAGGATAATAATAATAATAATAATAATAATAATAATAATAATAATAATAATAATAATAATAATAGGATTTATTTATATGCCGCCCAATCACTGGGAATCCAGGCGGCTTACAACAGAGGGGATAATGGATGGTTCCCTGCCCTCAGGCTTACAATCTAAAAAGACACGACACAAAAGGAGAAGGGAATGGTGAGGGGAAGGGGAACAGGTCCAGCGTTCTTCTCTCCCTCTGAGGCCTGGACCAAGGCAGATGGACTGGAGGGAGGGCTCTTCTTCTTCAGGCTAGCCCTGGTGGAGCTGGGCCTGCCTGGTCAACTCTCTCGCAGGCTGGAGGATGGCAGTTATGGAGGGAGGTGCAGGGACGTAGCCAGGATTTTAGGAAGGGGGGGGGGTCCAGACTAAGTGCCACCATTAAAATGGGGCTTGGGTACGGCGGCGCAGCAGCACATACAATTCATTTTTCTAATGGAAGGGGGGGTCCGGATCCCAAGATCCCCCCCCTTGGCTACGTCCCTGGGAGGTGACACCTGGCTGAATTAAACTACGTGTGAAAAAGATCTGGGAGTCCAAGTAGACCACGTTGAACATGAGTCAACAGTGCAGCTAACAAGACCAATGCGATTTTAGGCTGCATCAACAGATGTATAGTGTCTAGATCAAGGGAAGTAACAGTGGCACTCTATTCTGCTCTGGTCATGTTTTCTGTACTAATATTACTCATAAAATGTGATTTTTTAAATATTTAAAAGCAATTTTTGTCAAATTTGAAAATAAATTTTATTTGAATTTTTTAAAAAATTAAAAATTATCTTTTTAAAAAAATTAAAAATAATTTTAATTTTTTAAAAATAAACTGGGCCTCTCCTTTCTCCTCCCATTGATCCTCACCCCATTCACACCATCTCTTCAGCATTTTAATAAGACACACACAAATGTCACAGCCCATTTCTTCCCAAAGGCAGATGTTTGGGGAACAGTGGTGTCACCCCATCTTGGGGTGTCACTTGGTGCAATCTGAACCCCCCGCACCTCCCTTGGTGACACTCCTGCTGCATCTTCTCCTAGCTTGTCTGTTCTTCCTCATTATTAACTTTTCCCAACCATACTCTGAGGTTGGCCACAGGTGTCCTGGTTTTCATCTATGAAATATGGGAGGTTATGTACCTAGAGTGCATGGTTTGAGACAGGATTTCTAGCATGCTCCATGTACAGTCTCCTTCCCATTCACCTCACTTGCCCCACAAAAGGGTTAAGGGGTGGTGGCACTGTTTGATTAATAGACAGACGGGCGTCACCTTGCCCATTTGCATTCCTGGGTCTTTCATTTTTCCTTCTTTGATAAGGGGAGGCCAAAGTCCTCTTGCACTGGCTCAAGAGGACAAACAGAGCCCCCCAATGGAACAGTTATTAATACAAGGCCTTTGGGGTTTGGCTAGCTGTTGCTCCGCAACCTGTAGTCTTTCACACGCTGATCAATAACACCTCATTTGCTTGGGTGACAAGAAAGACTCAGAGTTGACCTGGCAGACTTTTCTTGGGACTTGTGTCTCCTCAATGCTTTTTCCTTAATGCACTGGTGCTAGAAAAACGCTTCTTTAAATAACGTGTAGTGTCAAAGAGAAAAATGAGTAAATATTTGTTTGGTCTCCAGCAGGAGTGGGCAAGATGTGGCATTGAGGGTATATGTTGCCCCTGAAGCTGTTTTTGTGGCCCTTGACCCATCCACATACTCTGGACCCTCTTTTTTCTGGACCCACAAGGGAGGGAATAGCCTCTCTTTGAAGCTTCTTTCATGCCACAGAATTATAGTGGGCCCTTGGTATCTGCTGGGGTTTGGTTCCAGGATCCCGTATGGATGCCAAAATCTGTGGAAGCCCAAGTCCAATTATATACAACAGGGTAGTATGTCCCTCATATAAAATGGGAAAAATAAAGGTTTGCTTGGGACTTAAAAAAAATATTTTCAGGACGTGGATGGTTAAATCTGTAAATGCAGAATTGGTGGATATAGAGGACTAACTGTATAATCCTGTTCCATGGCTGCATCCAATGGAAATCTGGCGTTTGTAGTGTGCCTACTCTCCAACAGTCCCAATATGGCAGGGACAGTCCCAATTAATCCTGTTGTTCCATTTTTTCCTACTACTTTTGAAGTGTCCCACTTTCTCTCTCCTCCTCCCACCTTTTACTATTATTATTGTTATTAACATTTATTCATAGAGTGCTGTTAAGTTTGCACTGCTCTTTACATAGCAAGGGTCAAATAAAATAAGGAAAAAAAGAATAAAAACTTTCCAAGTGGCATACAATCTAAAAACAACAACATCACATGATAAAAATATCTCTAAAATAATACTAACCAGTATACAATAAAAACAAAGTAAGCAGCATATTAATGATTTCTCTCAGCTTACTTTCATTGCTGTAAAGTGAGTTCAGAGTGCAAAAGTAGTTGGCACTCAATACACTCAGCGCAGGGAGGATGAGATTGGATGGGGAGGGAGGATGTTTCCTTTCCCAGGAGACTCATGTAAAAGCAAACTGCTGCAGTCTCTCCTAGTTTGTGTTTTCTTTGGCCAGTAATTTGCACCAGATATTTAGCTGAGTATACTTAGCTAAGTAACTTCTCCTGACCTCCTCCCCCACAACCTGATGGAAACATTCATTCACCATTGATCCTGTCAGCAGCAGAATGCACTTCCTTCTTCCCATGAAGTGGGAAGCAATAGCAAAAAGAGGAAATATGCATTGCATATGGATTGATTCAATCAAGGAAGCCACAGCTGCCCTTAATTTGCAAGACCTGAGCAGAGTGCAACTAATAAGCCCCCACAGCCTCTGACTATTGCCTACCCCTGATCTCAGTACAGGGGGTTCTCTAAACTATTTAGAAAAAAATATTATTTTCTCTGCAGAAAATGTTGCTTTCTGAGTAAAACAACCTCGTGGAAACTTTGTGCAGAATAACCCCCAAATTGTAAAAACAAACTTTAAAGATAACTTCTCATAGCGGGAAGAAAATTGCTGAAATGACCCATTGCTTCCTTCATAGAATCATAGAGTTGGAAGAGACCACAAGGGCCATCTGGGGAATGTAGTTATGGAAAGGGAGCAAAATGAGAGTGTTGCTGCCCAAAAAGCATTCTGCTCCCTCTGCATCAAATTTTCCTTCAATCCAGAAATTAGTAGCATTGCAGAGAGATAGGTCCTAAAAATTGTTCCACCTAATGTGCATTTACATTGTAAAAATAATTCAATTTATTTAGCTGTCATGGGTCAATCATAAAGAATCATGGGATGTGTAGTTTGGTGAGGAACTGGCCTGTTGCCACCGATTTTTCTGGTGCAAGGAGGCTGCACCAACCAAACACTGTAGCCTTCATCAGGATTGAAAAGTACCTGCTGAAAGCGGGTTCTTTTTCATCTGGGTGCCGGGCACCATTGTTGCATCATTGGCACACTGGCATGCCCCAATGACTCATGCACAGCACAGCGATGTTTGGATGCTGCGTTGTGCAGACATCATCATGGTGGCCCCATGTGGACAGGGCCGCACCATGATGGTGCCAGCGGTGCATGGTAGGGCTCAGGAGCATGTGGATGCTCCTCACTCCCAAGCCCTAAAACCGGGCCATAATCCCCAGAATTCCATAGAATGGAACTTAAAGTAGTGTCAAACTACATTATTTCTACAGTGTAGATGCACTCCTAGAATGACTTAGAAGACCATTTGCTGCATTTCCACTCCCTTAGGACCCTATCGCATGGGGTTAAAACCCTGGCTAACCTTTCACAAATTCATTGCTAATTTGGGAGGAAGCCGGGTGTTATCTCACAGAAATCGCCACCGAATCGCTATCTGAGTCCATCCCAGATGCAGCCGGGGTCCTATAAGCCGCTTCAATGGCCATTTTTTGAAGTCGGAAGCTTCTGTTTTCGAAAAGGGGACACCAAAGTGGCTTAGATGACCCGGGCTGCTTCTGGAATGGACCTGGGTGACAATTTGGTGATGATTTCAGTGTGATAGAATCCGGCTGCCTCCCTTATTAGCACTGAATTCAGGAAAGGTAAGCTGGGGTTTTAACCCCATGAGCTGGGGTCCTTAGTGATTCTGCTTGCCCCTTTCCCCTCAGATGCTTCACATATATTTCTTAAATGTGCAACTGAAATTTTAAGTGACTGCAATGCTAGAAATCTGGGGGACTGAAGAAAAATATCCCTTGTGAAGAGAACTGAAGGGGGAGGCCTTTATTTTGCACCCATGTTCCTACACCCCAGCCTGCTCCCTGAGAGATAAACTGCCATGCTTAGTCCAGTAGCTATGTCTGGAAATCCTTTCTTTTTAACCTCCAAAGAGAGATAAATCTATTAAGTGGGTTGGGAAAGATCAACAAACTGCAGTCTTTCCAGGGAACTGATTACAGGCTGAGTCTTCCTTATCCAAAATGCTTGGGACCAGAAGTGTTTGTGATTTCAGATTTTGGAATATTTGCATATACATCATGAGATGTCTTGGAGATGGGACCCAAGTCAAAACAGAAAATTCATTTATGTTTCATATAAACCTTACACTGAAGGTAATTTTGCACATAATGTTTTAAATAATTTTGTGCACGAAACAAAGTGTGCGAACACTAAAACATGAGAAAGCAGAGGCATCACTACTATCTCAGCCACTCATGTGGACCATTTGGGATTTTGGGAATATTTCAGATTTTGGATTTCCAGAGAAGGGGTACTCAATCTCTATTTCAAGTAGAGCCTGAAAATCAGTGTGGACTCTCCCTGTCCACTACACGCATCCTACCAAGGATGTGGGGAAGAACCATGTGCCCAAATGATCCCATTCTCCTCCAGGGATGGTGACAGAAATGACAAAAGCTGCAGAATTTATCCCTCTGTCTCCTTCTTTTCATGAAGAAAGCCTGCACTGAGTTTTCCCTGGTGGAGGAACTGCATCCAAGCCAGAACATTACATCAGCGCTGTGGAGCTGATAAGAAAGAGGAGCACAATGGGGTGTTAGATGCATAGAAAAACATTGCATGGATAAGCCAGGCTCCCCATAGCCTGGGCGAGGTAAATGCTATTGTCTCCTCCGCTCTCAGCTGAGCCACTGGGCGATAGGGGATCCCAGAAGGCAATGGAAAGGTCAACACATGTGTCTTTCTGTGTGGGAAGAAGGTCTCCTTTGGTGGTTTTCGAGAGGGAGACATAATTTGATTGACCAAGTCTGCTGTCACACTGCAGAATTGATGAAATTTGACACTGCTTTAACTGACATATGTTGTATCAGCACTGCAGAATTAATCCGGTTTCACATCACTTGAATGGCCATGCCTCAGTGCTATGGAATTCTGGGAACTATCATTTGCTGTGCCACCAGAGCTCTCTGCCAGAGAAGGCAGGATGGCTTACAAAGCTACAAATCCTAGAATTCCATACCGCGAAGCTACAGGAGTTCAAGCAGCATCAAACTGGATTATTTCTGCAGTGTAGATGCAGCCTGCTTGATCAGTTCACTGGGGAGAAGGATCCATATGTGTTCAGACCCAGCTGTAGAGTAGGACTGATTGAGTAGGAGAGTAGGCAGACTACTACTACTTATCACATGGGGGAAATTGGGCAAAATCAGGGGTTTAAGCAGCGGTTATCACATGCAAAATGCGATATCACAATTAAGATTTTCACACGACGTCGCTATTAAAAGGCAATAAACAGCAACAAATCATTCATGGGAAAATCCCAAACATGATTTGTTGCTGTTTATTGCCTGTTTAATAGCACTGTGTGTGAAAATCTTAATTGTGATATCGTGTTTTGCATGGGATAATCGCTGTTTACACTCCCGATTTTCCCTGTGTGATAAGGTCCCAAGCTGTAGGAGCAGAGCTCTGGTGATGCAACAAGCTACAATTCCCAGAATTCCATATCATTGGGCCATGGCAGTTCAAGTGGTGTCAAAACAGATTTATTTCTACAGTGCGGATGCACCCCTGGTTCCATCCTATGGAAATCTGAGATTTCTAACTGCCATCCCCTTTCTTCTTTGCTGTCCTCCTTTTGCTTCCACATATGTACACTGTGGAACATTACACTCTGCCATCCCCACAAGAGATTCTTGACAAAGATCGGTGCTAGTTGGCATCTTTTTGGAGACTATTCTAGTGTCTGGAGCAGCAGAAAACAAGTTTGCTCCTTCTTCAACATGACAGTTTTTCAGATATTTAAAGATGGCTGTCATGTAAACTCTCAGTCTCCAAGTAATACATAACCAGCTCCCTAAACATCCACACTGTTGTTGTTGTTGTTGTTGCTGTTGTTGTTGTGTGCGTTCAAGTTTTTTCCAACATATGGTTTTTCTTGGCAAGATTTCTTCAGAGGAGATTTGTCATTGGCTTCCCCTGAGGCTGAGAGCATGTGACTTACCCAAGGTCACCCAGTGGGTTTCCTCATAGAACTGGGAATCAAACCTTGGTCTGCAAAGTCATAGTCGAACACTCAAACTAGTCCACCATGCTGGCTCTTGCATACATACATGACAATTGTAGAATCCTAGAGCTGGAAGACACAACAGGGGTCATCCAGTCCAACTCCCTGCCATGCAGGAGGACATAATCCAAACACTCCTGACAAATGACTATGCAGCCTCTGTTTAAAAACCTCCAAGGCCACGTGTTCCAGTGTTGAACAGCTCTTACTACTGTCAGGATGTTCTTCCTAATGTTGAGGTGGAATCACTTTTCATGTAACTTGAGTCCCTTTCCAGGGACTAACCTGCATTGCAAAAATAATGCCATTTGATACCACTTTAATTGCTATGGATCCACCCTATGGCATTCTAGGATTTATAGTTTGTTGTGGCACCACAGCTCTCTGACAGAGAAAACTAAGTATCTCACAAAACTACAAATCCCTGAATTCTGTAGCACTGAGCCATTATTATATACTTATATCCCATCTTTCTTCCAATCTAGGGACTCAAGCCAAAGCAGTATCAAACTGCATTATTTCTGCTTTCCAGATTAGACCTAGTCACTGGAGCAGCAGAAAACAAGCTTGCTGCATCCTCAATATGACATCTCTTCAAATATTTAAATGTGGCTATTATGCCTCCACTTGACCTTCTCTTCTCCAGGCTAAGCATAGCCAGCTTCCTAAGCCACTCTTCATAGGGCATGATTTTCAGATCTTTCCATTTCTTTTTTGTTGAGTAGAGCTCTAGTGCCACAACAAACTATCATTCCCAAAATTCCATAACATGGAGCCATGACAGTTAAAGTGGTGTCAAACTGGATTATTTCTGCAGTGCGGATACAGCCTAAATAACTGATCTAGATTTCTAGCCGTATTTAACACCTCACATTTACATTCCACCAGCGTGATGCAGGATCTTGTCCTTAAACTGCCCCACATATCAGCATGCCCTCCTGCATGATGTGCAGTGCAGCCTTTGCCAAGGGATGCATGTGCCTGGCACAAGAAGTGGAGTATGCAAACTGGTTCTGAAATATCTTTCCACATATATGAGCAGTTGTCTGCTTGCAGCTTGGATCTACCATGTGATTCCATTTTATTTTTATTTTTGTCTCTGTCATCATTTCCTTTCTTATCTGCCCTTTGTTGGGTCCTCTCCTGAGCCGGAGAAGGAAGGAGTCTTCTTTCTCCCTCTTCTTCTACAGTTCCCCATCCTCTTCCTCCCTCAAGGAGACAAAAACTAAACAAGCCTTTAACAAATTGGACATTTCCTTTGCCTCCTTTGCCTCTCATTTTCCTTTCTGCATCTCTCTCTGTCTCTGTAAATGTGCATCTCTAACTGCTATCTTAGGGGTCATACAGATGTTGGGTTTTTTTTATGTCACGATGAGAATCATCGCACTCACAAATTCCAGGAGTGTTATTCACACTATGGAACTGCATCAGTGTGCATCTCTGCAAGTTTGGTTGCTCACATGTGCAAATATTCGAATAAAGATGACGTCGACAAAGCCGCCTCGATTCTATTGGAGAGGTGGGATAGGAATAAAATTTTATTATTGTTTTATTAATTAATTAATTAATGAGAGCAGCATGATGTAGTGGTTTGAGTGTAGGACTACAACTCTGGAGATCAGGGTTCGATTCCCTACTCGAGCATAACTACCCACTGGGTTACCTTGAGCAAGTCACATTCTCTCAGCTTCAGAGGATGGCAGTGACAAAACTTGCTAAGAAAACCCTATGATAAGTTCACTTTAGGATCACCATAATAATAATAATAGATTTATTTATTTTTATCCCGCTTTTCCACGATGATCAAAACGGCATACAGATTAAAATTTCAACATAAAAATACATACATATTGATAAAAACAATGTAAAAAATATCACATTAAAAGCTATTACACAGCCAGCTTGGTTGAATTGATCCAAAAACATTGCGAAAATCGTTACACAATAGGGGGAGAGGGCATAATATCACATCTCATGGGGGGAAACCTTGGTGAAAGAAAAAGGTCTTAAGGTTCTTTCTGAAAAGGTCCATAATGACTTGGAGGCATGCAACAATAACAACAATAAATATTTATTAACTCCTATAAATTTAGAATTTCTCACAATTTATGTCAAGTCAGCCCTCTGTATCTACAGATTCTGTATACATGGATTCAACAACCCACGACTCGAAAATATTCCCAAAATATATAAATTCCAAAAAGCAAACCCTGATTTTTCCATTTTATATAAGGGACACTGTTTTACTTTGCCATTATATTCAATGGGACTAGAGCATCCTTGGGTTTTGCTATCCATGGGAGGTCCTGGAACCAAACTCCAGCAAATACCAAGGACCCACTGTGACTCAGTTTCATCTAATCTATGGGGCAGTACAGAATGGTGGGCTGAAGTCACCTGTTTTAAGGAAGGACGCTGTAGCCGCCAAACCACGCAGCATCCCTCCGCAGTAAAAAGAACCCAGTTCTTCAAAGTTCTTTTTGTGGCACATTGTGTATGTCACGAGTATGCCATTGGTGCACTCGTGATGTACACAATGCTCAGCAACGTGTGGCGGCGGTGTAATCATGGTAGAGCCCATGTGGAGAAGACACCATGATGCTGCCACACATACAGACTAGGGTTCTGGAGCGTGCGGTTGCCATGTGCTCTAGAACCCTAGTTTTGGTGCCAGCATGCTGCTTTTGGCTGGTGTGTCTCGGGCCTATATTTCTTACCACCTTTTCATTGCCTTCACATGGTATTGAGATGGTGGTGTTTTAAATTATTTTTCTGAGCTTTGATGAGATTTTTTTTTAGGCATTGTCCTTCTTTTTAATTCCTATATTGTCTGGTGGTGGTCAGGATAATAAATATTGCTAGGATACTGGTGTGTGTAACTATATTTGCAGCTCTATATTGACTTCACACCCTCCAAAATTTCACAGAAGTAAACCAGGAATCATGTGGCCTAGCAACATCAGAGCATGGTCAAGATGACAAAAAATTATTAATGAGGAGGAATATACAAGCTGGAAGAGGCCTCCTGGGAAGAAAAAGGCTCTGCCCTTTCCTCTCCTCTTTCCCTTATGGAGTTATCTGAGGGCAAACTATTTTTGTGCTTTAAATTCAATTTGAAGCAATGGGAGAAAGCTGGGGACAAAGGGGGAAAGTGGGAAGAGGAGAAAGAAACTGGGATTTTTTATAAGCAGTTAAAATGTGGGATGATAGAGGATTAATCAGGACAGTTGGTAGGGTATGTTACTACTTCCATCATCATCATCATCATCATCTTCACAATCTGAATGTCAGAGTTGAGAAGCATCCACTCATGAACCTTTCAAATGGAAGAATGGACACCCAGTAATAATTTCTTTTAAAATTATCCAATCCAAAATATCTGTGTGTGTACCTTCAAGTCCCTGTCAACTTAAGGCAACCCCTTGAATTTCATGGGATTTTCTTAGGCTGCATCTACACTGCTGAATTAATTCAGTCTGACTCTGCTTTAACTGCCATGGCTTAATACTATGGAATCCTGGATCTGAAGTTTCTGGATGCCTCAGTGCTCTCTGACCGAGAAGACTAAATATTCCAAATACCCAGCATTCCATAGCATTGATCCATGGCAGTCAAAGGGTGCCAAACTGCAATATGTTTGGACCACGTTCTCCCTTTGGAGTTCCATGTCATCTGGAAAGGGATCTGGCAGATTTATCAGCCTTCAGAGATGAAAGGGAGCATGAGTAAGATTTTGTGTTTTCTCCAAGCTTCTTTCACTGGGCAGACCTTGCCACCTGCCTTGACCTTGATGCTTTATCAGCAGGAAGATGCAGATCCTCCAGGTCTACATGTACCGCTCCCCTCCCATTATTCAGTTCAACCAGACCACCTCAAACCACAAAGCAGCTACTTCCCCCATTCTCCAAGGCCGTCTCAGGCATTTGGGCTTGGGGGAGGCTTTGGCAGAGGCTGAGATTCAGACTAAACTTTCCTTTCTGCCTGCTTCTGCTCTGTCAAGGCCATGAGAGTTTCTTCCATCTATTTGTTTGGAAATGGTTGGCTTCTGCTTCCTTTGAGAAGCCTTGGGCTGTTGTCACATTGCAGAATGAAGGCAGTTTGGCATCACTTTAACTTCCATTGCTCCTTTTTGAGTGATAGGATACAGCTCTGGAGGCCAGGGTTTGAATCTTAGCTTGGCCATGAAATCCACTGGGTAACCTTGGGCAAGTCACATGCTCTCAGCCTCAGGGGCAGGCAATGACAAACCACCTCTGAACAAATCTTGGCAAGAAAACCTTAAAGTTGCCATAAAATGGAAACAACATGAAGGTATGTAGCAACCACAAGTCAGAAACAACTTGAAGGCACATAATAGACAACAATGTGTTGCATATTAATTGTTGTTTGTTGTTCCCTGCCTTGACCCATGGGGAGAGGCAGGTAAGAATTATTATTATTATTATTATTATTATTATTATTATTATTATTATTATTATATTCAGGTTGAACTGCAAAATAAATCCACCACTCATGAATATGGGAGCCATCAGCTGCCACTGGAGATGGCATAGCATGAAATGGTGACCCTATTTCCAGGTTCTTTAAAATCCACGCTAGGTTTCCTCTTTTCAGGGGAACTCATAGGATCCATCTTCATCTCTCATGGCCTTCATAGCTCCACAGCTCTCCACCTTGACTGCCATTTCTGTCTGAAGGCAGCCATCTGACATTTGAGGCAGGCCAGGCGGATGGATGTCCATCCATCACGGTCTATGGAGGAGTTTGGAGGGGCCCAGCTGTTCCCGATGAGAAACATTCCTTCCACGCCAAGCCCTCCTCTCCATTCGAGTGGGAAGGGGAGAAGGAGGCAGAGATAAGGGCCCCGGCTAATTTGTCTTTTTTAATTGGCTCGGAATACTTGAATGAAAGTGTTTTTGTTATCCTTGGCTGGGCCCTGGCTGGCGTCCAGCATCCAGGGCTGCGCCAAAGCACTTCTGACAAACCAGCCTCTGATAAATACTGTATTTTGATTGACTCCATTTCATTTGCATTTCTGCAGCAGAGGTGTGAGAGGAGGCTGCTGGATTTTAATTTTTTAAAATGGGTATGTGTGTTAAAAAGAGCCAGCCTGGCGTAGTGGTTTGAGCACTGGACTACAACTCTGGAGATCATGGTTCAATTCCCTGCTCATCTCTAGAGTCTGCTTTAGTATCAGTGCAACATCTCAGGTGCCTTGGTCTTGTAGCTATGATGGAAATAAACCCATGGACCCATGTTTTCTTTTAATGTCACAAATCTATACCATTAATCAACTCATCAGTGTCCCAAACCTCCTAATCCCCCTTTTAATATCTCTAAGCACAATTTTCAGATGAAGCACACAAACTCCTTTGGAGTTTATCAAACGGGATGAGAGGCTCTCAATTTTGAAAGAGAAGATAACAAAGTCAATTCAAAAATTCACACAATTACGTGATTACTTATCACACCTTAAATTCGCTGTAATGGCCTCCCTGAATGTGACCCAGATTCTGTACAAAGTAAGCCATCACATCGCTGGGTTCTTAATTGCGAATTGGCACCCTTGCGCATGCTCAGTGACACTCCAGATGACTGGAGCATACATATTTAGGCGAGTGAGAGAGAGGAACCAAGGAACCCCACAATTTACAAAAGAGGTTGGGGAGAGGGGCGGGAAGAATAGTTGAAAGAACATGCTCTATTCACATTAAAACGAGCATATATTCACTCTTGTCACGTTAAAATGTGAATATAATGGTTATCCAATAGCTCCGGGTCCATGCCTCTTCATTAGCAGGCAGCAGCCCCCCCTCAGCAATGCTGAAGGACAAGCAGAAGGAAAATTGAAGTGGAACTGCAGCATGGCTTCATGGGAGAACCCCTGCTTCTGAATTTGGGGGGGGGGGGGCCAGGATCAAAGGAGACATGCACATCACACCAAACAACAGCATACTGAGTGCGAGGTTGCCTAGGAACAGGGTTTGTGACTTCGCTAGTTCACTGAATTTACTTAACTGTGGATTGACGTGTGATTGCATTTGGAGTGTGTTCAGACTGCCGGCGATTGTGTGTGGTAACCTTTTGCGCAATAACGTGAATACGCATGATTCTGTTCAGGATGACACTGGATTTATACTTCTAATTTCAGTTGTGTGATATCGTCCAAAGCCCTCCCAAATCCATGGAAACTCTTCCCGAATCTCCTACCCCTTCTCAAATATCTCCCCTCCCCTCCATTTTGCCTTCAAAGAAATCATGAGAAAATAATGTATTTTTGTGCATGGGGAGGATGCAGTTTGTGATGGGATTCAGGGGTGGAAAATTGGGCCATGCCTCCCCATTCACTTGCCCTACAACAACCCTATAGATTAGACTTAGGCAGCTGTGACACTACAGAATTAATGCAGTTTGACTGCTTTAACTAGAATCATAGAATTCTATGATTCTAATTAAAGCACTGTCAAACTGCATTAATTCTGTAGTGTGGCAGCAGTCTAAGTCTAATCTATAGGGTTGCTGTAAGGCAAGTGAATGGTGAGGCTCCATCCTATGAAATCCTTGGATTTGTAGATTGTTGTGGCACCAGAGCTCTCTGACAGAGAAGGCTAAATGTCTCACAAAACTACAATTACTAGAATTCCATAGCAGTAATCCATAGCAGTTAAAGCGGTGTCAAACTGCATTAATTCTGCAATGTAGATGCAGCCCCCAAGACATGACTTACCCAAGGTCACCCAAGGAACTGCATGGCTAACTTGAGCCACAGAATCCATTTCTGGGGGGCTTCAAAGGCAAGGAAAAGGAGCAGATTCAAATTTTTCAGACAAGAGACAGATGTTGCATACTCACACTGGGACCTTTCTTATCGTCTTTTAACTGCGACTGAACTTCCAAAGGAGTTTAATGGTCTACTTTATGCGTCTCAAATCTATTGTTTCTCCTAGATGACTTGTGCTAAATACTGGAGACTAGAAAAATTTGGCACATAGATAATTCGAGGAGTGAGGTCGAAGCAAATAGAGAAGATGAGGTGCAGGGGAAAAGTTGGCTTTGCAAAATTAATAAGCTCCATCCAAACAAAAGAAAGTAGGCAACAGTATAAGCTGGAGGGAATTCTGAGAAGGACAATAAGGATGATAAGAGGTCTGGAGAACAGGACATACGAGATGCTGAAGGAGCTGGGCATGGATTGAAGGGTGCCACAATCATACTCTTGAAATATTTCAAAGGTTGCTGCAAAGAGGTCTGAAGTTACAGGAGGATAGATTTTAAACGAATGTTCGAAGAAACTTCTTGACAGTGAGAGTGGTTTGGCAATGGAAACAATTGCCAGGAGACTTGGTGGACAGATGCTCTAGCTCAGTGGTTCCAAATTTTTGTCCTCCAGATGTTTTGGATTTCAGATTCCAGAATTCCAGACTGTTGGCCACAATGGCTGGGGCTTCTGGGATCTAAAATCCAACACATGCGGAGGACTAAAGTTTGGGAATCATTGCTCTAGTTGGAGATCCTTCATTGATCAGGTGGTTGAAAGAGGGCCTCTTCCAAATGTCTGATTCTATGATCATTTAGGGGATATTTTCTCCTGAGCCTTGGAAAATAAACATTTGCCCCCAAAAAAGTGGGCATATTTTTTTATTTGGGCTGCATTTGCATGGCAAAATAATAGAGTTGGACACTGATTCCAGTGCCATGCTCAATGCTTTGGAATTCTGAGGTTTGTAGTTTGTGAGCTATTCAGAGCTCTGGGTGCTGCAGCAAACTACCAATCCTGTGATTCCATAGGATGGAGCCATGGCAGTTAAAACTGTGTCAAACTGTGATGTTATTATTTTCTAATATTTTTTAATGATTTTATAGTATTCTAACTGTGGATTTATGTATTTTAAATTTTGTTGTTGTTTTTTTTTAAACATGCTGTGTAGTAGTTTGAGCATTGGACTAGGACTCTGGAGACCAGGGTTCAAATACTGGCTTGACCATGAAACCCACTGGGTGATCTTGGGCAAGCCACACTCTCTCAGCCTTAGAGGATGGCAATGACAAACTGCCTCTGAAGAAACTTGCCAAGAAAACCACATGATACTTAAGGTTGCCATAAGTTGGAAGTGACTTGAAAGCATACAGCAACAAACCACAACCTCCATCTGGAGCCTTGAGGAGAAATGAGAAAGAAATGTTGTGGTGGTGGTGGTGGTGGTGGTTATTTCTGCAGTGTAGATCATGCTTTGGTATGAGTCTTTAAAACTTTGGCTCCTTTTTCATTTTCTATTTCCAGCTACAGTTAAACCAACTGAATCAATTGTTGGACATAAGGTCAACACATAAATAAATTTCATTTTTTAAATAAGTCTATGCTAGTTGGAACAATAGGATCAAGAGCTTTATGATATTCAAGCATATGATACAATGCAACTTAACAAGCAAAACCCAAAACCAAAAAGAGCAATGGAGAGGATTACAACAATTTATGAACAGTGGAGTACCATGGGGCAAGTGGATTTATGTGTACAACTTCCCTACAAAAGCAGTTGTACATTTCTGTCCAATGTGGAATAGCTTTTTTCAGTTCAATGGAACAGAAGCAGAGTTCAGCATGCAGTGCCATTGTGCATGGTTGCACATGAACATTGTGCACATTGTACTCTGATCCCATTGACTCTTTACCTCACCCTATGAATGAATGTTTTTAGACTGTATATTGTATTTAGTGCTCTTGGTTTTATCTATTTTATGATGTGTTTTGTAATTGGTTTTAAAATCTATGTAAACCGCTTTGATCTTTTTGGAAAAGTGATATATAAATAAATAAAATTATTATTATTATTATTATTATTATTATTATTATTATTATTATTATTTCCATACAGTGAAAGTGTGCAATGCAATGGCCATGCAGTCCATATGGTTGCATATTGTTCTTTATGCATAAGGATACACATGTGCAGTTGGTAGTGTTCTGCATAGCTTCACTATTCACTAATGAGGCAGCATTGCGCTACTGCCATGTAACTCCATGAGCATTAAGTACCTATTATATGCCCACTAGTTTTCTCAATGGATTTCAGGAATACTTTAGGTAACAAAACTTCTGACAATAAATTTCTTTTTGCAGCCTTTTAGCCACCTAGTTTCTGTGTCCTCTGTCTAGCTGGAAATCTATTAGTAGCATCAGTTCTAGAAGGAAGATGAAAGAGAGCTGGATAAAAACATTTTTAGGGCCAAACTGCAACAGTGTGACTGTAGTAAACAATAAAGCTTGTGATGGAAACAGTAAGGTTGATTCTAGTGTATTTCTGTGTTCCTGGCTACAACAGGTAAGGTAAACAGCAGCTGACTCCATAATCCATTACTGAACGCATGTGAACAGCAGAACAGAGACAAAGGGGGAAAGTGGATAAGTCTGCATCACCAACTATCCCCAGTATATTAAAAAGAAAGAAAAGGAGCACAGTTCTGGACACCAAAATGGAAATCATAAGAAAAACAGAGACTGATGAGAAAAATTACTGTATATAGATGCATATTGGGGAAAATGTTCAAATGGTCTCTAGATTATTCAAAATGTTTTCCTGCCCTATGCAAGGCTTACCTGACCTGCTTGTTTCATTCACATGTGTGTATTGTTAATTTTAAATAAAATGTTTGCCGAAACATTTTGAACTGCTTTTCTTTTTTTAGGATGTAGGAACCTATCCCTCTTCTTTCCTTGTTATTTCTGCCTCTGATGGCAAATTTCCTGTTGGAGAAGTCATGCCCAGGAATGCTGAGGTGTGATATTCACAGACTAAAATCAAGGTGGTCTATTAAAATGATATATATTAAGATGAGAGCAAGTGTGGTGTACTGGTTTGAGTGTTGGACTATGATTCTGCAGACCAGGATTCAAATCCCGGCTCAGGCATGGAAATCCATTGGTTGATTTTGGGCAAGTTACATTCTCTCAGCCTCAGAGGATGGCAAAAGCAAACCCTTTCTGAACAAACCTTGCCAAGAAAAACCCATGATAGGGTTGCCTTAGAGTCGCCATAATTCGGAAACAACTTGAAGGCACACAACAAGAACAACATTATTAAGATTTACCTTTTCTAAAAACAAAGCAAAAATTTCTGGTGGGATTTGGTTCCAGGACCCCCGTGGATACCAAAATCCATGGATGCTCAAATCCTATTGAATACAATGGCATAATAAAATGGTTTGCATTATATAAAATGTCAAAATCAAACTTTGCTTTTTGAAATTGATAAATTTTAAAGATATTTTCAAGCCATGGATGCTTGAATCTGTGGATAAAAAAATCTGTGGATATGGAGGGCCAACTGTACTTTGTGAAAGTCCGTTTGCTAAAATTTGATGTGCCAAATAAATTCAGGTCCAGATTTTCCATTATAAACCCTGAGGAGTCTTTGATCTTTCCTTTCCTTGATGTCTGCAGAAAACCTTTCCTGCTTCAAAACAAAACAACCTTTCCATCCAGAAAACTCACACTGGCCCCAGATTTGCCGTTTGCTAGTGTACTTTGCTATGACAGATAAGGAGAAAGGAGAAAGATATGTCAAAGCTGCAGGTATTAATGAGGCAGGGTTTCCCTTAACGTGGTCCCAGCCAAAGCGGTTAAAGGGTCTTGCTTGCTAATGCAGCGCCTGTCATGAATGGGGAATATTGTTTATATCCTAGAGATGTGGATAAAGGGTTCTGTCACTTCTGGCACCACTGTACCTCCCGGGAGATTACAGGGAACTGTGGCTGACACTGGCCAAGTTTGCTTTGATTGACACACTTGGAGAGGCATGGTTACTGTCAAAGAAGGCTTGGAAGTGACTGAGGAGGAGGGAGGAGAGAAAAAGGGAGCAGGGAATTTTGGAAGGAGGTCTTTTGCTCTGGGAATCTCTCTTTCTGCAAGGCAGGTTTCTGAAGATTTGTCATACCTTCTAACTGTTTCATACTGACATAGTCTAGTCCCTGGAGCAGCAGAAAACAAGCTTGCGCCATACTCAGTGTGACACCTCTTCAAATACTTAAACAGGGCTATTATATCACCTCTTAACTGTCACTTCTCCAGGCTAAGCACACCCGGCTCCCTAAGCCTTTCCTCATAAAGGTATGGTTTCCAGATCCTTCACCATTTTTGTGGCCCTCCTCTGGACACGCTCCTACTTGTCAACATCCCTTTTGAATTGTGGTGCCCAGAAATGGATGCAGTATTCCAGCTGAGGCATGACCAAAGCTGAATACAGTGGCACTATTACTTCCCTTGATCGAGATACTATACAGTACTTCTATTGATGCAACCTAAAATCTCATTGGCCTTTTTAGTTGTTGCATCATACTGATGACTCATGTTCAACCTGTGGTCTAACTAGGACTCCTAGGTCCCTTTCACATGAAGTCTTGTTAAGCCTAGTGTCCCCCATCCTATATCTATGCATTTCATTTTTCTGCCCCATGTGGACTACCTTTCATTTCTTGAATTTTGATCCTGTCTGCTGGGGCATTAGCTACTCCTCTTAATTTGGTGTCTGGGAGTGGTAGTCCTGAGCAGTAACTTTTCTGAGCTCCAGTCTCATCTCCCAACTGCCTAGCATGATCTGACCCTTACCCCCTGACAACTGGACGCCTTTTCTTTTTCTTTTGACATCTCTGCATTTTCAACATCCTCTTTTTCCCCTTGTTTATTCCATCCGTTCACTGCCCTTCCTGTGACCACATGTGAATGATAACCATTTAGTTTTCCATGCTGTTCTTAATACTGAAACAGCTGAATGTGCTGTCTCTTAGAAAAGAATTTCAAATCATTATTTCAAATTTGGCAATCCAAAGAAACTAGTTGGAATTTGGGGTTTTCGGTGCCAATGTTTTAACCCAGCCAATGGAAGATTATTCTGTCAAAGAATCACAAAAGAAGATGATTGCATGTTACAATCAGCATTCACTGGCTGCCAATTAGCTTCCGGGCGCAGTATAAGGTGTTGGTTATTACCTTTAAAGCCCCACATGGCTCGGGCCTGAGTTACTCCCTACACAATCCGCCCCACACACTTAGAACATCTAGGGAGTATTTAGTGGAACATCATAATACTAGGTTAATGAAAACTTCCCATAGGGCATTTACTGCTGCGGTTCCAAAATTATGGAATAGCCTACCAGAAGAGATCTGTCTCATCAATATACCTTAGAGGCCTTTAAGAAGGCACTTAAGATGGATCTCTTTCGGTGGGCTTATCCACCGGACTCCATTTAAAAGGTTATGGTGATCACTCCACTCCTGACTATGATTGTTGGCTATTGATGAATTGTTTATTAGAGAACTAATAGGAATGTTGGATAATTCAGTACTAGTGTTTTATTGATCGTATTTTTGTAGTATTGTATCATTTTTATTGATGTAATCCCACCTCGATCATTGGGAGAGGCGGGAAATATAAATAAAGTTTATTATTATTATTGGGTTTGGGAAACATTCCTTTTTTCAACTGCAACTCCCAAAATCCCCCAACCATCATTGACAGTGCCTTTATTATTATTATTATTATTATTGTTATTATTAGTTTTATTTATACCCCGCCTTTCCATGTGATCAAGGCGGCTTACAACAGAGTCTCAAAATACAAAGCAAAATACAGAGCAAACAATGCACAGGAAAAAACAATGCAATACCATACAATGCCAACAATATAAAAATACAGTACATAATACATAATACAATGCAGAAAAAAACAGTATAATACAAAACAGAAAAAGCAGTATAATACAAAGCAGAAAAACAATCCCCTGACAATAAAACCTACACCCCCCCTCTCAAATTCCCTCCCTCCAAAAGGACGGCAACAGCGGCACCAGGCAAATTGTCCTTGGCGCTCCTCCCCGATGGTATAGGGGCAAAGGAGAGTCCTTTGGGCTGCAGCCCAGATGGAAGCGGGCGGGTGGGCGGCGTCCTCTTCGGGGAGGCCGGCGAGCCGGCTTATGAGGGGCCGCTCTCACCTGGCCCCTTCCCTTTCAAAGACGCCGCCGCGGCGGCAAACAGAGTCCTCACCAGGGCCGCTGCCAGGTGGAGAAGGCAGCGGCGTCCTCCGGGGCAGCAGGGAGTCCCTTGGGCCGCATGATGATGTTACCACACTGCTGCTTTTATGCAGACAGTCTTTTGCATTTGTCTTTGTTGTATACTTTTTAAAAGTGTGTCTATTTTGCATTGTTATAGTCATCTGGTTTTCATTTATTCCCTGCCCAGAATACAATTACATCCAAATTCCACAAAACAGCGATACTTATGGGTTGGCCAATAAAGGTATCTCTATTTTGTAGAATTCTGGATGTAATTATACTTTTGCTGTATGGCGAATATGGCTATCCCGGGATATACTGTCCAGATTACTTATCATTAATGGGTGAAATAAGAAGGCTATAAATATATAAAAAGAAACTATCACTATTTGCTTAGCTATCCGTTGTCAAAGGGAATTAGAGAAAAATAGCTTCAAGGGCTGTTATCTAATCAAAATAATGGGTCCACCCACCAAATTTTTTTGATTTTTTTGCTTTACAATAAAGATTCTGGTATTACTAGAAGAGCCACAACTTTTTAGTGGCATTAGTTAAGTTATTGCAAGTTATTATGAGGCATTTCCCAAAGTCTGAATTTATTGCTTATGCCTTTATTTTGTAAATCTTGTTGGTTTCATTCTTACTGATAAGTTTAGTCAAATTAGAAATGATATTAGAAATTTTACGGTAGGCCCTCCACGCTGGCTGGGATTAGGGGGCAGGACCCCCATGAAAGTGGGAAAATGGAAAAATTTTAAAAAAACACTAATTTTTTTTGTGAAGTCGAAGGCTTTCATGACCGGCATCCATAGTTTTTTGTGGGTTTTTCGGGCTATGTGACCATGTTCTAGAAATGTTTCTTCTTGACGTTTTGCCAGCCACAGATGTTGGTGAAATGTCAGGAAGAAACATTTCGAGAACATGGCCACATAGCCTGAAAAACCCACAAAAACTATTTTTTTTAACCTGATAGAACACCTCTCCAGGAATCTCTAGGTCCTCCAGTGCAACTCTATGGTCAGCACCTGCCAGAGGTTGACCATAGAATTGCCCTGGAGGTCCTTCAAATGTCTAGAGCTATGATGGTGAACCTATGGCATGCGTGCCCTCTCTGGCATCCAAGGCTTGAAAGCATCAAGCATCCATGGCTTGAAAAAGAAGAAATCTCTGCAAACTTGGCAACAGCCTATTGTATGTTTTGGGCATTTTGAGAGTTTGTAGTCCAAGCATATCTGAGAAGATGCCAAGCTGGGGAAAGCAGCTAAAAAAAATGCCAAGGAGTTGATGCAACAGACAGATTTTGATTCAGGAAAATCACTTCTGAGGGCATGCAGAAAGACGGGAGGACGGGGAAGAGGAGGGACAGGCACACACCTCTTCCTCCTCTTCCCCTACTCTCCCGGGCCTTTAGCTGTCTCTGGGAAAGTCCCATCCCTGCAAAGCAGAAGTCTTGCCCTGGAAGTCCCCTCCCCAAGAATTCCTGCCCCCCAGCACCAGGTAACACCCTTTGCAGGAGTGCCTTTGAGTTTGGTCACTCGGTTGTAGCCAAAATCTTTATAGGGGAATTTTACTTAGCTCAAATTGAGAGAGGGTCAGCTACAAGAATGCTACAAAACCATCTCCCATCTGTATACTGGATCCAATAAATGATGCAGAGGCAGTAGTCTCCAATTAAGCATATTTTTATTTAAAAGGGAAAATCATACAGCAATTCACTATCACACACTCATCATTCAAGGCTCAGGAAATCAAGGGTTAGCTTTGAATAGGTTTGAGGCAAAACTACAGGCGATACTTACTATAGATGGGGCTTGCTTCTGGAGTCCAATGGGGTGAAGTAGGGTGAGACAGAACCATTCCGAGAGTGTTGGTTGAACGGAAGTGACGGAGCTAGGCTAGAGATCACAGTGATGTAGTGTCCCCATGAACTCCAAACTAGCACACTGAGGGGAGATTTCCAGCTAGCAATATTCAAGGGTAATGGGAAGGGAGTTAAGTTGTTAGCTTATCAGGTGAGACATCTAGGGAATCATCATCCTTTCTTCTGATTATGGCAGTGATGATGATCCATTCAGTGACTCCCAAACTACCTGCTGGGCTAGTCCTAGGGGGAATTGTTCCCAAAAGGTCCCATAAGGTTGACTTCACCTAGGTCCTGCCCCTCTGGGGTCTCGCCACTCTGGGGATTATGGCGGACTGCCTGGCAGGGTCCATCTGGGGTCAAGTAGAATACCACAAACACACCAAAATTCAGAAAAATGCACTTTGGCTAGCACGGTCTCTAAAAGGTTTGTCATCAATGGCCTAGAGCATTGTCCTCTCTAGGAATCTCTAGGTCCTCCAACACAACTTCTGGCAGACCTTGACCACTGAATCATACTGGAGGACCTAGACATTCATAGAGAGAATGTATGAATCAAATCCGTGAATAACCAAATCGGCAAACGTCAAAGTTGCAAATGTGGATGACTGACTGTATAATTTAGTTGTTGTGTGCCTCCAGGTCATTTCTGACTTCTGGTAATCCTATCACTGGGCTTTCTTGTATAGTATGCCACACATATTTTATAATTTAACTGTTGTTTGAAATTTTGTACAATCTCTTTGTTCTATATTGTGACGCCTTATGGTGATAAACAATTAAAATAGAACTGAACTGAAAAAGAAACAGGCTTCCTCCTCTTCCCTCCCTTGTGAGGAGCATGGATGGTTGGGTTTCCTTCTCATTTCTCTCTTCTCCATGAAGTGTTGGCCCTCCTGTCACAGGAGTGAGACAAATTGGAAAGGGCCTCCATCACCCTCCAAGAGACAAATGGCCTCCCTCTTGACAGGAGAGCGTAATGAGGAGATTAATTCACCACAGGAGTGGCTTCTGAGGGGAAATCCTTAACAACTTCACTCAATCGGAGGAAATCCAGGGCCGGCAAAGTTCTCCTGAGCTCTCTCATGCCTCAGCATTTTTGTGTGTTTTGGAAGATGGTCCTCAGACCACCAGGCGACAGACCTCTTGACTTTCTTCCCCTATTTCCCCCCGATTTTTCCGATTGATTTTCCTGAATCAAAATCGGTCTGTTGCATCAACTCCTTGGCATTTTTTAAAGCTGCTTTCCCAGCTTGGCATCTTCCCAGATATGCTTGGACTACAACTCTCATAATCCCCAGAACATAGACTATTGCCAAAGTTTGGAGAGGTTTCTTTTTGCCCTTTGTTGCATGCCTTCAACTTTTTCCAACTTATGGTGACCCTAAGGCAACCCTATCATGGGGTTTTCTTGGAAAGTTTCTTCAGAACATGGTTTGCTATTACTATCCTCTGAGGTTGAGAGAGTGTGACTTGCCCAAGGTCACCCAGTATGTTTCCAAGGCCATGCAGGGTCACCATAAGTAAGAAACTACTTAAAGCCACATGACAACAACAATAATATCCAGAATCCTCCACCCACCACAGTTGGCACAAAGGATTCTGGTAGCTTTAGTCCAAAAACCTTTGAGGAACTTTCTCAGCTCAGTATATGGTCCAACACATCTGTATCCAGCTGGTTAGGTTGTTTTATGCATTCCCAGAGTACTACGTTATTAAGCAAGTACTTGCTATTGCTACTAGGTTTTGCTTCTTGTTCATAATCCCCCCCCAACATTTAAAAAAGGATTATTCATGGGCGATTTTCCCATTTTGGATGTTGCAATTCATTTTTATATGGGGGAGAGGGGCAATCTAGCCTATTAAGTTGTTGCTTGTTCTTATACTCCCTTAAATATTTGTCATTCCCACCCACCTCTTCTTGCCTCTTCACTGCATAATTTCAGGGGCTTGATGGATCTACAATTAGTCACATTTACCAGTCATTCCATTAAAAAACAAACCACAAAGATGCCTAACTAATTGACCGCAGTCCCATTGATATCAGTGGTTCTACTGGAAGGGTAACAAAGGCTTCATCTACACCGCACAATAATGCATCTTAACGCCACTTAACTGCCATGTCTCAGTGCTATGGAATTCTGGGCCTTGTAATTTGGTGAGATATTCAGCCACCTCTGTCGGAGAGCTCTGGTGCTACAGCAAACTACACATCGCAGGATTCCATAGCATTGAGCCATGGCAGTTAAAACATGTTTTTCCTTATTAATAACATCTGCCATCTTGGCCACATGTGCCCTGGTTTTCATTTGTGAAATGAAAGGAACCAGAATAGGTGCTGTGAAACCATTTTTCCTAAGATTTTTGTTGTGTGCCTTCAAGTCATTTGGCCAGAATGGCCCCCTTCATGTTGTCCTTCTGCTGACAGGTTAAAACCCTCTTATGCAGATAGGCTTTTAAAACAGAATGTTTTTAAAGGACTTTCTTGGGATGATGTATCATTTTAAGGGTTTAAACAATTTTATCTTTGTAAATTTTAATAAGCAATCCATTTTAATATTGTAACAATTTAATTCTATTTTAATGCACCACTTTTCTGTGTTTTTAATTGTGCTGTTCTTTTAATATTGTGAGCTGCTCTTGGTCCCAGTTCTGGGAAAAGAGCAGGATACAAACAAATAAACAAACAAATAAATAATAAGGTGACCCTAAGATGAACAGCTATCATGGGGTTTTCTTGGAAAGATTTATTCAGATGGAGTTTTTTGTGGCCTGCCTTAAAGGTGAGAATATGTGACTTGTCCAAGATCACTCAATGCCGGAGCAGAGATTTGAGCCCTGGTCCCCAGAGTCCTCGTCCAAACTGTAAACCACAATGCCATGCCTGACAAATCCATCCACTCCTTGTCAGATTTTGCAACATGCATTTCATTACATGCGCAGCCTGCCTGTCCTTCTCATTCCTGCGCAGAAGTCAAGGCTCCTCAGCAGGCATTGTCTCTTCCTCCCTCTTCCTTGCCTTTACATTCCTGTCCTCCTGGGTACAAGACATTCTCTTCAGAAGGGGAGATCAGACATTGGAACTGGGTGCAGCTGTTCTTCACTGTCACCTTGAGCTGGGGAGCATGAACCTCTCCCTTTCATGATTTCCATGCAAGCAACTTGTTTTTTCCAGCCTGCAAAGACATGCAGGACTTTGTCCAAGAGATGGAGGAGGGAAAGCAAAGAAGGGAGGGCAGGATCTCAGGTGCCCCTGAGCATGCAGATGGCTGGATCCCATGGCCTTCACCTCAGCAGCAGGACTGGAAAGAAATGAAAAGAGCAGCCTTGGGACTGGTTTGGCTGTGGCATTGTACAGTTGTACATAACAAAGTCACATATTGCAAAGCAGAATTGGGCAGGCTTACAGAAAATGAATCCGTAAGACCAGGGACGGGCTAATCTGAGGGCATACCCTCCACCATTTCGCAGATAAAAACCAGGACATGTGGCCAAATGACACAGAAGTGTGGTCAAGACGGATAAGGTTATTAATGAGGAAGAACAGACAAGACAGAAAAAGCTCTCCTCTCTTTTTGAGCTAATGGAGCACAAACTCCTTTTGCTCTTTCAACTCAGATCTCAGCAACTGAAGTAAGATGAGGTCAAAGGGGGAAAGTGACAGGAGGAGAGAGATACTTCTGGCCCTTCTGGGCCCCTGGTAGCCACAGGCAGACCACAATCTACCTTTTTTCCATCCATGTAATATAGGGTTGCCATAATGGAGGACCTCCGAACCGGGACAAATGTAGGACAAGGTTTGAAAATGTAGGACCTTTTTTTTTT
>NC_056522.1:7361652-7363914 GCF_019175285.1 Sceloporus undulatus | reverse complement strand
GACATGATAGCCCTGTTTAAATATTTGAAGGGATGTCATATTGAGGATGGAGCAAGCTTGTTTTCTGCTACTCCAGAGACTAGGACACAGAGCAATGGATGCAAACTATGGGAAAAGAGATTCCACCTAAACGTTAGGAAGAACTTCTTGATGGTAAGAGCTGTTCGACAGTGGAACATGCTGCTTCAGAGAGTAGTGGAGTCTCCTTCTTTGGGGGTTTCTGAAAAGAGGCTGGATGGCCATCTGTCTGGAGTCCTTTGATGGTGTATCCTTGCATGGCAGAATGGAGTTAGACTGGATGGCCCTTTAGGTCTCTTCCAACTCTACAGTTCTATAATTCTATGATCATATTTTGGTTGGAGTGAAATGAGCCCAGTTTACTTAAATGAACAACTTATTTATTTAACCTTCAGCAAATGGATATGTTATTAGGTGGATGGGTACATGTACAGGTCTTAGTCTATAGAAGTGCCTCAACTGTGGAACTTGCTGCCCAAGGAAGTTAGGCTGGGCCCATTTCTTTTAAGCTTCCAGTTTTTAAAGAAGATTTTAATGTGTTTTAATGTTTGTATTGTTTTAATTTGTTCATCTCATTCCCTCTGGAGCCCTTGTGGATTGGGAGGCAATACAGAACTATAAATAAACATTGAACCTATTTAGGTCTAAGGTTCAACACCGTGAAGAGCACCTCCAAAATGTGATTAAATCCTGGAGTGGATTCACCAGCCTGCTGACATGGAAGTTGCCTCTGCCCAGAATCCTACATCTGGACTGTAGTCCCTAAAAGTAAAATCTCCATGTTCAGGTTTTGGAGTGGGCAATATATGGTCTTCCAGACACTTATGGACTATAATTTCCATCAATTTCAGTTAGTACAGCTGATCGTGAGGAGTGATGGCAGCCCAACAGCATCTGGAAGGCCACAGATGGCCAATCCTAACGTAGAGTGTATCAAAACTACACAGTTTTAGCTGTTTGATACCATTTTAACTGTCATGGCACCTTCTTGTAGAATTTTGGGATTTATAGTTTTCTGAAGTGTTTCGAGTCCAGTGCTAGAGTTCTCATGCTGTAGTGCAATAAAGCTCCCTAGCAGAGGATTCTCACCAAACTTGAGTCCCACAGATTCCATGGGACAGAGCCATGACAGTTAACACGGTAAGCAAACTGTTGTAACTTTGCAGTATGGATAAAATTAAAAGGATATCAAGGGTAATAAGTAAAATTCATGGTGAATATATCTCTCAAAGGCTAATCACTGTGGCAGTTAAATTTAACTTCCATGTCAAAAGGAGATCTATCTCTGAATATTAATTTCTGGCAGAAATCACGAGGAAGGCTTACTACATTCAGGTGACCTTTGCTGTGTTCCCAGAGGCATCAGGTTAGCCTTCATGGAAGCATTTGTGGGAGGCAGAGTTTGGAAAAGTTACTTTGGGAGTCTAAATCTGATTGTGGGTCCTAATTCGAGTAAATGATGAACCAACTCTTATCAGAATTCCATTAATTCAGTGGTCTGGTCTAGTTGACACTAGCAAACTGGATGTAGGCTTTGGACTACAGCTTCCAGAATCCCCAATGAGCATGGCCATTGGATCCTATGAGTTAAGTCCCCCAAAGTAACTTTACCTATCTCTGGTGGGAAACAGGATGAAAGATGTCACCAGCCCTTGATCTGATCCAGTGAGGGCTATTTCTGTTTCCGTAGGTTTTTGAAGACATTATCTCTGCTAAAGGATAATCCAGCATCTAAAAATCATAAATGGACTCCATGAATCTTAAAACCTCTTCCGAACACACACACTCTGTCTCATGTTGATTATCTTAGAAGACCAAAACATATGGAGCAATGGCATAAACTATTTATATTAGGAGAATATAAATTCCAGCACAGAGAACCCTACCTTAACTGTAATTTCATTTCATTTTAGCATGAAGGCACTGTGCAATGTCATTTTTGCATGAATGCATATTCAAGGCTAGCTGTGTTAGCCATACAGAAAAAATAAATTCAGAATCCAAAATCCACAAACAAGTGATACCTTTATTGGCTTGCCAAAAAAAGCACAAAACACATAATTTAAATTTTTGAAGTTCCACCGGCTTCTTCACCAGGCAAAAGATGTTTTAAAAAATCATTCAGGAGGAAGACAAAGTGGTAGGTGCTGGATTCACAGGCAAACATTTTGTATACATGTTGGGTACATCTATATCATCATCATCATCATCATCATCATCATCATCATCATCATCATCATCATC
>NC_056522.1:7348520-7361642 GCF_019175285.1 Sceloporus undulatus | reverse complement strand
TATATAGTGCTATCCATGTACATATCACTTTACAAACATTACTCCTACATTGTAAACATAATGCAATTTGGTACCACTTTAACTGCCATGGCTCCATCCTACAGAATTTTGGAATTTGCAGTTTTGTGAGGCACTAGCACTCTTTGGCAGAGACAGCTCAAGACCTGGTAAAACTACATATCCCACGATACAATAGGATGGAGGTACAGCATTTTAGGTGGTGTCAAACTGCATTATTTCTACAAACTACATTTCTACAGCATTATTTCTACAGTACAGACGCACCCATTGTCTCTACTGTATTATTTTTTTATTTTTATGTCGCCTTTCTCCCAGAAAGGGACCCGAGGTGGCTCACAAGATAAAAACATTTTAAAAAACTTTACAGTAAGAATTTCAAAATGGTTAAAATCATCTAATGAAAGCAGTATAAAATTAACATAGAAACATACAAAGAATTAAAACATAGCTAAAATACACGGCGTAGTTCAGTTGGTTTGGAGGGATCTCAATGCAGGCAGAGGCCACCCCTCTCTTGGCTACATATAAAGTAAATCTTCTTGGCATCCAGGGTTTCCATCCCTTGTGAAACCTCAGACCCCCTTTCTTGGGCATGAACATAATGGCAAGTCTACACCCAAGAAAGGCTAGGATCCATTTTGCCCCATGTTTCCTGATCTGATAGATTCTGTACTAGAAATCTGGCATTGCTGGGATGCTCTCCGAAAACTGAAAGGAGGGCATGGGAGGGAGGGAGAGATAATAAATGACCCACCCCAAGCCACTGTCACATCAAGGCAAGGGCCGTTTATATAAGCTGCCGCTGGGATATTAAAGATCAGAGGGTAACTAGCCTTGGACACGGCTACTCCTGAAGTGCATCATGTCCAAGGATGCTTGATACATGGCCAGACTTTTTGACCTGGAGGCGACCCCATTTGACCTCTGTTTTATCAGAAGGGAAGCAAGCCCTGGGGTGGGCCTGAGGACCACCTACTCTGTAACCTGAAGGACACCAAGGAAGGCAATGTAACAACGTCAATCGAAAGGCAGACACTTGGACAGCGTGACTGATGCTGTAGCTCAGTAATGGGCAACTGTGGCAAGTGGGGGGGGGGGTAATTTCTGCTCCTGGGATACTAAGGGAGGGTGAGATGTTTAGAATCACAGAATCATAGCATGACAGAGCCTCACATGCCATGTCTGCCATGCAGGAACACATAAAGAATTCCAGACAGATGACCATCCAGCCTCTATTTAAAAACCTCCAAAGAAGGAGACTCCATCAGTCTTGGAGGCAGTGTATTGCACAGTCAAACACCTCTTACCATCAGGACATTCTTCCTGTTGAGGTGGAATATCATTTCCAGTAGCTTGAAGCCATTGCTCCATGTCCTATGCAGCAGAAAACAAGATTTCTCTGTCTTCAACATGACATCGCTTCAAATATTTAAGAAGGGCTATCATATCACCTCTTTGCAATGGCTGCCAAAATTGTGAAGGTGTATAAGGTAACATGAGAGAGCCAGTGTGGCATAATGGTTTGAACGTTGGACTATGTCTCTGGAGACCATGGTTTGGATCCCTGTTTGGCCATGGAAAACCACTGGGTGACCTGGGGTGAGTCACACTCTCTCAGCCTCAGAAGATGGCAATGGCAAACCCCCTCTGAAGAAACTTGCCAAGAAAACTTTATGGTAGAGTCACCATAAGTCAGAAACGACATGAAGGCACACAATGACAAACAGCAATAAGATGCTCAAAGGATTCCTGTCTAGATTTCTTAAAGACTCCAGCCTGTTTCATCACATTCATGTGGGACAGAGTTCATGAAAGCATGCACCAAATATAATTTATCAGTCTTTAAGGTGCAACAAGGCTCCCAGTGAGGTGTAATGGTTATAGTGTTGGACTAGGGCACTGGGAGACCAGGGTTCAAATCCCAGCTCAGCCATGGAAATTCACTGAGTGAGTTTGGGAACATCACACTCTCTCAGCCTCTGAGGATGGCAATGGTAAACCCCCTCTGAAAAAACTTGCCAAGAAAACCCTATAATAGGGTTGTCTTTCCTTGGGGTCACCATAAATTGAAAATGACTTGAAGGCACACAACAAAAGTTGCAACAAGACCCATGGTTGGTTGTGCTGCATCAGACTGCTATGACTAAACTTTGCCCTATACTAGGAGACATCTTGATGGACCAGAGACCTCCAGTTTGCCACATCTGTAGCCCAAGACAAACAATTTTTCCAAAGGTACTCTTAAGTGGGCACTCACCTCTCCCTCAAAATGAGAGATTCCTAACTCACATTTGGGGCTATGCACACATATGCCAAGAATACTTGCTTACTGGAAACATTAGGATGCAGAGGCAGTAAGTGGATCCATTGCTGGTGCGGGTATAAGATCTACTTAGTTTTATGCCCATTTCTCCCAGGTTATTGGATTGCAAAGGAAATGTCTTTGTCGTGATGCAAATGCATGTTAAATTCTTTGGACTTTGAGAATATCTCAGTTACCGCATGGCCAGAAGGAGGCCATGCAAGATATGCCCCTTCACACCATCTTAACTTAGAAGAGAGACAGCAAAATGCAGGCCTATGACAAATGTCATCAATATTTTTTCTCCTGTTTAGTATGTAACACCATGCCTGATGAAGAAGCCAGTGAAGCTTCGAAAGCTTGCAACATGTATATTGTGCATTTTGGTTGGTCCCATGAAGGTATCACAGTTTGGTGGATTTTTGATTGTATCTCCCCTTGTAAGCCTGACACTTGTTTGAATGATGGACTATGACTCTGGAGACCAGGGTTCGAGTGTCATCTTAGCCATGGACCTTGGGCAAGTCACACTCTCTCGGCCTCAGTCAATGGCAATGGCAAGCCCCCTCTGAAGAAAACTCACCAAGAAAACCCTGCAATAGAGTCACCTTAGGGTTGCCATAAGCCGGAAACAACTTGAACACACACAAGAACAAAAGCTCCAAGCTCCTCAAAATAAGCCCTTCTCTCAGTTCCACCATTTTAATAGGCATCTCTGGTGGAGATGCCAGATATGGCTTTGGTGGCTGCTCCTAGGCTCTAGAACTCCCATCCTAGAAAACCTATAATGCTCCTCTCTTTGCTGTCTTTAGGACAACAGGCAAAGACTGTTTCGGTTTGTGTGTCTGTCTGTGTGTGTATATGGTTAGACAGGCTTTTCAAGAACTGTATCTTTTTAAAGCAAGGGCTTTGAACAGAGTTGTGGTTGCTATATAAGTGTGTATTAGCGTGTATAGTTTTATAGCCGACTGTTTTATTGTTATTTTAATATTAAGTTGTTTTATAATTTTGTTGCTTTCTGATTTTAGATTGTACACTGTAGGCAGGTTTTTATCTGTATCTTGTCTGATTACTATGTAAAGCATCATGTAAAACTTAAGTCACTATATAAATAAACAACAACAACAATATTGCATGTCTGCAAGTAATTTCCAACCTATGGAGATCCTAAGGCAAACTCTAATAATGATGATGATGATGATGATGATGATGATGCGTGTCCTCAAGTCATTTCCGACCTATGGTGATCCTAAGGCAAACTCTATCATAGGATTTTCTTGGCATGGTTAGTTCAGAGGAAGGTTGCCACTCCCTTCCCCTGAGGCTGAGAGAGTGTGACTTGTCCAAGGTCACCCAACAGGTTTCTGTAATAGAGCAGGGAATCTGAACCCTGCTCTCTTAGATTTACAAAAGATGTATTCCTGCACTTTGGAGAGAAATTGTGCCTCTCTTCCAAAACAGTGGTGGCCTTTGATTGCTCTCTGACTGTTTTGGAAAAGAAAGAACTGAGCCCATCTTTAAAGGCCTGCGATGATATGTGAGGGGAGACAGACACCTAGTGGACAATTCAAAGAATGCTTGCTTGAAAAGCCTCCTTTTGGTTTGTGTTGAGCCTGATACCCACCATGCTAAAATCTGCAACAGGAGTCTGCAACAGGGAGTCATAATGGCCCAATCGCAAAGATGCATTGACTTATAAATATCTACTAAAGCTGTAGTCAATGGTTAGCTAATGATTGGGGCCAGTGGCATCACTGGAGTTGGCATCACCGGGTATGGTAACTCATGGTGTCACCCCGCCACCATTGACCTCCTCCATACCACACCATACAGAATCCTTAGGAATGTTTTTTGTACTCGTGTTATTCATTAATCATAATTCCCGGTATCACTGAATCCAATGGTAATAGTTGTGACATAAACTACTAGCACATTTAAAATTACACTTTTAAATTACAATACCATACACACAGTCTAAATATATTTACATATACATAGGTCCAAAACACACTGCAGAAATAGTTCATTTTAAGACCACTTTAATTGCCCTGGGTCAGTGCTAGGGAATCCTGGGAATTGTCTCTTGTTGTGGCACCAGAGCTCTCTGACAGGGAAGGCAAAACGTCACAGAAAACCACAGTTCCCAGAATTCCATTGTACTGAGCCGGGGCAGTTAAAGCAGTCTCAAGCTGGATTATTTCCGCATTGTGTTTTGGGCCATAGTTTCATGTGCTTAATGTGAAAATTAATTTTTGAAATTTTATTTTTTTAAAAACAAGCCAACTGGGGCATCTCCTTTCTGCTCCCACTCAGCCTCACCCCATTCACCCCAACTCTTCAGAATTTTAAAGGGATACAGGCAAATACTGCAGCATGTTTCTGCCCAAAGGCAGATGTTTGGGGAGCAGTGATGCCATCCCCAAATAGAGTGTCACCTGGCGCAATCTGCATCCCCTGCACTCCCCTAGTGACACCACTAGCTGGGGCTGGGCATCCTCAGGCAGCACATTTTGGACACCACAAAAGGGCAGCAGACTGTTAGTGATCTTTGTTTTTAGCCAGAATCCTATTAGTGTCTTCAAATAATATAATCATAAAGCTGGAAGAGAACCCAGGGGGCATCCAGTCCAAATTAGCTTACTTGCTAATTAGCTTACTTGCTGTTCACCGCTATGATCTTTGGAATAGCGGTATATAAATAAAACAAATTATTATTAAATTAACTCCTCACTGTGTAGGAAGGTAGAACCAAAGCACTCCCAATAGATGACCATCCATCCTCTGTTTAAAAAGCTTCAAAGAAAGAGACTCCACCACACTCCTCTGAGGCAGCATCTTCCACTTCCAAACAGCTCTTCCTGTCAGGAAGTTCTTCCTAATGTTCAGGTGGAATCTCTTTTCCTGTCGTTTGCATCCATTGTTCCAGGTCTTATTATCTGGAGCAGGAAAAACCAATCTTGCTCTATCCTCAATATGACATTCCTGCAAATATTTAAACACAGCTATCATTTTACCCCTTAACCTTCTCTTGGTGGTTTCCAGACCTTATACTTGCGTAAGTTCCCCTACAGAAGCAGTTGGACTCTTTTGCTCAATGGGGAACATCCACATTCAGTTCAAGTTACCAAAATGGAGTTTTGCATGTGGTGCCAGCAGACATGGATGTGCATTGCACATGAATACACATACACATTGCATATGTGGTACATGGATAAGCATTACCCATGCAGATGACCATATATATTTGGTTGTGCAAATTTTGCCATTTAGTCAGTGATGCACAACTGTTCTGTAACTCCATGGATGCAATCATGAGAAACTACACTCTGTCGAGCCATTTACCACCCCTAGACCTACCATAAAGGTAAAGGTAAAAGTAACCCCTTGACATGAATGTCGAGTCATAAGCGACTGTAAGGGGTGGTGCTCATGTCTGTTTCTAAGCTAAAGAGCCAGGATTGTCCGAAGACTGCTCTGGTGGTCATTCGACCAGCATGACTGCACTGAATGCTGTTACCTTCCTACCGAAGTGATAACTATCTATCTACTTGCATTTGCATGTTTTCGAACTGCTAGGATGGCAGAAGCTGGGATTAGTGATGGGAGTTCACCCCATCATGTGGCACTCCGGCCTTGAACTGTCAACCTGCCAATGTTCCAATGAACAGAGTCAGCATCTTAACCACTTGAACCACCGCATCCCTAGCATACAGCTACTGATCTGTCTATTCTGTGCCTGGTAGAGACTGGGAAGGATCACAGATGCGTCTGGTTATGGAGACTTGGTCAGATGCAAAATGATTACCCCAAATGCTCAGAAGCTACCAATGGACCTCAGCAGACTATGTAATCTCTTTGCACCTGGCTGCAGTGAAACAGTCAGATGCTTCTGCAATAAGTCAGAACCCTCTGTGTATAGAGCCAGGCCAATCAAGGTGCCTAGTTATGAATAACAAACTTGTATGCATATGGCCAGGCCAATCATGGTGCCTGGTAATAAAGAAGAACACTCTAAACATACAGGCAGACCAAGGAGGATGTCTATGTGCAACAACCCTCTATGCAAATCACCAGGCCAATCAGGATGGTTACTAATATGTAAGAACCCTCTACGTATACAGCCAGCCCAATCGGGATGCCTAGTTATGAACAACAATCCTGTATACATATGACCCAGTTAAGCATGGTGCCTAGTTATAAGTAAGAACTCTCATTGCATACAGCTAAGCAAATCAGGGTGCCCTGTTATGAGCAATAACCCTGTAAGCTTACCAGCATGCTAATCAGGATGCCCAGTTATCAACAACAACCCTGTATGCATATGGCCAGGCCAATGAGGGTGCCATGTTATGAGCAAGACCCACTATGCATAGGGCCAGACCAATCTAAATGCCTAGCAATGAGCAAGGACCCTTTGTGAATACAGCCAGGCCAATCAGGGTTCTAGATCATAAGGAAGAATAATCTACATATCTAGGCACTTTGTCTTTAGTGCAAAACACAGCACCAGTGAATTGTGTGGGCCTGGGACATGTCCAGATAGTTAAACCTACCTATTCCTCACATGTTTTTCTTTCTCTTTGGCTTGATTATTGACTCAGCTTTAACAATTTAAATTATTTATTTAATCAATTGGAAAGTGTGTCTTCCTTTCATAATTTTTCTCCTTCTGCTTGGCATGGGACATCTTGTTTGTGACTCCAAGGACCAGCTCTGCACACATACTTGATGCCCAAAGACATGCCAACGTCCAATTCATCAAAAATCCCATGCGCCCTTCCCACTAGTGTTCTGGAATTTTCTTTTTTAAATCTGCCATTTCCTCAAGCAGTCAGTGCTCAAGATACATCAGGCTCTGGCTGGTATTGCCTTTCTGTGGATGTGTAAAAGTCTTCAAGGATAGTCTGGAGGTGTTCAAATGTTGGCCTTTCATTTGGATTCTGCATCCAGCATTTCATCATTATTGCATAAAGTTCAGGTGGGCAAGAGTCCGGGCAGGGCATTCGATATCCCCGTTCTAGATTCTGGATAACTTCAGGATTGGTCATAGCTGTGGAAAAGAAAGAAAGACTTATAACTTGTGTCCGCTTATGGGCAGCACCACAGTTCAAGAAGAACATTGACAAGCTGGAATGTGTCCAAAGGAGGACAACCAAGACGATGAAAACTCTGGAAACCACCAAAGCCCTATGAGAAACAGATGAAATAGTTGGCTATGTTTAGCTTGGGGAAGAGAAAATGGAGAAGTGATACAATAACTATGTTTAAATATCTGAAGGGATTTCACACAGAAAATGGAACAAGCTTGTTTTCTCCTGCTCCAGACTAAGACACAATTTAATCAATTCCATCTGTAAAACCAAAGATCCTACCTGAACATTAAGAAGAACCTACTGACAATAAGAATTATGTGATGATGGAACAGACTGCCTCAGAAGGTAGTGGACTCTCTCCTTCTTTGAAGACTTTTAAAGCAGATATCAGGAAGCCATTCATCCCGTCTGATCTTGGATGCTAAGCAGGAGCAGCCCTGGTTTGTACTTGCATGGGAGATGGCTAAAGAATATCAGGTGCTGCAGGATGTATTTCAGAGGAAGGAAATGGAAAAACCACCTCTGAGTAGTCCTTGCTTAAGAAAGCCTTAGGAAATTCATGGGGTTTCCATAAGCTGATAGGCAATCTTTGATGGCAGGGTAATGGAGGATTTTGCTACATGTCAGGGAAACAAACCACTGTGGTTTGGGCACGTTTCAGGTGGTTTTGAGGAGGGGAGAATTGAGTCTGGGGCCTTTGAGGGGCTTCTAGGGGGCTTCCATGGCCACACAAGGGATGTCAAGGGCCTCATGTGGCCCTCAGTTTTCCCATCTCTGCTACAGATAGACAGACAGTGACAGGCATCCTCCAGAGGTCTCTACATGTGATGCCATTGCTTTTCATCCAGCCATAGGAGAAGAGCTGAACAATTCTCTTCTACTTTATTGAGCGGCTTCTCAATGGATGCTCCCAGACTCTGAAATTTCCTTCCGAGAAAGTCTAGATGGGCATCCTCCAGACCATCCAGCAGGCCTTTGAGAACTGATTTGGTTTTTTTTAGGGGAAACAGGCCTTGTATAATATGTTGGATTTTTATCTGATGTTGTTTTTGTTTAAACTTATTTTAAACAGTATTATATCTTTTAATGGTTTCATTCCTTTTTAAAAAACTTTTGTATGCTGTTAATTGTTAATGTTTGTTTTAAGTGTTGCAGGCCACTTTGAGTCCCAAAATGGAAAAAAGTTGAGATGTAATTGACTGACTGACTGATTGATTGATTGATTGACTGAGTGAGTGACTGTGCGTTGTGTGCCTTCAAATCATTTCCAGTTTATGGAAGTCATTTTCAGTTTATCACAGGGTTCTTTTGGCAAGATTTGTTCAGAGGTGGTTAGACTTTGCTTTCCTCAAAGACTGAGAGAGTGTGACTTTCCAAATGGTGACTTGCCATGATTGAGTGGAGATTTGAAGCCTGGCCACCCAAAGTCCAACAGTCAAACCATTGCACCACACTGTTACTACTATAGTTATACAACTGGGGCCTCATCCCCACTACACAATAAACCAGTTTGCAAACGGATCTGAAATGGTTTAAATGACCCTTGTTTGCACTTGGACCGATTCCCTGACACAGTTTGTGAAGGGACCCCCAGCACTAAACCCATTTAAAGCACTTCTTCTGGATCCACTGAATTCCTTGCGTCTTTTGCAATGAATCAGTTCAGTGCTAGTGTGAACAAGCTGCAGATCTGAATCAGTTCCCTGTGGCACAGTCAGCCCTGTGATGCGACTCCATGTTGAATCGATTCATTGATGAATGTGAACGCAAAATGGATTAAATTGAAATGGATAAGGTTTGATTGCTGCGTGAATATTGTGAAGGCCTATTCAGTGCTAAGTCGCTTCATTGATTCGACTCAAAAATTGGTTTATTCTGTAGTGGGAATGAGGCCTATAATAATAGAAGAAACAATAAGTAGTGTTATCATACAAAAAGTTAAAAGAAATATAGCTAAAAATAAATCAAATTCCAAGTATGGTAGGTTAGATTAGATTAGTGTTAATTTTAAATTAATTTGTGTGTGTATCATTATATGTATTCTGATATTTGTTTTTTATTTTTTATTTCTATTTTTCTTTTCCTTACTTTTTCTCATTTTTGTTTATTCTTGAATATTTTGCCAAAAATAATTAAAATGGGATGTATGTAATGTGCGTGTGTGCATACATCCATACACACACACACACCCCAAATTCAAAAGTCAAAAATATAATCAAATTATTCATATGATTAAAACTAGTTAAAACACATAGCTAACAGACAAAATTGCTAGCTTTTGGATGGTTCCGTTGGGGGGGGGGGGCGGATTTGGGTTGTTGTAGAATTAGTAGTCTATTCCAACCTCTGCAGTGATTTTAAAAAGTGAGCTGCAATAGCATAAGACCCACTTACGCGATTGTAATTCACCAATCAGATGCCAAACTATATTGTTATAATTTATAAGCTCAATTGAGTCCTGGTGTTTGGTAGAAAGTGAGGTGTAAATAAAGTGTAAGAGGCAAAGGAGAAGCAGCAACAGCAGTTGTGGATTCCTCTATGTTAGGGGATTAGAAAATGGCCCACAGCCAGACTGTTATCCAGCATGATTGTTAGAGATCATACATACCTTCTTTGGAGGTCTTTAAGCAGAGGCTGGATGGCCATCTGTCGGTTAAGCTTCGATTGGGATTTCCTGCATGGCAGGGGGTTGGACTGGATGGCCCTTGGGGTCTCTTCCAACTCTACGATTCTATGATTCTGTGATTCTATCTCTGTTCCTGAACTAGCTGGTCTCTCTACACTGAAAAGGAAGTACATGGCCAGTTGTGTATGTGTGTATGAACACACATGCATGCACAGGTTTATGGGGGTGGGAGGTGTTGGCAGCACCTATTTATTCAAGAAATAATATTTCCTGCCATGTCTACCCATGTCAATTCATACTCATCACTACCTGTTTCATGAACAACAGAAAGGATCTTTTTGATAGGAGTGATGGACTTGTGAAAAGCAGGCAATGCACTAAGGTCCAGTGACAATGCGAAGCTGATGAGATCTTTGCAAACACAGCTGGTGCACTGTGGTCTCTGAATTAAGTGCACCAAACCTAGTCTGGCATTAAAACTTCAGGTTTGAGATAAACATAGGAAGAAACCGCCTACTGAGATCCAGAGCTTGGATATGTTACGTTTTTTGGATCACAGCATCCCAAAGCCCCAGTCAGCACAGTAAAGCGGAGATATTGGGAATCATAGTTCCTCAAAAGAGCATAAGTATACTGTACCTGGATAAGGACACCTTCCATAAGTGATGATTTCTGTTAAAAGAATCCCAAAAGACCAGACATCAGATTTGATGGTGAAAATCCCGTAGTTAATTGCCTCTGGCGCTGTCCATTTGATAGGAAATTTGGCACCTGTTGGAAACAGATCAGTTCAGAATGAGAAGCTAACACAGAAAATGGTAAAAGAACTCAGTATTTTAGTGTACATCTCAAGTCTCCAGGCTTTATAAGAGTCTGCTTTCTCCTGTATAAATTTGCCCCCGTCTTTCTGTTCAGGACTGCACTCTGATTACTATACCTTGGTCTAATGAAACTTGTATGATTGCATTGTAAAGCTTTTAATGATTTTTAATGGTTTTATGTTTTTAATTTAGTATTTTTTACAATTTACATTTTTGACTTGTTATATCAATGTATGGTTTTAATTGTTTTTTAATATTGTACAGTTTTGTTGTTGCTGTTTTAAAGAAACTTTTGTGAACCGTGTTGGCAGACCTTGCATACCTCGCGGTATTTTGGGGTACAAACATTTTGTTATAGCAGCATTTACATAGAGGCTAAAAAGCATGGACCTGGAAAGGTCATGATGATCTTTAAGTGAACTTCTCATGACTGCTCACATAAGATCTGGGGGCATGAGGAAAGGACCTCTGTGACTTAATGGCTGTGAGTATTGCTGCTCCCCAGCCCCCTGCCATGTGCATTTCCTCTTGAAGATCAAAGATAAAGACGTCTGTCATCCTAAAGTAGTAAACTAATCTCTCTGCAAATCCACATCATATTTCCCAACACCTTATACTGTCCCAAACTTCCTGGGATTGTTCTGATGTTATCATTTCTTGATTAAATCAATGCCATTGCCGTCAACCAAAAATATTCTTTTTGTAACTTTGAAGTTAAAACCATCACCCAGCTGGGAATCCCATTGTTTCTGTGATTCCTGGAAAATCAACTCCAACAGCCTCAAGACACAGATTGGCCCATTAATATGCCCACTTTGTGCACTCCCACTTTGGTCTCGTTTGGAATCAGGCAGAAACAAGAGAGAGGGCCTTCTCAGTGGTTGCTCCCAAGCTTTGGAACTCCTTCCTAAAGAAGCCAGGATGGCGTCATCCCTACTATCCTTCCAATGGCAGGTAAAGACGTTTTTGTGCAGTCAGGCCTTTTAAGCTGATAAGCGCTGGGTTTTTAATGTTGTGCTATATACATTTTAATGGTTTGTATTTTAAACATGTTATATTTTAATTTATAACTGTTTTACCTTTTAAAATTGTTTAACTGGTTTTAAAAATTTATATTTATATATTTTAATATTGTCGTACTGTTTTAAAATTGTATTGATTAATACTTGTTGTTCGCCGGCTTGAGTATAAGAAAATAATAATAATAATAATAATAATAATAATAATAATAATACAAATCCTGACAGATTCAAGCTAGACCCCTCATGACTGCTGTTTGTGCCACAATTTCCCCTTGTTTGGGAAAGGTGGCATAGAAATGAGATGAACTAATTGAAATAAATAAATAAATAAATAAATCTAATTTGTTAATATTTTTATGCAGATTATTCCTGACTTTCACCTCCTAGTCTGAATATGTTTGGCTTCCTGGAATCTGCATATTACCAGATGGCTGCAGATTCAGTCAAGCACACACACATACACACCTCTAAAAAGAATATAAGGCGGGGGGGGGGGGGAGCATTTCTCAAAGCTGTGCAAAAACAGAGTCCCAGTTTCCTTTGCAAACAATGCAAATACATGTAAACAATGTGAATTTTTTAAAAAAAATATATAATGAAGAGCCTTTAAAATTTACACCACTTCAAAAAGTACATTTAAAAAGGGATGAATTTTTGTCCCATTAAATAGAAAAAAAGCAGATGGAAGCAGGCACAGAATGAATGTAAAGAAAGGTAAAAGGAAGAAATGCAGAGATGCTAACTTCAATGGGCATCTGTTCTCTGGCATGGGCATTCATTCCATATTAAGTTTAAGTTAATCACAGCTTGAAAATATCATTAAAAAGTATAAATTCCAAATAGCAAACCTTGATTTTCCATTTTATATAAGGGACACCATTTTGCTCTGCCATTATATTTAATGGGACTTGAGCATCCACAGATTTTGTTATCCACAGGGGATCCTGGAACCAAACCCCAGCGGATAACAAGGTCCCACTGTATCTGTCTGTTTACATGTATAGGGTTTTTCAGTTGCATTTCTCTGCTCAGACAGATTTATTCGATGATATATATTTCTGCAGGGTATTTCCCCCCAATAGGATTACAGTTCCCAGAATCCATGACCAGTGGCCATACTAGCTGAGGGTTTCGAATAGTTATAGCCCCATGCTTTGGAAAAGTTGTTGCTGCACCTACACTATAGAATTATTATTATTATTATTATTATTATTATTATTATTATTATTATTATTAT
>NC_056522.1:7238298-7348510 GCF_019175285.1 Sceloporus undulatus | reverse complement strand
CATCCTTTATTTATATAGCGCTGTAAATTTAATTAATTTAAATTAATGTAGTTTGACACCACTTTAGCTGCCATGGTTCAATGCAGATGTCCAGAGTAACCTTTCAGTAGAGATTCTCCTTTGTTATTGAGTTTATAGTTATTGAGCACTACAGTAACAAATGGCATGCAAGGCAGCAGTAGAATGGACACTATGTTGTGTGATAAGTACCAGCCAAAGATGTTTTTATTCTGTTAACCTTCCGTTTTATAGCCTTGTGTGATAAAGGCCTCAACAGTGTGATAAAGCCTCTAAGAGTAGAATATATAGGGTGAGCAGACCAACCTTTTGAGAGGGTCATCTTTTTGTCCCCATCTAGACCATGTCCCATGAATAGCGTTTTACCACAAACCGTGATGCTGGACTGACCTTCTTGTGCCAGGTATTCATCCTCTATTATCCTAGCTAGGCCAAAGTCTGCAACTTTGCAAATGAGGTTCTCCGAGACCAAAATGTTGGCTGCCCTGAGGTCTCTGTGGATGGAGTTCATTCTCTCAATGTATGCCATCCCTTCAGCAACCTACAAGAAACAAGGGCAACTAATTTAACTGCATAGAACCATAAAAAATTCTGCTCATCAACGGAAGGATATTTCTGCAGTTTTGCCTTGTATGGACACCTGTATCAATTTCTCTTTCTTGTGTTTCAAGTTCTAAATTGATCATTTCCACATTTCCACATTTCCACATGAGCTTTTGACTCTTTTTGGTACAGAAAATATTTCTTCTTAGATAATAAACTCATACAAATTATGTATAACATTGCATTTAAAGAACCCAAAAATGAGAACAAAGAACAGAGCAATACATCTAGGATCAAAAGGAATATCAAAGAAAGGCAGGAATTGCTGAGTTTTTCCACTGACCAAAGAGCGTTAGCATAGTGTAGCTGCTGAATGTTGGACTTAGGGTGCATCTACACTGTAGAACTAATGCAATTTGACACTACTTTAACTGCCATGGCTCCATCCTACAACATCCTGGGATTTGTAGTTTTGTAAGGCACCAGCAATCTTTGGCAGAGAAAGCCAAAGACCTTGTAAAACTCCAAAGCCAAGGATTCCATACACAGAGTTACAGCACTTACAATGGTGTCAAACTGCATTATTTTTACAGTGTAGATGCACCCTAAGACTGTGAGAGATTAGGGTTCAAATCCTTGCTCATGGAAATGAACTTGAGACCCTGAGCAAGTCACATTCTCTCTACCTCAGAAAAAGGCAACAGAAATCCTCCTCTGAATAACAAACCTTGCCAAGAAGACCCTGTGACAAGGTTTCCATAAGTCAGAGTCACCTTGAAGGTACAGAACAACATGAAATTGCATTGACCATAATTTAAGTAAATAATTCCAAAGACTTATCAGGCAATCTCTGAGGATGAATGGTACCCAAGCTGTTATCCTGCTTATGATGCTTTATTTTAAAATCTGTATGAAAATGCATAGATACTTCTGTAATAATTTATTCATAGATTCATAGGCCTGTTACAGACCGCCCAAAAGGGGCGGTCTTGGGCCGCTGCCGGTTGCAGCACGGAGGAGCTGCAGCAGCCAAACCGCGCGACTCCTCCGTGCTGCAAAAAAGGAGCACGGAAATCGCGCTCCTTCCGGCAACCTGGAAGAGACGTCGCAAGTGCCAAAGCGCACACTCGCGACGTCTCTTCCGGGTTGGGACGTGCGGACGCAGAGCGTCCGCTACATCAAGATGACAGCGCCCATCTGTATAGGGCACCGCCCTTTTGACGTATCGATTATGCACGAGGGGCAAGGCGCCTCTTGCGCCCGTCTGTAACGCGCCATAGAATCATAGAACGGGGTAGGCAACCTGCGGCCTGCGGGCCAGATGCAGCCCGGCAAGGCCTTGGGACCGGCCCCAGCCTGGTCCTGCCACCGATTGCCACCGGAGCCTTTGGCCTATCAGGAGGAGGCGGGCAAGGGCGGGCAAGTGGAAGGCAAGGGGAGCAAGCGGCGGGCAAGGGGGGCAATTGTCTATAGAAGCCTCCAAAACATGCATTTATATTAACATTTTTAAAAAAAATCAGCAAATTTTTAGCATGTCCTCCATATTTTTAAAAAAGTGCCCTCCATTTGAAATTTTTGTCCTACATTTGTCCCAGTTTATTTATTTATTTTAATTTTTAAAAAATTATTTAATTATTTATTTTTTGGCTTTGGCCCCCCCAGTTGTCTGAGGGACAGCAACCCGGCCCCCGGCTCAAAAAGGTTGCCTACCCCTGTCATAGAATAATAGAGTTGGAAGAGATCGCAAAACATCTGGGAAAGATACTGCTGCTCCCACTGGTTGCTTGTTGGTATGATGTTGTTGACCTTCTGGTCAGTTTTTAACTTGTATGTTTGTTTTTTGTTGTTTTTTGTTCTGTTTTTTAAATATTGCATTGGATTTAATACTTTTTTAAGGAGGGGAGGGTCCCAGGGATTTTATATGTTTTGTATTCTTAACTTTGTTAGCCACCGCGATTGTTCTCAGAGGGGCAGGATACAAATAATAATAATAATAATAATAATAATAATAATAATAATAAATTGCAAATTTTAAATGTGGATTGTTTTAATATGTGCAGATCTTATTTGTCCTTTTAAACTGATATGTATTTTAAATGAAGTGTTTTAACTGATGTTGTCTGTCTGCTAATTGTTGTTGTTCCCTACCTCGATCCATGGGGAGAAGTGGGTAGGAAATTATTATTATTATTATTATTATTATCATCATCATCATCATCATCATCATCATCATCATCATCATCATTACTATCATTATTATTATCATTATTATTTCTGCAGTATGGCAGCAGCCTCTGTTACCAGAATGACCCAAAGATTCTCACCTCTCCATTTGCATTTGCTCTGCAAAAGAGGTCTGAGAATTTTCCACTCCACAAAGAGCTGTTGGTTTTGGGCTTGTTGGTTTTTCCATCTCGTCACTTTCATGTGGTTTTGAAACAGGATATGAAAACTAACTTTCCACAAGTATATGATATGCTCACGCCTGACCCTCTTCCGGCTTGAACATTTCTCACCCCCGTGGAAAATTGAGAGATTGGCGTCACTTCCTGCCCTGATATTAATGCGATAGCAGCCGATGGCTGGTTTACTCTCAATGTACACAAACCTAGGAGTGTACTGGCTTGGGTGACCACAGGTTGAGATACACACAGATAAATTTCTAATTTTACCCTGTGCCTCAAAGTTTGCATCTAAAGAGGTCAGGACACTAGGATGTTATGACACTGCTGTGGACACAAGCAATGCCATACTTAGTTTTTTGTGGGGTTTTTGGGCTATGTGGCCATATCCTGGAAGAGTTTATTCCTGACGTTTCATCAGAATCTGTGGTTGGCATCTTTCTCTGAAGATGCCATCCATAGATGCTGGTGAAACATCAGGAAAAAACTCTTCCAAAACACAGCCACATAACCCAAACCCCCCCACAAAAAACTATGGATTCTGGCTGTGAAAGCCATATATATATATATATATAGAGAGAGAGAGAGGGGGGGGGTATGGTAGTGCTTGTGTGCACAGCTGTTTCATAACAGCATGGTGTGCTGACCCCTTTTAAACTAACTGAAAGAAAGAATATATAATATAATAAATGATGTGATGTGATATATAATATTTTAAAATTAATTTCACTGTTAACATTTGCAAACCATCTTCTTGAATTACATATACATGGTTCAATATTCCTTCCTTCCTTCCTTCCTTCTTTCCAAGATCTGGTGATAATTAAATCAAAAAGGTTTTCATTTCTGACTTTGGACCCATGGCATCTGCTAGGGGTTGATTCCAGGACACCCCCCCCCCCCCCTCTTCATGGATACCAAAATCTGTGGATGCTCAAGTCCTGTTAAATACAGTGGCAGAATAAAATGATGTCCCTTATTTAAAATGCCAAAATCAACATGTATTTTCAAAATATTGTCAAGCTGTGGATGCTTCAATCGTGGATAAAAAAGTATCTGTGGATATGGAGGGTTGACAGCGTATACAAATTCTTCTACTTGTCAAATTATGCCTCCTCTCAGTTTGTTGTTGTGTCCTTTCAAGTTGTTTCCGATCACCTGGTAGGTTTAAGTGGCTGAGCTGGGATTTGAACCCTTGGCTCCAGAGCCCTAGTCCAATGCTCAAACCATGCTGGCTCTCACCTTATTAGTACAGTCACTATATACCAAAGCGTCCAAAAATTTTGATAACGCTAATCTCCATCTGTTATCTTCTTAAGGTCATTTCTATATTATCATAAATCCAAACATTTAATACCTCAGAATCAAAAGAACAAAGTCATGATATTCAACATTCACCAAGTAATACTGTATTTAACAGCAGACTCAGTTTCAGAGGCCGGACTTCACTGTATTTGTGGTGCCCTCAAAATGTGTCTTTGTTTTTGCTTTTTTCATCACCATCACCATCATCCTTCCTTTGGCTTCATCTGCATTATTTCTACAGTGCGTTATTTCTACAGATGCACCCTATCTCAGTTTTGCCTTCTCGTACCATAAACATTTCTAAACTCTCAAGTTTTTTCAGCTTGTTTTACAGAAACGCCTGGACATTTTGGAAACTTCTTTTAAAAAACTGAACAAAACTCTCCCCCTTATTGATATCAATCAAACTGTATACCTGAGCTGCCATATCAATGAGTTTGGGAAGATTCAGCTTCGTGCCTTCCTCTGTTTTCAAGAAATCCAGTAAGCACCCTGCAAGGGAAGACAAATAGAGTGTTTTACTTTTAAAAATATAAAATGTATATCCCACTGTTGTCCCAACAAGGGACCCAAGACGGCTTACAATGAAATTGAAAAACCAATACAGTTTTCAAAAAAGAATATCTGATAATGCAGATATTTAAAAACAATTAAGTTTGTTACCTATAATTTGCAACAGCATGAAATCATTTCAAAGACGTAAGGACCAGGAATAATATTACCTGCTTTGGCATAATGTACAACATATTCTAGTTATTATTAAGTGAATTTTGAAACATTGGACAAGAATTTTCCACTTTTATGCAAAACCCTTTTTAACAATCTGTGCTGTTTGATCAGTTAGATGTTACAGTCCAGATTATTCAGCGGTCGATTGCGCCCTTCTCATGTAACTATTTTTTCTTTAAAAAAACTTTTTATTGACTATTTATAAATCATACATAAAAAACAATACAACAAAATAAAACATTATAAATAAAGTAGCTGGGATGTTTGAAGATAGTTCCTCTGTGCATCATTAATCAGTTAAAAGTGAGTTATCAGTTTTACCCCAAAGTACAGCAAATGAGAAATGAAAAACCAAAAAAATATATATATTAATATAAGTTAATTATAACATATGCAAGAAGAATCTTCTATACACCATTATACCCTTATCTTTATTGTTTCTGATACTACCAATGCAGATAGATTACCCTTTGCAAGGTTTCTGAACCTAACTTCAACTAAATATTTTACCTCCTACGTAACTTCTTTAAATCTTTCCTATTACTATAGTAAGACAACTGCAGCAGATAACAAGGACCCACTGTATACACATCTCATTTGTGAGACTTGGAGGCTAGCATCCTGTTTAGTATTTACAATGTCATAAATAAGCCTTACAACTGCGAATTTTGCAATTCACATTTCTGGTTGTTGCAACCAGTCCTTGGCCCAAGGAAATAAAATTCCAGAAACTCAAACCCCGCATTACTGGAACAGAACCATACAGTTTACACAGACCCACCAGAAGCATCAACAAAGCATAGTTTTATTATCATTTTTACCATTGGCCATGTATTCCGTGACAATATAAATGGGCTTTTGAGTGACCACCGCATGCAGTCGAACCAGCTTGCTATGCTGAAGCTGCTTCATCAAGTTGGCCTCAGCCAAAAAGGCATCTGTAGGCATGCTGCCTTCTTTCAAAGTCTTGATGGCCACCTTCACATTATTCTTGTAATATCCTGCAGAAGAACAGCAGGGATAAATTAAACACCATCTCCTTTGACATTTTCCAGAAACCCAGCTGAGAAACCTACTGAGATCCTTCCAGTTACAGATATACTTTTAAATACTGGTGTGTGTGTTTTTTAAACAATTTTGTAGGAGCTGAAAGGGCCAAGGGCACAAGGCCAGACCAAAGCCAAGTGAGCAGGGCCAGATATAATTCTTGCCAACTTGGAAGCTTTCTGACCATCTACACAAGGCACAACTCCGTTCCAGGCACATTCATTCAAGAATAAGTCCCAGTGTAGCAATTTTTTGGCTTGCAAAGCATACCTCATTTCTAAACTTGTCTACACAGGAATAAATCTGGGTAGGAGCAGTGGATTCAAACTACAGAAAGAGAGATTCTGCCTAAACATTAGGAAGGACTTCTTGATGGTAAGAGCTGTTCAACAGTGGAACAGCCTGTCTTGGAGGGTGGTGGAGTCTCCTTCTTTGGAGGCTTTTAAACAGAGGCTGGATGGCTGTCTGTTGGGGGTGCTTTAACTGTGTCTTCCTGCATGGCAGGCAATTGGAATGGATGGCCCTTGGGGGTCTCTTCCAAGGAGTTTATCAGACAAGGGAAATTGGAAGTATAATCCAATGGCAATCCGAACGCAATCATGGGGTTTCACGTTATTGCGTGATAGACTACCACACACAAATTCGTGCAATGGCAAGCTATTTTTGGGCAATGGGAAGTCAGTTCAAATGCAATTCGAATTCACATAAATTCGCTGAACTAGCGAATTCACATGAATGCATTCTGGCCCCACTTTCTTTTCATTCAAAATTAAGAGAAATTCCTCCCGTGTGATAAACTCCCAACTTTACGATTCTAGGATTCTAAACTCCTAGTGCAACAGCTTCCCTGGCTGCAAAGCACAGCTCCACAATTCCTGGGTATTAAATAGCCTCTTATCTCCAATCATTAATTAGATCTAACCATAGAAAAAGATTACAGGCAAAATGGGAACCCATGTAGGCCACATCTGACCTTCAGAGATAGACGCTGTCATTTCTAGACCTACAATTCTAGGCCCCCAGGGTCATAATAAAGCTTTTCCCCTGCCATCTGACCCTTTTTTTGGGGGGGGGGAGCAAGAAACACAAGGGAGGGAAGCTGTTTTGTTCTACATACAAAGCACTGCTCTGCAACTGAGCTATGTATTGGTTGTTACTTTTAAAGTCCTACTAAGTTTGGGTCCAGGTTACCTATGGGATCACCTCTTCCCATGTAATTCTCCCTATACACGCAGGACCTCTAGGGAACATTTACTGCAGTCAGCAAGGACTAAGTTGGCAACTGCCACCCCGAGGACTTTTTCTTCAGCCGCCCCTGGGAGTTTATCACACTAGGGAATCCTGCAGGAAAACAGGCGTTTAACGGGAATTAAACAAGATCCAAATTTAAACAAAACTTGCAAATTCGGGAAGTTTATCACACTAGGGGGCTGTCCAAGTGAAATAACGCATAGTTAATCCGAACGCAAAGCAGAGAAAAATGGCAGCTTTTTTACTTTCGGGTTGGACTGGATGACCATTGGAGTATCTTCCAATTCTAGAATTCTAAGGTTCAATAATTCTAAACTGTGGATTGATTGTTTTAATATGTATTGGTCTTATCTAAACATTTAAATTGATGTTTGGTGTTTTAGTGGTTTACGTTTTTGTAACTGATGTTATGTTATTAACAGATGCTCTGTGTTGTATATTAGTCTGTTGTTGTCCCCGACTTGACACATGGGGAAAGGCAAGTCAGAAATAAATATTATTGTTATTATTGCTGCTGCTGTTGTTGTTATTGTTGTTGCCTATTCCTTAGTTTCTTTCACTATTTCTATCCCACCCTATACTATGGAATCTTGGTTTGCCACTAACATCCCCTGAGGCTGAGAGAATGTGACTTTCCCAGGGTCACACATACTTCAATTTTAAAAAAATCATGTCAAGTTTTAGGTGATTTTTTTTTCGTCCAAAAGCTGGCCAAACCACACCAAAACTGGCTGCAAATGTGATAGCCTGCTTTTTTCACAGCAGAGCACCCAAAGGCCAAAAATCAGTCAAAGTGTCACTTTTAGCACACTGAGACACAACAGTGCAATCTACTGGGAGTCAAAATGGTCTCTTCACCTCCCCAGTTGCCCAACCATGCTGTTAAGCATCAATACTATCCACATTAAATTAAGTGTTTTCCTTTTATTTTTCTTTAATCTTTCAATGCCCAGTTGGTGCCAACTCTGATCTCATACTGGCATGGAGTAAAAACATGACTGTTGAGTCACATATTTGATTTCATCCAAATCTCCCCATGTATTTGCTTTTTAAATCGTCTCAAAGTGTTTTGACTGATTTAAGCTGCCTTGTTGTTAAACTTGCTTAATATGCTCTCAAGCCTGTTTAAATGCATTTGTTACTGTTTTAATTTGCTTTAATTGGATTATGTCAATTTCTTGAATTTTGCCCCAGAGGAGGTTTGCCATTGCCTTCTCCTGAGGCTGAGAGCATGTGATTTGGCCAGGGTTCATGGCTGAGTGAGGAATCGAACCCTGACCTTCAGAGTCATAGTCCAACACCCAAACCATTATGCCACACTAGCTCTCATATCCTTCTTAAAATGAGGTGCCCAGAACTGAAGATAGGACTCCAGAAATTATCTGGGAGGTCATCCAGCTTATTTTTGCATCCTAGTTTCCCAGCTACCTGTGGCAGAGCGAACTTCTCTGCAGTGCCATGCTCTACCACTTACCCATCCACACCTCTCCAAACTGGCCAGATCCCAATCTCTTGACCAGCTTCAGGGTTTCCCGTGGAATCTCCCACTCATCCGTGGTCCAGGGCCTTTCTGGAGTCAGAGATATACAGGGCTCCCTAAGCTTCTGGCACAGGCCATCCTGCTGAGCTGAGCATGGGTTGTGCAACCCACAGGAAAGAAGAAGAGGTTGGTTTTCAGAGGTTGCCACAAAACATTCTTATGTCTCCCCCATGGACTAGCTTGCAATTATATTTTCCAGAGCATAGGAGCTTGGAAAGTCACTTGTTTGGACCAATGCCCAGAATCTCCCAGTTTAGCATGGCCAGTAACTTTGCCAAGCATTATTTTAGAGAACCACTTTAGTAAAGAAAAGGCAAGGAAAGAGCTTGTAGATCCAGGGATTTATCTGCCATGTGGGACCAAATGAGGGTATCACCATCCAAACCAAGAATTCTCCAGCTGAATTTTCCTTCAATACCCAAATTCCTAGCATTGCAGTAACTTAAAATTTCAGTTGAATTAAAAAACAAAACAAAACAAAACAGTTCAATCATCACAAGAAAAAGGAGCAAGCCAAGGTCCCAAGGGGATCGGAATACAACAAATGTAAGAGTTCTTGGGATGAATTGTTTTCAGTGTTTGACTCTATGCAATGCTAGAAATTTGGGGACCAAAGAACAATTTTATGAGAATTCTTGTTTAGATGGGCAATGCACTCATTCCACTTCCCAAATAGCTATACCCTTGCCCAGATCCTTGAACTTTTAAAACTCATGGCATTTGGCTGGACCACAAAATGCACCACACAATGTAGAATATTCAAGAAAAAACAGGACATTACAAAATAAAATCTAAAAACACTCATATAAGTTCATGCTTCTTAAATCATGCTCAAAATGGAGGACATTTTGGAATTCCTCCTAGACAGAAGGCTGAAGTGTAGGACATGTCCTGGAAAAGGAGGACATCTGCTTATCCTGTACCATACACATTGACATCTAGTCTCCCTTCAGAAGTGATGTGAACAACTGCTCTATTTTAGGTGAGAGTACTTGGTTTGGATCCTCTCCAGCAAGTGAGTAACTTCTAAGCATTATCTCTAGTGATAATCCAGGGGCCCCTGAAGGCAGCTATTTTGGGCAACATCTACCTCCTGTTAAAACTCAATGGCAATTTTCTTTATTGCCTGTCAAAGCCAAATCACACATTGCATTACTCATTCCCTCTCTTTAAAAACATACTCTGACTGTTTTTATTTTGAAGGAAAAGCAGCTGTGAGACCCTGTTGTGGAAGTATCAGCGACAGCAGGTGGCTGACACATGTTGGTGGGGCTGTGAATCCACCCCAGCATTTAGTTCAGACTTTGCAAGCATTATCAAAGATGCTGAACTGTATTCTCCCTCCAAAAAAAAAAAAAAAAAAAAAAAAGAAAGAAATAAAGAAAAGAAAAAAGAAAAGAAAAGAAAAGAAAAGAAAGAAAGAAAGAAAGAAAGAAAGAAACCATTTTTAAAGCCTAGAGCCCCTTGGAGAACTCCTTTGCTGTTACTGTGTCCATTCAAGTCATTTCTGATTCATGACCACCCTAAGGCGGTCATTTTGTTGGCAAGATCTGTTTCTATAATGTTATTCAAAACACAGAATGGATTTACTGTCCCACTGACATGGGAGTTGAGCTGTTGCTTGGCCACACATGTCCAAATTTTCATCTGTGAAATGTTGGGGGTATACAGAGGAATGTGTGTGAGAGAGAGAGAAAGAAAGAGAGAGAGTTCATATGTGCACATTTGTGGGGGCAGCACCACCATAAAAGAGAAGCTGCAACCAGTGGCATCACTAGAGCTGCTGTCACCCAGTACGGTAATTCATGGTGTCACCCCCGCATTGACTTCCTCCCATATCATACCATACAGAATCCTTAGTAATGTTTTTGTGTGGACATTATTCATAAATCATAATTCCCTTATATCACTGAATATAATGACACTAGTTGTGACCAAAACAACCAGCAAAATTAAAATTGTACCTTCAAATTAACCCCATGCTCCATACAGGATCTCCAGCTAGAGCATCCTCAGCAGGTAGCTGTGCAGCCTAGGGTGACCTGATGGTCCTCTTTTTCCTGGACATGTCTTACATTTCACCCTTCTGTCCAGGATGAATTCCAAAATGTCCTCCATTTTCAGCATGACTACGAAGCATGAGTTTATATTGATGTGACAGTTTTTAGCTTTTATTTTGCAATGTTGTACATTTTCCTATAATGTCCTACAGTTTGTGGTGCATTGTTCTGTTTTGCGGTTATAACATCTGGTCACACTGGAGATTATCATACTGAGGGCAAGGTTGGGAGCGAAATGTGATGCTCCAGTCCTTAAGGTGCGATTGTGTGAAGATTATCAGATGACATCACACTTATCCCATCATAAATCCTATTAATGAATTGTCCCGTCATTTACCTCCATTTCACATTAGAGGATTATCTCGTTAATACCAAAGTGATGGGATAATGCCACTTTACTGACTGGTTAATGATGGGATAAGTGCAATATGTCTGATAATCTTCCTTGGAATCGCGCCATAAGGACGGGAGCATTATGCTTCATGCCCATCATTATCCTTTCTTTACTTTCCCAATAATCTCCCCTGTCTGTGGCTGGGTGACTTCATGTTGGAAAGAAAAAGTCTTTTCTGGCCTAATATGGTCCAGAAAGGGGCCAGACCATGGTGCCAATTGCCTCCATGCTCCCTATGGGGGATGGGGAATATTTGGGGGTAAAAGTATTTTTTTAAAAAAAATTATTTGAGAGTGTGTGGCCAGAGAGTGTGGCCCATTAAAGTCCCCTGGAGGGGTCAGTGCAGCCCTTAGCCCCCAATCATTGCCCATCTATATTGTAATGGCTGCTCTTTTATAAATAACAAGTCCTTTTGGGAGGCTGGAAGCAAAAGCACAGAGAAGAGGACCCCCTTTCTACTTCTTCCCCCTGGACTGCCAGTCCCTAACTAAGCTACATATCTTTGCTCACCAGAATAATGCTTGACAAGCTCTTGGAGTGAAATGAATATGATCCTAGGGCAAATATAGTATCTCCCATCACCCATCTTCCGGATCTTGTAATGTTTGATGACATCCCCTTGAGATGAGCTGTCTCTAATGGACAGGGAAAAGGCATCTAGAATGGGGCGGAGGAAAAAAAAGAAGAGAAATCAGATTAGAGTGGGCCTTTGGTATCTGCCGGAGTTTGGTTCCAGGGCTCCCTCGTGGATAGCAAAATCTGTGGATATTCAAGTCCCATTAAATACAACGTATAGTAAAATTGTGTCCCTTATATATAATGGCAAAATTAACATTTGCTTTTTGGAATTTTTATACACACACACACACGAATATTTTCAAGCCGTGCATGCTTGAATCCATGGAGATGCAGGGCTGACCACACTTTTTGCCATCGCAACAGATTCTGTCATGGGTAATAGAGAGTTGCACTCAGAAAAGTGACCTTTTTGGAATGCTGATCATAGAATACAGCTTCTGGGAGCTATAATCCTAGAAAGCCAGCTCCAAACTCGAAGGGGGAAATCTGTGTGATATCGGTGTGGGAATAAAGTATGAAGGTTTTAGCATTTCATTATTTTCATCTTAGCAGGTCTGGAGGATTTCTGCATTGTCCTTGAATTGCTTCTTATTTTAGTCAAGTTTTTATGCCCCATAGATATGGGCAAGTGTCAGATTAAGCAACCGAAGGGTTCTGGCAAAAAAATATATAAGGAAATAACAGCACCCTGGAGCAAAAAAACAATATAGTATCTTAAAGGGTATAAATACCCCACTGAAAAATCTGTAAATGTTAAGGGTGAATATATATTAATGATAAAATATCCAAAATTCAAAACCAGAGAAACTAAACCCTGGAGAAAAGCCAATAAAACAACAGAAAGGGTAGGAAAAAAACCTCCCTTTATCTTTGGCAATTATAGAAAATGTAACAATTCTAATAATAAAAACCAAAGGCCAGATGCGTTTCGACTGACGTCTTCTTCAGTGGCCTGCCAATGTTAAAAATATAAAATGTATAACAACTCCTTAGCACACAATGTGACTGTACTGAATTCAAAAGCTGCAAGTGTCAAATTACACATCTCTTTTCATTATTTCCTGACCCTATCTTCTCACTATAGCAAAATAATCAGAGGAGAGAAAGAGACAATGGAACAGAGAATTTCACAAAGACGCACATGCATCTCCATGGAGTGGAAATGCAATCTTAAAAAGGAGAAAAATTAATTTGGTAGGAGGAAATAAAACTCCCAGAAGCTGAACACAGGAAGCTTTTAACTAAAGGAACAATTTCTCTAAAAATCCTCAGTAATTCTTTGATGAGCTCTACAGGACAGGAAAGCACTGCAATTGTGTATTATGGCAAACAGATAAATAAGCAATCTCTAGTCCAGCTCTTAGCAAGCAAAGGCAATAGAGAAAGCATGGGACTATAGTCCTTTCAGAGAGACATGGGAGTGGTTTCCTCTAAAAGAGCATGTGTGTGTGTGTGTGTGTGTGTGTGTGTGTCTGTGTGTGTGTCTGTGTGTGTGTGTGTGTGTGTGTGTGTGTGTCTGGCTGTGTGTGTGGCAATATGGATATATGCTGAAGAAAAAAAATGTTTAGTGTAACACCAACTCCTAAATCAGGGATGGAAGATGTTGTGGGGTTGCGCTCTCTTCCCTACCCGCAGAATTCTTTGGAGGCTAGAACCAATCCATCCTGCATCTACATTCTTAAGGAGCTGATATTGTATATGGAACATTAAAATTAAGAAAACACACACACAAATTTCCAGAGTGATTCACCTGGCTAGCAAAGGGTGGGTGACTGTGAAGTGACACAGTCAGCAAGGCTGCATCTGCAGTGTGACATCACTTTAATTGCCATGGCTCTTTCCTATGGAATCCTGGGATCTGTAGTTTGTTGTGGCATCAGAGTTCTCAGACAGAGCAGGCTAAATATCTCACAAAACTACACATCCCAGAATTCCATAGCATTGAGCAATGGCAGTTAAAGCGGTGTCAAGCTGCATGCAGCCAAGATCACTAATCCCTGTGGAAAGCTCCATAAAGCCTTCTCATCTTCATAGGCAAAACATTCAGAGCTTTGAAAGGTTACTTTCGTGATGGTGGTGGTGAGTCTGACTTCCAGGATCCCTAAGGCAATGGCCATAACAACAGAAGAATTCTGAGAATTATAATGCCCCAAAAGAAACCTGTCCAATTTGCGAAGGGATTTTCCTAACTTCTTACCAGGAGTTGTCTCACTTTCCCTGATCAGGAATGAACCCACTGCATTGCGTGGTGCCATCAGGAGTCGTTCCGTTTCTTTTCTGCTCAGGCCTTTAAAAAACCATCTGAGAAAGAAGACAGAAATATTTTTCACTAAAGCACCTCTGGTGGAATAGAGACTTGTCTAAAATGATAATAATAATTTGGGGGGAGATCAATATTTCAGAAATTATTAGATCAGCAATGGGAATTTAGTAGCCTCAAACTGTTGGAATGCAAGTCCCATCAACCCTAATGTAAATTCCATAAACCAATGTAACCAAAGGTGAGGGATTTGGTGGAGTTTAGGGTTTTTTAATTTATGGAAGTGTAAACTTTTATACTTTGGCTTCTGGTTTATAGCCTTCAGTCTTACTATTACTTTTATTCTATACATTAGGGCCTAAATACCCTAAAGGCACCAGGTCCTATCTGATTTTAGAAACTAAGCAGCAGTTTCAGCCTTAGTACATGAATGGGAAGCCACCAATGAATACCAAGTGTTGTAGGCTATATATCAGAGGAAGGAAGGAAACCCTATGAAATGCATGGCATTGCCATAAAGTGACAGGTGATTTGAAGGTGCATGCACACACAAACACACACACATAGCTGAACTTCCTTAGCTTCAAAGATCAGATTTTGTAGACTAGGGCCTGGTACAGACGGGATGACGTGCTAGGGTTGCCTCGGCGCCGCGCTTCCACACGCCCCGCAACCCTAGCATGTCTTCCGTACGTCAAAATGGCAGCGCCATGTACAGATGGGTGCCAACATTTTGACGCAATGTATGCCTAGCATCCGCACGTCATGACACCATAATGACGTTGGGAGTGCGCCATTGGCGCACTGTGGCATCATTATGACACCGCAAAAAGGACCTGCTTTTCATGGGTTCTTTTTGCTGCACAAGGAAGCTGCACAGTTTGTCCACTGTGGCTTCCTCACAGAGCAAACCAGGGCGCTGGCAGACCGCCCTTTTTGAGTGGTCTGTACCAGGCCTTGGTCTCCTTCCTCAGATGCATGGAGTGTATTGAAGAGTTGTTATTGTTGTTGTTGTTATGTGCCTTCAGATTGTTTCTGACTTATGGTGATCCTAAGCAAAGCTATCATGGGGTTTTCTTGACAAGATTTGTTCATAGGGGGTTTGCCATTGCTTTCCTCTGAGGCTGAGAGTGTGTGACTTGCCCAAAGTCACCTAGTGGGCTTCATGGTCAAGCATGGAATTGGACTCTGGTTTCCAGAGTTGTAGTCCAACACTCAAACTACTGGCTCCCAAAAATATAGCAGTGTGACTACTATTTCACTGGTGATGGTTCCATTCTACAGAGTTCTGGGGTTTGTAGTTTGGAAAGAGCCAATGTGTCTTTCCAAGTCTTCTAATTTCTTCTAATTTCTTGCCTACAGTCTCTATTTTGATAATGACTGAGGCAACATATCTTTAACTATTTTTCTGTCTTCAGTGCTTGTTTCCAAATGTCATACTGTAAAACCATGAGGGCCAGAAACCTGATTTAAAATATTGGACAGATTTCCCAAAAGCATCAAGTGAAAATGACAGACTTTGGGATGATGTGATAAACATGAGGAGCTTGCTATACCTTCTTTTCAGACTTACTTCTCTTCTTCTAGGCTGTTGACACGGGCCACAAAATTACTAGGAATGTAGCCTTTCTTCCCGGTGGTAAGTGATTTTGCTAGCCACCAGTCCCCATTGCTGTGAACAAAGCACAGTAACAAAATAAGTACAAAAATACACAATGTACACTGGGGTGGGGGGGGGGGGGGCTAAGCTTTGTTCATTCCACTCCCAACAGAAAGAGGCATAGTCATGTAATGACCTCTGCAAAATGTGATCTGATGGTTGCTCATGAGGAGACCAAGGGATGAGTTCTAATTTGGCATACTTCAAATCTGAACATTATTTTCCTGAATTTATAGTGAAAGCCAAATCAGAGTATATGTGAACCTATCAAAAAGCTCTATGGAGAGAGATCTTGTAGCACCTTTGAGACTAACTGAAAGAAAGAAGTTGGCAGCATCACCTTTCATAGACTTAAGTAGACCTATGCTGCCAACTTCTTTATTTCAGTTAGTCTCAAAGGTGCTATGAGATCTCTCTACATACTGATTTTACAGACTAACATGGCTATATCTTTGAATTCTACCATCAGAAAGCTGAACAAGGTTGCTTACCTGTAAAGGACTTCAAATATTTCGCCTACTGTCAACGGCAGGTCGCGCTCACTTGTAGGGTTAAACTCATGCTGCGCAACTACACAGTGTTTGCCTGTAGTATGAGAAAAACCCTTGAGTAAATAATGTATTCTGGTATGTATGTATGTATTATTTGATTCATAAACTGCTTTTCTCCTGAATGGAACTCAAAGTGGCTGTGAAATGAAATAAAAAACAGCTATGAAATGTTTGAAAACATTGATATCCTCTCCTTCATCTGAAGATCTCATCCTACAGCCAGAATCGTTGCTGTTGTAAGAATAGCTTGCCCATTCTCATCCCTTGTCAAGCAAAGCCACATTTGGGGCCTGGACTGACATAGGGCATGTCTACACTGGCTGCTTAATCTGGGGCAAGTTCAGAGCATTATGCCCCAGACTGACCACAATGATGGTCACACACAGCAGGCCGAATCCAGTGTGATACGAGGTAGTTGTGCACATCAGCCAGTGGGACTGCATCAGTGATGCCACTTTTCCAGCCAAGCAAATCCCTGTGAGAGCCTGGCTGCGGCTGTTGCTTCTTGCACAGGTCCCCCATTCTGTCGAGTTGAAGTGTCAGCATTGGCCAGGGTCTTGCAGGATCTGCTTGGTTGGTGAGCCAACAACAGCACCAAAGAAGACCTATTCCATTGCCTGTCCTATGCAGTGCAGAGTAAGGGGTATGGTGCCACATTTGCTGTCTGGAGAACTGGCTGAATTGGACCCAATCCAGCCTCCCAGGAAGCTCCAGAGCAAACAGTGGGTTATCTTAAACCAGATTAAAATGGTAGTTTTGCTGTGGATGTGGTCCTATATCATCTGGACAGATCACACTGGGACAAGGTTGAGTCTGGTGTGTATCCTTAGTATAGGCAAGCCCTTAGTGCCTTCTGTTCCTTCAGCTTTGAGTTAGGAGCTTCCTGTTCAGCTGTGCAGCTATGATGATTTTCAACCAGCCCTTATTTGGCCAGTTCCTCATTGAAGGGTGAGATGCTTTAGTTTTCTGTGGATTTTTCAGGCTATGAGGCCACGTTCTAGTTTATTCCTAACATTTCACCAGCATCTGTGGCTGGCATCTTCAGAGAATGCTGGCATGGAAGAGAGTGGGGTATATATACTGTTGGTTGAGGGGAAGTAATTTGCATGTAATCTGCATATTGTTCTGTTGTTGAATGACAAGGCCTACAGGGTGTCTATTTAATTAATGTTCTGTTGTCTGCTAGGAACCCCCCCCCCCCCTCACCCTTGGTGGCTTTTATTTGCATGGGCTGGGTCTTGTTTTTGGTGTTTCTCAGGACTGGTAGCCAAACTTGGGAAGCTTATCACACAGCTTTTATAACACAACTTACTGCTCCTGAATTGGAACCTAATTTGGGCTGCATCCTGGTCCTATCACATGGCTTTTGTCCCCCAGTCCACCATCCAAGAGCAGCCCAGCTGCAGCCTGCGTCTCTTAACACATTTTAGAAGCCATTTTTTCAAAGTCAGGAGCTTTGAAATGCAGCTCTTCAGGGGACCTTTCACATTATACAATTACAGTGGTGCCTCGGGTTACGAAAGTAATTCGTTCCGCGGCCGCTTTCGTAACCCGAAAAGCCTTCGTAAGCCAAATTGCCATAGGCGCTAATGGGGAAAAGCCGCGATTCCGTGCGAAAAAGCCGAAAAAAGCACCAAAAGTTTTTTCGTAACCCGAAAAAACATTCGTAACCCGGAACAATGATTCCCTATGGGATTTTTTCGTATCCCGAAAATTTCGTAACCTGGGTATTTCGTATCCCGAGGTACCACTGTATAGCACTATGATTCCACTTTAACTGCCATGGCAACATCTTAAAGAATGCTGGAATTTGGAGTTTTGTATTTCCTTACCAGTTGTGTGAGGAAGTTGTGTTTCGTGACTAGTTTCCCTATTCTGTCTGTGACTCCTGTGACTCCATTCAACAACAGAACAATACACAGATTAACATGTAAACCACTTCCTCTCAACCAACAGGAAGCCACTCTCTTCCATTCCAGCATTCTCTGAAGATGCCAGCCACAGCTGATGATGAAACATCAGGAATAAACTCTACTAGAACACAGCCCCATAGCCTGAAAAACCCACAGGAAACTATGGATGCCAGCCATGAAAGCCTTCGACATCATGCTGAAATACTTTCATTCTTCTTACAACTTGGTGGGAATTGTTGTCCAATATATCAGCAAGGACTCAGGTCGGGAAAGGCTGCATAAGAATCAAGTGGTTTGGTCTCTATTCCCACATCTTATAGGTTGTCTTGTCAATGTGGAATCACAAAAGCCACAGCAAATGTTTCTTCCAGCCCCAAGGCTTCAGGGGGCAAATGCAAATGCGATCCCATTAGGCATGTCTCTAGCAGAACACACACACAAACACATACACACACTCAGGGAAAAGAGCTTTTATGTAGCATGAGCGTTTAGCATTTAATGAATGCGCAGCAAGAGACCATCTAAATATAGACACCCATGAGACAGATAGTTTTAAATCTCACTCCGTCTGACCTTTTCAAATAAAGACACCAGCAAGCTTCCTCCTTTTTATCACAAGGTCACATGTCTCAGGAACAATGTGTGGTTTTGTGAGAACAGAATTTGGCTATTATTTCCTTTGGATTTATTGAAGGAATCATGCCAGAAAAGTGCAAAGGTTTGTTTTTTCAAGCCAAGAACTCAAGAATAGGCTACTTTGGTTTCATTCCCTCCAACAAAGGTGAAAATCATGCAGCTCTCCAGAGGACCTTTCAGATTATACAATTATAGCACTATGATTCCACTTTAACTGCCATGGCAACATCTTAAAGAATCCTGGAATTTGGAGTTTAAGGAGAGGAATTTAAACTTCTCAGCTAGAGTTGCAGTGCTTCACCAAACTATTGATTCCAGGATTGCATAGGATGTAGCCATGGCAGTTAAACCTGAATCACATACCCTCCAACTGCTCCAGTTTGGCAGGAAAATCCTCCTCCTCCTCTTCATCATGTCACTTTTCTCCAGAATTGGGACTCAAAGTGGCTCACAGTTTAAAAGAATAACACAATTTAAAACATACAAAAGAGAGCATTAAATCCTCTGCTATCCCACATTCTCAGCTGCTTTTAAAATGTCCTGTTTTTTTTCTCTTTCTTCCATGGCATCTACACTGCAGAATTAATATATCTTGACCCCACTATAAGTACCACGGTTCAGTGCTGTGGAATCCTGGGATTCATAGTTTTGCAGGATATTTAGTCTTCTCTGTCAGTGGGCTCTAGTGCCACAACAAACTACAGATCCCAAATTTATGATGGATAAAGTGATGTCACATTGCATTGTGTCTGCAGGTACAGATGCAGCCTAGATCATTTCCTGTTGTCACCCCCCCCCCCCCCCAAAAAAAAGGCCACTGGCCTAAAATGACCCAAAGAGAACCCAAAACATAGTGAAAATCCCTTACACTCTCTGGAAGATATTTGTGGACAAAAATTGACAGACAAACACAGGTATAGTCCCCTGTTCCCTGACAGCAAAGCTTTTACAAAAGTATCCAAAATAACTGTAATTTTTTCAATAGAAAAATAAATAAAGATTTGAATAAGATCATGGCCATCAAACTGTCCCAGTTTGGACAGGGAAGTCCCAATTAATCCTCTGTCTTCTCACTTTTTCAGCTGCTGTTAAAATGTGCTACTTTCTCTCTCCTCCTCCTGCTTTCCCCCTTTGTTCTCAGTTTATTTCAATTTCTGCAAACTGATTTCTAAAGACAAAAGAGGACAAGGCAGAAACTCGACATTCCCAGTAGACTCAGGCAAAAGTAAACTGCTGCATCCTCTCCTAGCTTGTGTGTTCTTCTTCATTAATAACGTATGCCGTCTGGACTACACTGTGATGCTGCTTGCCCACTTGTCTTGGTTTTTATCTATGAAATTTCGGGGAGTATGTTGAGATGCTTCACCCTGGAACTGTGTGTGTACTTCTTTAACAGAATAACACCAACCCAAAAATAACAGCATAGTTTTTATATCATTTCTCCCTCCCCCAGTTTTCTTTCAACATTCCATTTCATTGTGTTCTATTTTCTTTCCTTTGCTTCACTGTTTATTTGGGGGCAAGGCAGGGAGCCACTAGGACCCATAAGTAAATTGGTAAATTAAAAAAGGTTTCTCACCGTTGCCTGAAGGATGGTCAGCAGAAGTGGTAACTGTGCGTGGATTGCCCTTTAGAAGAAAGAAAGAAACAACAGATGCCATGTGACATCAGTGCTTTAGACTTCGTCCCTTTGCTTCTATCCCATAACCATGAAGCTATTTGGATATCACTTCATTGCTAAATGCTGTATTGGGAACACAATTTAGCACTCCAATAATTATCTAATTCCCATGATTAGCAGAAGCTGTATTTACATTGCTGTTGTTGTGTGCCTTCAAGTTGTTTCCAACTTATGCTGATCCTAAGGTGAACCAATAACAACAGCAACAACGACCTTGATCCATGGGGAGAGGCAGAAAAGCAACAGCAACAACAACAACAACAACAACAACAATAATAATACATTTTTGTGGGTTTTTTGGGCTATGTGGCCATGTTCTAGAAGAGTTTATTCCTGACTTTTCACCAGCATCTGTGGCTGGCATCTTCAGAGAAAGCCTTCGACTTCACAATAATAATAATAATAATAATAACAACAACAATAATAATATTTCTTTTCTGCCTCTCCCCACGGATCAAGGTGGAGAACAACAACAAATCAACAAGGAACAACACCTATCAAAGCACATTAATTAAATCATGCAACCCTTTAAAAAGACAAATAAAAGAAACACATTTTAAAGCAGTGCAAATTTAAAATCCAACTTCCAAATTCACCACTTAAAATCATCTGGCTATGCCTGCTGGAAGAGACTGGTCTTCAATGCTGTTTTGAATTCGGACAGTGTATTCAGCTGTTGAATCTCTTCCAACAGATCATTCCACAGTCTGAAGAAAAAGTCCTGTGACAGGCTTTTCTTGGCAAGTTTCAGAGGGGGTTTGCCATTCCCATCCTCTGAGGCTGAGAGAATGTGACTTGCCCAAGGTCGCCCAGTGGGTTTCATGGCTGAGTAGGGATCTGAACCCTGGTCTCCAGAGTCCTAGTCCAATGCTCAAACAATTACATCTCATAGGCAATCTGTATTCACCTTTAGCAAATGCCATATTATTATTTATTAGGGCTGGAAACTTATAACCCTACAAATGATGTTGGATTATTCCCACCTGCCCCAAACTGGCACATTTTTAAAGCAATTGAACAAAGTGGGATGACTGAGGATTAATTAGGGCTGTCCCTGCCAAACTGGGACAATTGGAAGGTATGACCCTGGTATAGAGATAACCTGAAGCACAGCTACCTTTGGACCTAAAGGCATATGGCTGCCATCCTGGGTCTCTGGCCAATAGGAAACCTCATTGTGATAAATGGGAGTCCTTCCATTTATCAAGGTTGTCTTCCCAGAATAAAAATTCCCCTTAGGTACTCTGCCTTTTGGCACTCCTTGTTCCTGGGCCGTGGCTTGGCTAGTTCCTCGCTGGGTTGGCAAATACCGGTAGAAGTCCCAGCAATGCCCCAATGCATTCAAGAGGTGCAACTGGTTAATCATTGGGTGGTGGCAGCAAGTTGTTTTGGTGGCAGCAAGTTGTGGTTTCAAGAGGTCTCATCCAGCTCAGCAGGACCATAAAGAACTTTCACACTCCTGCTGCTATTTGGGAGACCCCAGTCCCTGCCCTGACTGTGAAGATGGTGGTGATCATGGCTAAAGATACAGTTTGTATCTCTAGCTCCTGGGCACACTGGCAGGATACAGACCTCCCATTTGGGGCGACCTGCAGCCGCTCCATTGAAGCACGGATTGGGGCCAGGGCAGCCACAGCGGCAGCCCAAAAGCCCCAATCCGGCGCTTTTCGGGACCAGGAAGAAGCGGCAAAATGCTCCCTGGTCCAGAAAAGGGGTGTCCTTGGGGCTTCATGCCCCTGAACACCCTAGGAGCAGCCTGGGAGCTGCTGCCAGGAGGGAAAGGGCCCGCTCGACCCCTTTCTCCTGGCTTCATTCCCACAGCCATTTGGTTTGGTGGCTGTGAGAACGAGGCGTTCCCCTAGAAGGAGCTCCGTTTTGGAGTTCCTTCCTGTACCGTACCTAGGCCGCCGTAAGCGGCTTGGGATGACGCAAGGGCGTCACATTCGTGCTGTTCCATTTGGAGGCGGCACGCATGTGTGTCGTAATCATGGCGGCCCCCATGTGGATAGGAAGCCACCATGATTGGGCCTTTGTCACATGCTAGGGTTAGGCCTCATGTGGGCGGAGTGCCCTGAGGCAACCCTAGCATGTAACAAGGACGTCCCGTAAGACCTGTCTGGAAAGGGCCTAAGTTATGACCTGATGGTGACTTATAAAAGGCAAATGGCTGGACAGCTACCTGCTGGGGATGCTCTACCTGAAGATCCTTCGCTCAACAGGGGGTTGGACTCAATGGCCCATGAAGCCCCTTCCAATGCTAGGATGCTATGACTCTATCATGACAGTATTCAGAGCGAGTCCAAAACTGAAGTCCACTGAGCAGATCTCTATCAACAAGTGAGATTCTTTCTACCACAAGAAAAGCTTCTGTAAAGCTATTGGGACTTCATTGCTCATTCATATATTTTGGTGCATCTTCAGGTTGTTTCTGCCATATGGAGAGAAAACCCTGTGACAGGCCCTGGTGAAAATAATATCATTATAATATTATATGTAAAATACTACTACCACTACTACCAAATACTACTATTACTAGCATGGAGAAGAGACAGTTAATATATGATAGCCCTGTCATACTGAGGATGGATCAAGCTTGTTTGCTTCTGCTCCAGCGAAAAGACATGGAATAAGAGATGCAAGCTACAAGAAACGAGTTTCCACCTCAACATTAAGAGGAACTTCCTGACAGTAAGAGTTGTTCAACATTGGGACACTCCTTGGGTGTGGTAAAGTCTCCTTCTTTGGAGGTTTTTAAACAGAGGCTGAATGGCCATCTATCAGGTGTGCTTTCATGGTGAGGTCCTGCATGGCAGGGGGTGGACTGAATGGCCCTTGTGGTCTCTTCCAGCTCTAGGAGTCTATAATTCTATGATACTACTACTATTACTACATACTACTAAATACTAATACCAACTATACTTAAAGTAGTATAATATCATTAAATATCAATGACAATATCTCAGAACATATCTTTCAAATAAGAGAGACCTAGGCCACAATCCTGCAGAGGGTGGTGGGGTATAATGTTCCACCCAAGTGGACCTATACCTGTCTGTCCTCTCACTCCCTTAACACCCACTTGTGTCTTGCTGCCACTCCTCACTGGCCATATTTTGGCCAGTAGAGATCAGGGGCAGCCAAAAGCATATGTGTATGTCCAGTGGCATCACTGAGGTGTGTACAGGGGGTGCAATCTGCATTGGAAGACACTCCAGAGGAGGGGTGACTCCCAGTTAAGTCCTGCTCTCCCTTTGATGCAGGAGTGGTGAACATGAGGACCTCCTGGCTGCTCCGTCACTGGGCTTTATAATAATACATTTTATTTATAGACTGCTATTCCGCGATGATCATAGCGGTGTACAGTAAAATCATAATATAATACAAAATACAGTTAAAGGAGGGAGAAGTCTCGTCCTTCAGGCAGACCTTGATGTTGCTGGGTCTGCCTGATCGCTCCCTCTGAGGCCGAGATGACAGTTGAGGAGGGAGGGGCCTCATCCTTCAGGCAGACCTTGATGTTGCTGGGTCTGCCTGATGGCTCCCTCAGAGGCCGAGATGAGGCTCTCCCTCCCTCCTTTATCCCTAGGGAGGAAGCCTGATGACAGAGCAACAGGGGTAAATGTGAAGCCTTCCCAGGTGATACCCCAGTTCATGACAGCGCTATGTTTCTATAGACGTACACACAATCATAGAATCATAGAATCGTAGAGTTGGAAGAGACCACTAGGGCCATCCAGTCCAACCCCCTGCCATGCAGGAAATCCAAATCAAAGCATCCCTGACAGATGGCCATCCAGCCTCTGTTTAAAGACCTCCAAGGAAGGAGACTCTATCACCCTTCGAGGGAGTGCATTCCACTGTCGAACAGCCCTTACTGTCAGGAAGTTCCTCCTAATGTTCAGGTGGAATCTTTTTTCCTGTAGCTTGCATCCATTGTTCCGGGTCCTGTTCTCTGGAGCAGCAGAAAACAAGCTTGCTCCCTCCTCAATATGACATCTTTTCAAATATTTAAACAGGGCTATCATATCACCTCTTAACCTTCTTTTCTCCAGGCTAAACATCCCCAGCTCCCTAAGTCGTTCCTCATAGGGCACTCAGGGTTCCAGGGACCAGACTCTCCTCCACAAAAAGGAGGACATATTCCAGCGTCGCCCCTGCCCTTTGGAATATGCTGCCCACAGAGCTCCGCTCGGCCACCTCCCTAGCTCAGTTTAGAAGGGACTTGAAAACCTTCCTATTTCGAGCTGCATTCCCCAAATGAGTTCCTGATGGCCTTCCTCCCTCTATGGTCGGCAAGATGGCTGGCTGATGGGGTTTTGACTTGTTTTTAATATGTGTATATTATTGTATTGTGTTTGATTTTATTGTAATGTTCACCGCCCTGATCGATGGAAGGGCGGTATATAAATAAAATTTTTATTATTATTATTTATGGTTTCCAGACCCTTCACCATTTTTGTCGCCCTCCTTTGGACACGCTCCAGTTTCTCAATGTCCTTTCTGAATTGTGGCGCCCAGAACTGGACACAATATTCTAGGTGGGGCCTGACCAGAGCAGAATACAGTGGCACTATTACTTCTCTTGATCTAGACACTATACTTCTATTGATGCAGCCTAAAATAGCATTGGCCTTTTTAGCTGCCGCATCACACTGTTCACTCATGTTCAACTTGTGGTCTACTTGGACTCCTAGATCCCTTTCACACGTAGTTTCATTCAGCCAGGTGTCACCCATCCTATATCTGTGCATTTTATTTTTCCGCCCTAAGTGCAATACCTTACATTTCTCTGTGTTGAATTTCATTTTGTTAGCTTTGGCCCAGCTTTCTAGTCTATTCAGGTCATTTTGAATCTTCATCCTGTCCTCTGGAGTATTAGCTATTCCCCCTAATTTGGTGTCATCTGCAAATTTGATAAGTATGCTCCCAATTCTGTCATCCAGGTCATTGATAAAGATGTTGAATAGCACTGGGCCCAGGACAGAGCCCTGTGGGACCCCATTGGTCACTTCTCTCCAGGATGAAAAGGAGCCATTGTTGAGCACCCTTTGGGTTCGGCCGGTCAACCAATTACAGATCCATTTAACAGTTCCTTTGTCTAGCCCACATTTTACCAGCTTGTTTGCAAGTATGTCATGGGAAACCTTGTCAAAGGCCTTAGTGAAATCAAGATATACTATATCCACAGCATTCCATCTACCAAGCTGGTCATTTTATCAAAGAAAGAGATTAGGTTTGTCTGGCATGACTTATTGTGATTATGGCATTGCCTGTTTAATGTTCTGCTCCAGAATCTTTCCTAGTACTGATGTCAGACTAACTGGACGATAATTGTTGGGATCCTCTTTTTTCCCCTTTTTGAAGATGGGAACAACGTTTGCCCTCCTCCAGTCTGCTGGGATCTCTCCTGTTTTCCAGGAGTTTTCAAAGATTATTGCCAATGGCTCCGATATTACATTTGCCAGTTCTTTTAATACCCTTGGATGGAGTTCATCTGGTCCCGGAGACTTAAATTCATTTAGATTAATAAGGTGTTCCTCTACTATCTCTTTACTTATTCTGTGCTGAAATTCCCCTATTCTGTCCTCTGCTCCATTATCCTCAGGTTGAGCACCTTTTGCCTTTTCTGAGAAGACTGAGGCAAAGAAGGTGTTGAGTAATTCTGCCTTTTCTCTGTCTTCTGTTAGCATTTTGCCATCTTCTCCACGCAGTGGCCCTATCGTTTCCTTCTTCTTCCTTTTGCTGCGGACATATCCAAAAAAGCCCTTTTTGTTGTTCTTAACCTCTCTAGCAAGCCTGAGTTCATTCTGTGCTTTAGCTTTTCTGACTTTACCCCTACACATGCCTGCTATTTCTTTGAATTCCTTTTTTGTGATTTCCCCCTTTTTCCATTTCTTATACATGTTCTGTTTCAAACTTAGCTCGGCTGAAAGTTCCTTAGTCATCCATCCTTGTTTCTTGAGACACCTCCCGTTTTTCTTTCTCACTGGAATGGTTTGAAATTGTGCCTTCAGTATCTCTCTTTTGAGAAACTCCCATCCGTCCTGAACTCCTTTATCTTTTAGTATTTCTGACCATGGAATCGCCCTCAATACTTCTCTAAGTTTACTGAAATCCGCTCTCCTAAAGTCTAGGATGCGTGTCTGACTATGCCTGGCTTCTCCTTTCCACTGTATTACAAACTCCAGGAGAACATGGTCACTTCCACCTAATGATCCCACCACTTGCACCCCATTAACCAAGTCATCCTTGTTGGTTAGGATCAGATCTAAAATAGCTGACCCCCTTGTTGCCTCTTCCACCTTTTGGACCATGAAATTGTCTTCCAGGCAAGTGAGGAATTTGCTAGGCCTTGAGGATTTTGCTGAGTTTGACTTCTAGCAAATATCAGGATAGTTGAAGTCGCCCATCACTACTACATCTCTCTTTTCTGAGTGTGTGGTCATCTGTTCTAGAAAGATATCATCCAATTCCTCAGTCTGACTTGGGGGTCTGTAGTAGACTCCCACCGTAACATCCTTGTTGTTTCCCTCTCCTTTGATTCTTATCCAGATGCTCTCCACCTGGCTTCCAGGATTGATGTCCTGGATCTCTTCACTGGTGTAAATATCTCTGACATATAGGGCTATTCCTCCTCCTTTCCTGTCTGGCCTATTTCTCTTAATAAGGTTATACCTCTCTATTTCCACATTCCAATCATGAGACTCATCCCACCAGGTTTCAGTGATGCCTATTATATCATATTTGCTTTGTTGTACTAGGAGTTCGAGTTCATCTTGCTTATTTCCCATGCTCTGTGCATTAGTGTAGAGACATCACAGACCATGTGTTCCCTTTACTTGCTGCTTGTGCAAGTTTTTTTGCCTCCCACTGTTGGGTCCTTGCACTTTTTTTCTTGTTTCCTCTATGTCAGTTTGACTATTTTCGCCATCCCTTTCGCCTTCCTTAATATTGTCTCCCTTCCCCTCGAAATTCAGTTTAAAGCTCTCCTGATCAAGTTCTTGAGACTGTTCGCAAAAACATTTCTTCCAACTGGCGTGAGATGCAACCCGTCTGTTGCAAGAAGTCCCTCCTCATGCAACCGCAGCCCATGATCGAAGAATCCAAATCCTTCTTGGCGGCACCATCTGCGAAGCCAGTTGTTCACATCTGCTATTTTCCTCTCCCTTCCTGGACCATGCCCTTCAACTGGCAGAAGAGACGAGATGACAACCTGTACATCCATTCCTTTCAGCTTCCTACCAAGCACCTCGTAATCCCTTTTGATGTTCTAAATGCTGTGTCTTGCAGTATCATTAGTTCCCACGTGGACCAAAAGGAAGGGGTATTTGTCAGTAGGCTTGACCAGTCTTGTCAGCCTCTCTGTCACATTATGGATCTTTGCCCCTGGAAGAAAACACACCTCTCGAGACATCTTGTCAGGCCTACAAATCACTGCTTCTGTACCCCTCAGCAAGGAGTCCCCCACTACGACCACACGCCTCCTCCGAGGCTTAGCAGCGACTGTTCCCTCGGGTGGGATTCTCAGGCTCCCCTGCTCTGTCCCTGAAGTCTGTCCATGCTGCTCTTCTTCATCCTCCTTGATAAGGGAAAGAGCTTTAAATCGATTCTCTAGCTGCAAGCTCCCAGAATAATCCCTTCTTGCCCCCAATACCTAACTCCCTCAGGCATTCCAGAAGGATACCATGATCAATGGTATCGAAAGCCGCTGAGATGTCCAAAAGCACTAACAGGGACACGCTTCCCCTGTCCATGACCAGATGGAGATCATCAACTAAGGCGACCATGGCAGTCTCAACTCCATAGCCTGCCCGGAAGCCGGTTTGAAATGGGTCCAGAAAATCCGTCTCATCCAAGATCGATTGAAGCTGGGAAGTGACCACTCTCTCGATCACCTTCCCCAAAAATGGCAGCAGCGATATAGGCCGGTAGTTATTATAAACCAGGGGGTCTAGAGAGGGGTTTTTTTTAGCAGGGCTTTAACCACTGCTAGTTTTAATTTAGATGGAAATTGTCCCTCTCTTAAAGATGTATTGATTATGCGGTGCAGCATAGTTAGCACCGCATCCCCCCCTGGGCCGCCAGCCATGAGGGACAGGGATCGAGAGAGCATGTCATCTTCCTAACACTTCGAAGGATCTTGTCCACTTCGTCGGTACTAACAAACTCAAAGTGATCCAGTATAATAGGGGCCACAGAAGCTCTGGACACCTCTCTAATAGATTCTGAAGAAATACTGGCGTCGAGATCAGCCCTTATCCGAGAGATTTTGTCTGCAAAGAAGTTATTAAATTTGTCACAGCAGGCTTTAGATGGTTCTAAAATAAGGTTCAGGGAAGGGGGCAGTTGTGTCAGCTCCCTCACTACCCTGAACAGCTCTGCCGGACGTGACTCCGCGGATGCAGTATGTGCAGCATAGAACGAATTCTTTGCTGCACTTATTGCCACTCCGTAGGCCTTCAAATGAGAGTCTAGGAGTGCCTTGTCAGCTAAGTGCTGGTGTCCTCGCCAGTCACACTCTAGTCGTTGCAGAACCCGCTTCCTTTCCCTGAGGTCTTCCGTATACCAGGGCTGTTTTTTGGAAGCAGGCCTGAGAGGACGCTTGGGAGCGATACTGTGTATAGCCCTGGAGAGATCAGTATCCCAGATGTTAATCAGGGCATCAACAGAGTCACCGTCAGTTCCAGCCATATACCCCTCTAGGGCTTCTTGGAACCTTTTGGGTTCCATCAGCCTTCGAGGGTGTACCATCCTAATAGGTCCGCCACCCCCAGGGGGGCTAGAGGTAGAAGCCTTGATTCGAGCCTCAACCAGAAAATGATCCGTCCATGACAGGACAGAGATATTAGAGATCTCTGCCCACGGAGACTCCATGTCCATACTAAAGACCACATCGAGGGTATTACCAGCGCAATGCGTGGGCCCCGAGACCAACTGAGACATGCTCATGGCAGTCATGGTAGACATGAACTCCCGAGCCGCACCTGTTGGATTTTGACTGGCCTCGAAAGGGATGTTGAGGTCCCCAAGGACAAGAAGCCTTGGGGACTCCAACACCAGTTCCGAGACCAGCTGCGTCAGCTCAGCCAGGGAGTCTGTTAGCGCACGGGGTGGCCGGAGACAAGGGTTCTATTCCCACTCAGCCATGGAAACCCACTGGATGACCTTGGGCAAGTCATACACTCTCAGCTCTAGAAAACCACATGATAGGTTCACCTTAGGGTTGCCATAAGTTGGAAATGATTTGAAGGCATGGTATAGAGCGCCTAAAAATGGTGCCCTGCTGGCACCTGTTTTCTCTCCGCAGGGAAGCTGCAACCCCCAAACCGTGTGGCTTCCCTGTGGAGTAAAAAGAACCCATGAAAAGCGGATTCTTGCTACGCCGTGGCTGCCATTTTGACACCCTCATCAAATGCTAGGGTTGAGGGGCATCTGGAAGCACTGCCCCGAGGCAACCCTAGCAAGTGACGAGAGTGTCTTAAAGGGCTGTCTGTACCGGCCCAAAGGCACACAACAACAGTGTCATGCACAGGATGCCAGCCCAAGTCTAAGGCCCCATTCATACTGGGGTAAAAGACATGGAAGGAACTGGGATGATCCGGATGCCCCTCCCCCGAATCGCTCCGTTAGCAAGTGCCCACTACAAATTGAAATCGAATGCATTTTGACAGAAATCGAATGCATTCTGTAGATTGGCCGCTGCCAATCAAGCTATCGTCATGGTGACGTTTGCAGGGCATCGGGGAAAGTCTCCTCCCTTTTTAAAGAGCCAGGCACAGGGGTTTCAGCGGCTGAAGCAGAGAGAGAGATGCCTCTCTCTCTCTCTCTCTCTTTTTTAATAAACCTGTGGGCTTTTGGGTCAGATCTGCCCCTGTCCCAGGCAAAGGATGGGATTGCCATGCTTTTTTTTTTTTTTTTTTTTTTGCTTTTAAAAGCAACATTAGCTTTCCCTTTGCTTCCCTTGCTGTATCTGCTCAAGAAGAGAAATCATTCGCATGTTCGCTCAAAAAAAATAGTTAAAAATGTAACATCGATTGTTTGCAACATTTGTAGCTTCTCTCTCTGCAGAAAGCAAGGTGATCCAAGGATATAAAGTGCAAGCCTGGCTCCATCTGCCTCTGGAATAGAAACAATGCGCATATTTGCTCAAAAAAATTGTTAAAAATGTAACATTGATTGTTTGCAACATTTGTAGCTTCCCACCCTGCAAAAAGCAAGGAGATCCAAGGATATCCAAGTGCAAGCCTGGCTCCATCTGCCTCTGGAATAGAAACAATGCCTGACATGAGCTCCGTTCATGACCTGATTTTTTCCTCCTGCAAGGGAAGGAATGCCCAGCGAGCAGGGAAAAGAGGCTCCGAATGCCTTCCCTTGCTCCCTTCTTCCCAGGGCTCTTTCCTCCACCCCCTCCCCTCCGATGAGGGGAGGAAATGCCTTGCCCTTTGCCCACCCTCTGACCTAAAATCCCTCCCTCAATTTGCCTCGATCGTGATCGAGGCCAAGTTCTCATTCCCAGGACCCGGGGTTTTTAAAAAGAAATGGTATTTGCGCCGATTTCAAAAGACCTGCGCTAGGGGCCATTTACCACGGAACGGGTGTGCAAGCCCCAGATTCGCTTGTGTGAGATTCGGGGTGAGTAGGAACTTCACGTGATTGAATCGGTTTCAAAACCGATGTTTTTTGTAATGTGAATGAGCCCTAAGGTTCAAAACACACTGCAGCAATAATCCAGTTTGAGACTGCTTTAACTGCCCTGGCTCAGTGCTAGGGAATCTTGGGAACGGTATAGTGTGGCACCAGAGCTCTCTGACAGAGAAGGCTAAATGTCTCACAAAACTACAGTTCCCAGAATTCCCTTGCATTAAACCAGGGCAGTTAAAGTGGTCTCAGACTGGATTATTGCTGCAGTGTGTTTTGGACCTTAAAAAGAACATATTTCTCTACTTGAAAATTAAGGCTGGAATCCTGTTGGGGATTTATTTCTGTGGGAATTAGAATTGGGCAGGTCTGTAGTGGCTGCTATTATGTACTAAGTAGGAGAGCCAATGAAGTGACTGATGCATATTGGGACCAGTACACAGTGGGCCCGATACACATCACAATCAATGTCTTCAGTCCCACTATACACTGGTCTAGGGAGTGCCAAGGCACATCAGAATAAAGAAGTGATCCATATTTTCTCCCCAGTTCTTTGTCCGTAATACCCAGCAAAAATATTTCTGGTAACAGTACCTTTAAAATCTACCTTTAAAACTTTTGGGGATTAACATATAAATTTTAGACCAGTAACTTTTTGCCTTCTTACAAATTCGCCACATATGAAAAAACGAGTTCTCCCTATCTTGACATTCGCAATATTGGTTTTAAACATTTTCAACAACTTACTTGGAGTTAGATACCACCTATAGATCATCTTATGCAGGTTTTTTTTTTTAAATCATTGCCCAAAGTAAATTTTATGTCTTTAGACCACATTTCCCCCTATTTTTTTCCCCATATGAACATTATGTCCAAAATTTTGGGCTCATCTTATCATGTACCCTTTTACAGATTCATCTTCTGTCTCTATTTTCAGAAACTATTTAAATACTTTTCAAATGTTATTATGAATTTAATAAGTAATACATAGATAATGTTGAAGGGGATGCTCCTGAGATTTCTTCCCTTTACCATGAGAACTTGAGAATGGAGCCCAATCCTTAGGGTCAGGGCCAGGCTCTGAAAGGATCCCTACTAGCAGGGGCTAATGGGAATTAGAGTCCCACTACATCTAGAGGTTTCCCCATGTCTGGTCTACTGGTCTTGGAGAAGATTCCTTACTGGTGGGACAGGTGGAGGAAACTTCTTTCTCAGGTGTATCTGAGGTTTCATCCTATATATTGAATTGTTCTTCGGCCTCTGAATGGTGCTGGTTTTGCTTCCGCATAGACCCATCCTGCCCTGAAAGAAACGCAAACAAGATTGCTTTAGAACAGACTTCTGTGATGAGTTTGCTAGGCATGGCTATTTAGACGTGTGCTTTTTCTAAGCTAAAACAGATGTTTCGGAAAATGTCACATTTTGCCATTCAAATTTACCACATGACATTGTACTTCAAAATACTAACCCTTTCTCTTTATTTAGTCTTATTTTTATTGGATGTCACTTCTGAACTTTTCTAAATTGCTTACTGTCAAAGGTAAAATAAAGTAGACGGGGAGACTGGTGGCTTCTATATTACTTGGGCAATTTAATTCACTCTGGGCTATAGTTGGAACTTGAAAGGAAATATCCAGGGTGGCTAAACTTGCCAGGCATCCTGGTAATCCACGATGATGTTGTACATTAGACTTACAATCTCATAACTGGATTTTGTAGCACCTTTGAGACTAACTGAAAGAAAGAAGCTGGCAGCACAAGCTTTTGTATACTTCAGTCTACTTTCTCAGATGCATGGAGTGGAGGATCCAGGGACAGACTTATATAAGCAGGCTATATGTGAGAAAAGCAATAGAAATGCAACATTTGTGGGTATGGAGATGAGATGACAAATTCAGATTTAATGATGGTCAATGGGAGACAAAAGGACTGGATAGAGAGGGCGGGCTGGAGACACCCGTTTTTGCTCCAGAGGGAGCACGCAGCAACCAAACCAACCAACCCCACGTCCTTGTTGACCTGCCTCCCCTTCCCTCTTTTCTCCCTCTTTATGTTTTTATGACAGCAGGGAGCGATGGGGATCTTGGAATTTTTAATGCATTTATCTTTTAACTGTATCTTTTTTCACTGCTTGGATTCCTTAAGATTAAGCATAATACAAATTGTTATTGTTATTATTATTATTATTCCTCTTAGGCTGTGAGTGGGAAGTGCGCAATGTCAGTCACTGCCTTTCCATGGCTGAGCAGGGATTTGAAGCCTGGTTCTCCGGAGTCCTATGATTAATGCAGTTTGATACTGCTTTAGCTGTGGAATTCTGGGATTTGTAGTTTTGTGAGTTATTTAGCATCTTCTCTGTCAGATAGCTCTGGAGCTCAAACAAGCTACAAATCCTAGGATTCCATAACACTGAGCCATGACAATTAAAATGGTGTAAAATTGCATTAATTCTGCAACTCTGAAACCATTGCACCATCCTGGATCTAGATGAGGTTTGTTGTTATTCTTGTTCCAATTTGGTTCCGACTTTCAGAAACCTTAAGTTGAGCCTATCATGAGGTTTTCTTGGCAGGTTTCTTCAGAGGAGGTTTGCCATTGCCATCCTCTGAGGATGAGAGAGGTTGACTTGCCCAGGGTCACCCAGTGAGTTTCCATGGCCAAGCCAGGATTCGAACCCTGGCCTCCAGAGTCAACACTCAAACCACTACACTATGCTGGCTCTCTAAATAGGCTTCACATACCACCAAACAAACCTGACTTTGAGGTGTCCCATGAGGAGCTGAGGTATTTCTGCCTTCTGCTATAATAAAACAACCGCTCTCGGATTTGCCATCGCATCAACTAGCATCACAACATTTTCCACTTGTGTATCAATTAGGGGGCTGGGCATATGAGATTTTTGTTGCTGATGGGAAAGAAAATTAAAAAACCACCCGGTTTGATCATCAGATAACTCCAGCCTGGTTTCGTAAAAAGAAGGCAAAGAATAGATACTGCTATCTGCAGGATTTTGTACAAGCCAAAATCAGGTGACTGGGTGACCCAGCTAGAAAAGCAAAGAAGTAACCTTGATGGGAGAGCCAGTGTGGTATAGTTGTTTGAACATTGGGCAATGACTCCGGGGATCAGGGTTCGAATCCCTGCTCTGCCATGAAAACCCACTGGGTGACCTTGGGCCAGTCACACTCTCTCAACCTCAGAAGATGGAAATGGCAAACTCCCTCTGAAGAAACTCTGTGATAGAATCATAGAGTTGGAAGAGAACACCAAAGCCATCCAGTCCAACCCACTTCTGCCATGCAGGAAATCCCAATCAAAGCATCCCTGACAGATGGCCATCCAGACTCTGTTTAAAGACCTCCAAAGAAGGAGGCTCCATAAGTTGGAAACGACTTGAAGGCACCACCACCCCCCCCCCACACACACACACACACCATGGATAGGAGCTATTGACTTCCTTTTATTGTCTTTCTTATTATCAATCAGCCAAGATCCACTAAGACCTTGATGGTCCTTTTTGGATACCCCCTTGATTCTCCCTCAATAGGGCTGCCAGGTTAGTATCATTTAGGGTTGCCAGCTTTTGCATTTTAAAAAAGTAATGCCCAGGAGCACGCTTACTTCTTTTCCTGAGGTATACTTGTAGGCTGCATCTGCACTGCAGAATGGACACAGCTTGGCACTGCTTCAACTGCCATTGCTCAGTGCTATGGGATTCTAGGATTTGTCATTCTGTGAGCTATTTAGCCTTCAATGTCGGCAAGCGCTGGTGTCACAACACACTACAAATCCCAGGATTCCATAGGATGGAGCCATGGCAGTTAAAGCAGTGTCAAACTGCATTAATTCTTCCATGTGACAGCAGCTGTAATCTCTCATTAATATATATAGCAAAGAAAAGAAACACACAGACATCAGCATTGATATACCAGAATAAAATGTAACTGGTTCTTCATACAACAACCAGCAGAAAAGTCATCAAAATGCTAAAAGTCGTTCTCTCTCTATGTTTGGTTTTTTTGAGGTTTTTAAAAACTAGAAATCTCCAAATTCCTCAGTGTTCATGCTGGCTGAGATATTCTGGAATATATCGTTCATTCAGTAACTACTGTAAAGTTGTACAAAAAATAGAATTGTCATTTTTTAGCTGTTTTAATTTTTTAATTCTGTTTTTGAGGCCTTCCAGATTTTTTTTTTTAAAAATAACAACACACAAATAGAATCCACAATTCGTCCTACTAATAATACACCCACAAATACACCCTTTCCTTGTTTTGCTGGCCAAGTTTCTTATAATGATCTACCATGTATGCTCCTTAAAAAAAATATTTTGGAAGCACTAGCTGCAAGTTGCACAATCTTGTATTAAGTGAAGCTCAAGCCAAACATCCAGAATGTGGTACATTTTTTATATATTAATGAGAATGGCGAAGAATGACACACTCCAGGAGGTATTCATGAATGTTCTGCTAAAAAGAGATATATAATTTCTGAATGTGAATAAACGAATAGTTAACATTCACAATTAGTAATTTTTAGCATAAACTTTCTCTGTGTCTGATTAAATGATTAATTCCAGGAAGCGTATCCTTAAAATGCCTTCTTCTCAGTTATGTTCAAAGGTGCTATTGAACTCCTTTGCGTCTTTTTATGCTAAAACAGACTAAAATGGCTGTCTCGTGGAATACCCATATTTATATTATCCTTGATATTTTATCCTTTAGGATATCCTTGACTTGGGTTCTTGACATTCCCAAGATCTACCTGGGATCATCAATTATTCACCAGTTTCAGATGTTTAAAATTACCGGTGTAGGCTCTTTAGGTTATCAAACTGAAAACCATGCCCTATGAGGAATGCCTTAGGGAGCTGGATATGTTTTGCCTGGAGAACAGAGAAGGTTAAGAGGGGACATGATAGCCATGATTAAATATTTGAAAGGTTTAAATAAATAATTTTAAATGTTATACTGTTTAATACTGTCTTAAGGGGGGGAGGGATAAAGTGTTTTTAATTGTCATATTTTATATTTTACTGTTGTTAACCGCCCGGATTGGTTTGCCAGAGGGCGGTATACAAATTATTATTATTATTATTATTATTATTATTATTATTATAAAATTAAGCCATGTTTAAATATTGAAGAAGGAGCAAGCTTGTTTTCTGCTGCCCCAGAGAATAGGACACAGAGCAATGGATGCAAGCTACAGGAAAATAAAAATAAAACATATTATTATTATATTATTATTAAAAGAGATTCCACTTAAACATTAGGAAGAACTTTCTGATGTCAAGAGCTGTTCAACTGCAGAATATGCTGCCTCAGAGAATGGTGGAGTCTCGTTCTTGGAGGTTTTTAAACAGATGCTGGATAGCCATCTGTCAGGAAGGCTTTGATTGTGTTTTTCTGAAAGGCAAAATAAGGTTGGACTGGGTCTCTTCCAACCTGGAATATTGTGTCCAGTTCTGGGCACCACAATTCAAAAAGAATGTTGAGAAACTGGAGTGTGTCCAAAGGAGGGCGACTAAAATGGTGAGGGGGTCTTGAAACCATGCCCTATGAGGAACGACTCAGGGAGCTGGGGATGTTTAGCCCGGAGAAGAGACGGTTAAGAGGTGATATGATAGCCAGTGGATGGCCTTGGATGGCCTTGAGCTAGCCATACTTGAAGGGATGTCACATTGAGGAGGGAGCAAGCTTGTTTTCTGCTGCTCCAGAGAACAGGACCCAGAACAATGGATGCAAGCTCTAGAAACAGAGATTCCACCTCAACATTAGGAGGAACTTCTTGATAGTAAGAGCTTTTTGACAGTGGGACACATTCCCATGGAGTCTGGTGGAGTCTCCTTCCTTGGAGGTCTTTAAGCAGAGTCTGGATGGCCATCTGTCGGGGATCCTTTGATTGAGATTTCCTTCATGGCAGAATGGGGTTGGACTGGATGGCCTTTGTGGTCTCTTTCAACTCTACGATTCTATGATTCTATGATTCTATTCTTCTATGCTAGATCAAAGCCCATCTAAGATATTTTGCAGTCCAAATTGCAACCCCTTCCACCACAAAATCAAGATGCATAATAACCAGGACCAACCAATTTTCGTCTTAACCCTAACTCCAAAAGCATGTTTACAGTAAAAACTGAGTAATCGCAATTCAGTTAATGAGCCTTATGCTTCTCTTTCAAGACCGCCAATACCTGCCACCTTAGGCAGATGCCACACTGTGGCTAATGGTAGGGCTGACTGCAACAGAAGCCAAGTTAGCCAGAATTATCTCCATAAAATGGACAAATGTAGGGGTAGCCATGAGCATTGCCTCCTAAATAATAATAATAGTAATAGTAATAATAATAATAATAATAATAATAATAATAATAATAATAACGGTTGCCCTTCAGTGAAATGTTAGAGAGACAGCATGCTGTAGTGGTTTGAGGCTGGGACTTTGGAAGACCAGGGTTTGAATCCTGGTCAGTCTTGGAAACCCAGTGGATGGCCTTGGACTAGTCATACTCTGTCAGCCTTAGAGGAAGGCAATGACAAACCCCTTGCAAACACATCATGCCAAGAAAACTTCATGATAGCTTTGCGACAAATCAAAAATGACTTGAAAGTACAAAACAACACAAATGAAATTTTCCTCCAGTCCCCAAATTTGTAATATTGTAGTAACCCAAAACTCCATTACTAATAGGAATACATGTTTCTAAAAGACATAAGGGAAGAGAGAGAAAGAGAGAGTAGAAGAGAAAGAATGAATGAATTTACATTACCTGCTGATGAAGTTCAAAGTCCCAAAATATGTTCAAGAGATGGAAGAATGCATACAGATGGAATTCAATGCAACTTTATTGGAAGTGAATTGTTTCTAGGTTTGTTGTCATTGTCACTGTTGTGTACCTTCAAGTCATTTCTAATTTGGCACTCCAAATAGTTATCTGATTCTTATGGTTAGCAGAGGACGTATCTACATTGTCGTTATCATGTGTCTTCACGTTGTTTCCAACTTATTGTGACCCTAAGGCAAACGTATTACAGGGTTTTCTTGGCAAGATTTGTTCAGAGAAGGGTGCTGCCTTTGCTTCACTCTGGGGCTGAGAAAGTGTGACTTGCCCTATCTTTTAACTGTTTTAATTAATTTTAACTTGAATTTGTAATTTGATTATCCTTTTCTTGAATTTGTAATTTAAGTGTTATACTTTATGTTGGGGATGGGTTGGGGATTGTGAAATTTTATGACCTACTGTATTGTGTATTTTTATTATTTTTATTGTAACCCGCCTTGATCCACAGGGAGAGGCAGGCTAATTATTAATTAATTAATTAATTAATTAATTAATTCCCAATGTCACCCAGTGGGTTTGCATAGCCACAGGGATTCTTTGTCCCTTGAAATCCTAGTTCAGTACTCAAACCACCAAACATTGTAAAGAAATGAAAAACATGTATTATCTTACTCAGCCCTTTGAAAATGTAAAGCAAGGAACATCATGTGCATCATTCTGGCTCCTATTACATTCTGTCCCACTCCCACAACTGTATAAATACGCTTTATACCTGAGGCTGAAATATAATTTTGTACTGCAGCTGAAGAATTGGGTTTACGTCCATGAAAGTTCATGCTAAAATAAAATCCAGCTAGTCTTAAAGGTGCTGCCACATTCTTTTTTTTCCTCCCTCTCCTTTCCTCCTTTTTTACATGACACACTGGCTCTTTCCCCAAGTACTTGGTCTAAATACACTGAAAGTACCAGATCCCATCTGATTTAGGAAGTTAAGCAGGGGCAGACCTAGTTAGCACTAGGATGGGAGATCAGCCAGGAATCTCAAGTGCTGTAGGTTACATTTCAGAGAAAGAAATCAGCAAAACCACCTCTGAGTATCCCTTGCCTAAGAAAACCCTATGAAATTAATGAGGTCACCAAAAGTTGACAGTTGATTTGAAGGCACATACACACACAGAGACATTTTGGGACTCTTTTGGCTGTTACAATCATTTCCATTTTTACAGACAGAAAATAAAAGGCCGAGGCAATGATGTGAAACAAGGTCATATATTAAGGCAATAGCTGAGCTGATTCCCGAATACTGAATCTACTCTTGAATCCAAGTCCCCGGCTGCTAGCCCTCGCTTGATGCTGTCATGCACCACATTTGAGAAAAGCCAACATTAATGGTTTGCCGCTTTGCATTGAGTTCAGTTTCTCACCTTGGAGTATTCCTTGCAGATATGGGTCAAAACATCTCCCTTGAAATCTCAGAAGCCCTCCAGGGCAACCAAAGAAGAAAAAAGACTTGGAGTGTTCTTCGAGTGACAGTATCAATAAAGAGTTTTAATCTGCCAAACTTACCCGCCTACAGAAATGCTCTAATAAAGCTTTGTCAGTTTGACTTCTCTTCGTGGTTTCCTGCCGACAACATCAGAACAGTAAACTGGGAGAGGGGCTGGTCCACTCTTAGAGTCCAGGGGCCAATAACTTGGCAATCAAGTTCCTTCTGAGCTAATGTTAGACTTGTGGCCACTTCAGTGGAAAACAAAGCTTGCCCACAAAGCCTCAATGGACTAAAACAAGCTGCTTTCATGTTTACAACTTTTGTAACTGTTCACAGCTATTTTTAACTTCTCTGTGTTGACTTCTGTTCACCACTTTCTTTGACACCCCACCCCAAAATTACACCAGGATCTTATTGATAGATCCAACCAGAGCAGACCTACTGAATCAATTTTTGTATGGTGAGTTTACATTTATGTAGAGCCCGTTGAATCCATGGGTCTATTTGAGTTGCAAGAGCTGTGCCATACTAGTGGCAGCCATCTTAGCCAGTTCTGGGGTAATTCAAACTAAGCAGAGATAAATTTCAGTTTGCAAAACTACTAGGTTAATTTACCCTATATACTCAACTATAAACTGACCTCATGTATAAGTCGCGGTCAGGTTTTGGGGCCAAAATTATGGATTTTGCCATGACCCATGGATGGGTTGAGGGCAAAACTTGGAGGCTCCTTCAGTGTATGTATGTGTGCATACGGCAAGAGAGATTCTATTGCTGATTTTTGCTTCATCGAAGCTTATCGCATGGACAAATAAACTGACTGCACCCAACAGGATGCAGCCGAGTTGTGGGATGCAGGCAGGAATTATCACACACAGTTCACCATCAGTTCCATTGGGCAAGTGCAGCCTGACTGCATCCTGGATCCCAGGCACGCTTCGGAGACTGCTTTTCAAAGCTGGGAGCTTTCTGACTTAAAAACGTGGTCTCCAAAGCATGCCTGGGACCCGGGATGCAGCCGCGCTGTATTTGCCCAGTGGAATTACATGCAATAATTCCCACCAGCATCTCACAGCGTCGCTGAATGCCACTGGGGTGCAGATGAGTTTTTTGTCCATACAATAAGCTCTATCATTTCAGCTTTCATTTCAGCCAGGCTCTTGGGTGGGAGAAGGACTCTTAAACAAACAGCAATATCAATCAATCACCCAGGACTCTTTCTGCTTGGCTCAAGAGAGAAAGTCACTGCATGGGGAAATCTGAAAGAGCTGCTATCACATTACCAAAGTGACCCATAAATAAGTTGACCTGGGAATTTTGGATCAATTTTTGGACATATATTTTTAGACTTGTAGATGAGTATATACAGTAATATACATTCCAACCCCCAAGAAAGGGGCCACCAGAGATTACAATAACTCCTGCAAGCAAAGTGTGCTCAAAATTCTCCAACAAAGACTTTTACCATGTGTGGAGCAAGAAATGTCAGATGTCCAAGCTAGATTCAGAAGAGGAAGAGGTATAAGGGATCATATTGAAAACATGAGTTATATAAAAGAATGGACCAAAGAATTTTAGAAGAAAATCAGACTGTGCTTAATGGATTATAGCAAAGCGTTTAATTATTTAGATAATGAAAAACTATGGCTCACTCTTAAAGGAACCAGTGTATCACAACATTTGATTATTCTAATGTGTAGCCTGTACTCAGGACAAAAAACCACTGTTAGGAGAGAATAGAGAGAAAAAGAGTAGTTTGCAATTAGCAAGGGAGTCAGGAAAAGCTGCATTTTATCACCCTGTCTATTTGGAAAACTGGATTAGACTCTGAGGATGGAGGAATGAAAACTGAAGGAAGGAACATCAACAATGAAAGAAATGCAGGTGACACCACACTACTAGCTAGCAGAAAACAGCAAATGAATGGAATGATTACTGAAGAAAGTCAAGGTAAAAAAAAAATGCAAAGGCAGGTTTACAGTTGAACATTAAGAATACAAAAATAATGACCACATATGATCTGCGTAACTTTAAAGTAGCCAATGAAGACATTGAGAAAGTCAAAGATTTCCTTTACCTTGGCTCACTCATTATTCAAACTGGAAACTGCAGTCAAGAAATCAGAAGACTGGGAAGGATAGCTATGAAGGAATGAGACAGGATAGTGAAGTGTAAAGCTATTGAATGCCAAAGGGATTGTGCACACTATTGTATTTCCAGTTTCTATGTATAGTTGTGAAAGCTGGACAGTGAAGAAAACTGATAGGAACAGAATAAACTCATCTGAAATATGGTACTGAAGGAGAGTTGTACGGATACCCTGGACTGCCCAAAAGACAAATTTGTGTGTGCCACCTTGCTCTATGGAGCTTGGAAAAGTTACATTTTTGACGACAACTCCTACAGTCCCCAGCTAGCATGGCTAGTAAGCCATGTCTATTAGGCAATTGTAGAACGGCTGTTTCTTTCCACACAAAAAAAGCAGCAATGATTGATGGCATCCATGTCATGACACAGTGAATCTGTTTACTGAAAACAGATTCAGCACTCTGGACAGCTCTCTTTAAGTCTAGAGTAAAACCCAGAACAGAGAAAGAGAGAAAGCAATGGGAGCCACCAGCAACTACTCCAAAAAGTAGGTTTCCTAATCTCTGTTGTTTCATATGTTATTTGAGCACAGAACATCCGTGGTTGTTGCATATTTAAAAATGAAACAATTGAATTTTCCATTACGAAGTCCCCACCACCCTCCCTCAAGATCTGAGCGTGAGAAACTGCAATCTCATTTCTTAAAACCTTCCACTCCCACAGCCTCTTGCTCCAATTTCCCTGTGAATTGTATCTGTTTAACTACCATGGCCTTAAGGTCAGAACAGATTGTGCCAACAAACTGACACAGCTGGGTTTATGCCCTCTCATTGTGTTCCCTTGTTAAATGATGTCCAGTTTATGGCCAGGCACACTCTTTCACTGGGTGGGCTGGGTTTAGCTTTTGGAAACCATTATAGAACCCCATCAAGGTTCCATGCAACCTGTGTTTTGCATACTAAAAAATAGACATCCTACATTGTGTTTGCAAAGTGTAAACCTGTGTTCAGTGCAGTTACAAGGTGGTTGCACTAAAACACTCTTCTGCTGAATACATTGGGGGAACAGAATGCATATCTGCCAGTTAGACTTGTCAGACTTCAAGGCCTAGCCTGGAGTCTCCAATTTTCATACGCTGTCAACAGATGGGAAAAGGGGGTACAAATTCTCTACTTTTGATGGACTCATCTTTAGGCAAAGGGTCTTTTCCGTGCATCACCAATACGATAGTATAGCTTGTCATCCTGCATTAGCACACATATGCCCAAGCACAGCAATTACGCAGGGCAAGATCATGTCTGGCCCATGATCCTGACACATATTGAAATACTGCAGCTTTGCTTCATGCACAAAATTATGTTAAATGTTATGCATAAAATTATCACCAGGCTATGATTAAAAGGTGCATATTAAACATAAATGAGTGTCATGCTTAGACTTGGGTCCCTTCTCCAAGATATTACAGTATGTATAAGCAAATATTACAAAATCTGGAAAAATCAGAAATCTAAGAAACATCCAGACCCAAGCATTTAGGATAAGGGAAACTCAAACTATATGCTGTGGCAAATAGAGCTTTTAAAGAGGGGTCGAAGTTTGCTGTGTTTGCTGTGTTTCTATGTTTTAAATGAGTTTTCTAACTCAGATTGTGTTGTGTTTCAACTTTTGTATTAAGAGGGTTTTAAAAAATAATACTTAGTAATACCTGCTTTTGCATTTTTAGTGGTGCTATGTTTTTCTACCCATCATGGTGTAGTGCTTTGAGCATTGGACTATGACTCTGGAGATCAGGGTTCTAATCCTGGCTCAGCCATGTAAACCCACTGGGTGACCTTGGGCAAGTCACACTCTTTCAGCCTCAGCGGATGGCACTGGCAAACCCCTCTGAAGAAACTTGCCAAGAAAACCCCATGATAGGTTCATCTTAGGTTCTCCATAAGTGAAAAACAACTTGAAGGCACACAGCAACAGCAAACTGTGTTTTTAAATGGTTGCAAGCTGCCTTGAATCCCATACCGGGAGATAGGTAGGATATAAATTAGATAATATATAAGATAGATCTTATTGTTCTACAAGGTTGGATAATCTGCAGACTGTCCAATGCCAGTGAGTAGTGGCTTCCATATCAGGGGGATGGTAAATCCACTACAAAGTTGAGTTTGAACTTTAAAGGAAATACCCAAAGTGCTCATCACAGGTACATTTGGAATGGTGTCCTTGGAATGCTCCCATGAAGTTCAAACTCAAACCCAGAACAGATTCATCCCTGCGGACATGGAAGCCACCAGACCCCTGCCGGCTGTCCAGGCTCATGTGGATCCATTCTGGGTTTGAGCCCAAACTTTACAGGAGCTGTTCCCAATGTACTTATGATGTGCACTTTGGATAGTTCCTTTAAAAGTCAAACACAAACCTGTAGTGGATTTACCATCTTCTTGATATGGAAACCCACCACTCACTGGTATTGGGCAACCTTGCAAGATGACAAGATCTATTTTATACATTCCATTCTCCTTCCCACATTTCTGCTTGCCTCTGAAATTCTGGGTTGTATGTGGGAAAGCGAATGGAATCTGTCAGGGCCTAGGACCCAGCTTTGCTCACAAAGCATCTTCTCTTTCAGATCTGGTCAGGGTTTGTTTTTTTTCCCCTTAGTGGGAGGTAGCCATATCCATCCAAGCCTAGCTGGCATGAATGAGACCGAAATTCAAGAGTGAAAAGCCTCAAAGTGGATGGAATACTACTGGGGTCTCCAAGCAACGGCCTTGACGCAACTGCCTCAGAGAGGAGAAGGAAAGAAGTCCATTGGAAAAAAAGAAAAAGCAATGCACACCCATTTTTCAAAAGCAAGGCAGACACAGAGAATAACCTGGAGACAGGGAAGAGGGTGCAAGGAAGGCAGCATCACACAGTTGCAATTCTGCAAAGGAGGCAAGTTGGAAAACAGGTGCAGAGAAAGAAGCATGGAGTAGCATCCCCTTAAACCCATGCAAAGCTTGGTAAGTTGCCTTTCTTGGTTTCTTTTCAATTCTACACACCCATCCACAAAAGAAGCAAGGAATTCAGAGCTTCCTACTAGGCAGGCTGCTGGTCAGCTTGGTTCAAAGTGTGAGCCCACACACAACCTGCGGTCATTTACTTTCGGGGTCCTTACCACCCAACAGGGACTTGTGTATTGATGCATCAGGTTGACATCAGAAATTTTCATTAAACTGGTAACCGTGAAGGCATCGATTGAAAGTACTGCTTTGAAACATGTCTTATTTCCTCCTGAAATGGCTATAAATTTGGGTTTGCAACCCCAGTATCTTCAAACAGGGTGGTTTTGGGGGGAGTGGGGGGGATTTATGTGTTAATTTATTCACTATGTTTTATATTGGCTCCTCAGTGAACAACATTACCTGGGCAGGGTATAAAGCATATAATAAAAGCAGATTTTAAGAAAAATGAAGTACTGAAATGCAGTCCTGAAAGACAAATTCCGAGACAGAGAGAAAGCATATTGAATTGGGGGGGGGGGGAGGGGGTAGAGAATACCTTCCATAGAATAATATGGATAGCAGGGTGGGATGCATGTTATGTTCAAATAGCACAGCCATTCCTGACCCTGTGAAACCAGGAGGGGGGCAAGATGAAATGAAACCCCTTGACAGATCACAAATTAAGGAGATGTAGTGTCTATACTAGAAGGACAATGGGAAGCAAGATTGTACTGTGGGTACTGGTGTGGTTTCCTAGATGAGGGGACATCTGGATTGAGGAGTGGCCCTTTGGGAGAAGAAACACCCCTGGATCTCCCATCCCACAATGTAAGCAAGTGAGAGCATTAAATGCCATTGTGAGATCATTCTCTTTTCATCCTTGCTGTCGGATGAACTTAAGCAGCTCGACCATTCTTCCCTGGTTGTGATATGGATTTTTTTAGGGTGTGGATTGTATACCTTAAACTCCACATATTTAAGGAATTTATTTTATTAACATGTAAAACTACATTCCCACGGGCTAGATCTCTCTCCCTTCCCTGCCTTTTTCATTAAGCTTTGAACACTTTAATTATGTGCAGCCCCCCTCCTTTTGTTTGTAGTTTGCGACCTTTAAAAAATGAGTAGAAAACAGTCCAGGGAATCAATCAGGACTGGATTCTTGCATTTCTAGCACTCACCGAGAGGACTCCCCTAAGAGAAGGGGAAGAATGAAAAGAAAAATCCCCAGGTTTTCTAAAGAGATCTGGCAGAATCCATCTAAAAGAAGATAATCCAAAGCTCTCCCTGCAAATGGGCATCTTAATGGTGGGGTCCAAAGATGGGCACCGAAGGAGGTGAATCCAAGGACAAGCTTTCTGGTGCTCTCATGCTGTTGTTTTTCCTGACTGGTTTTCACAGAGGTTTAGCATCCAAATGAAATCACCTGGTGTGGCTGAACATGAACTGAGTTTCACTTCTGAAAATCCTGATCTATCTATTTCCTTGAAGGGTTGGAACATACAGGGAAAGTTTGAGGTTCTGAGAAAATATGTTTTAAATTGGTGCTTTCTAAATTACAGTATCAGCTGCAACAGCTTTCTTTTCCCGTTGTTCCAGGTATTGGTTCAGAGGAAGGTAATGGTAGAAGGTCTGGGAGTGAAACTGCATCCCAAATACCAGGGTCCCAGGAGGGCACCCACAAATAATTTTCAATAGAGGAAAATGTATTAGCTCAAATAAAAGCAGCCACGAGGGCTCCAGCAAATCATAGTGAGGATTAAGCATGTGAAACTGAACTTCAGAGTGCAAGTTCCAAAAACAGTTTTATTTATCATTCATGCACAAATTCAAGAACTAACAAAATAAAAGGTTGTAGCAGACAGTGACTTAACTGGTTGCGGATACCAGGATACCAGGCTCAGCCAGAAATGCTGAGGAGTCAAGCAAAATATGGGAAAAGGGTCTGTCTGACTAAACAGTAATGTTTATAGGTCAAAACCTATCCCAGAACAGAATTTGGGATTAAAGTGGAGTTTCCAGAACAGAAGAATGGGAAGAGAAGTTGGGAATGGCTGGACAATCAGTGCAGATGTCCTTGGACAAAAGAATGCCCAAGAAGTGCACTTGGATTTCTGTTCACTTGTAAACACAAGGTCTATCGCCCACCATCACTCTTGTCGATGAAGGGATTATGCATTATCATGATTGATCTATCTGTCCTTGACTATGTGCTCTCGTGCTCCCCATGCTAAGACTCCCAGTTTCCCAAATATGGTTCCAGATCTTCCACACTGGAGGTGCCCTCACAGCAATGTGCCTCCAACATCCCTTTTGATATCAAATCAGTATTGAAAACAGGAGGGGGGGTGAAGGGAGGCTGGACCTTGGGATAGCAAAACCTTTTAAAGAATGGCTTAAGAAAGCTGAATAACCCTGTGTTAATATCTTCCCCATTGTCTCCCAACAATCAGAGTTAAAAGTGAATTCGTCACCTTATCATCATACCTACAAATTTTGCAGTTATGTTGCCATTCACACATATAAGCAGCTCATTCATAGCTTTAATTGTCTGTTCCTGGACAGTTCATTCCGAAACAGAGCAAAGTCTACAAAAGTTTGTATTACCAACTTCTTCTTTTCAGTTAGTCTTAAAGCACTATGCATATTGATATTCCAGACTAAAATGGCTATGTCTTTGAATCCTAACACCTATGGGTAGATTAGAGAAAAATGACTAGTGCATCACCTAGTACATTCATTCTGACTAGTTGAAATTGGCAGCCCTCAGTATTGGTTGGTAGCAAATTCCGCAGGTTAACTGCACATGTGCTCAGCATAGTGTTAATGTATGCACAGTGAAAAGCATCAACATCCATTTTCACACATTACCTAAGAACCCAGTCTCTAGTTTTTTTGTGGGTTTTTCAGGCTATGTGGCCGTGCTCTAGAAGATTTTTTTTCTGACACTTCTGTGTGTCTATGTGCCTTTTCAAGTCACCTGTCGACTTAAGGTGACCCCATGAATTTTGCAGTGTTTTCTTAGGCAAAAAATACTCAGAGTTGGTTTGCCAGTTCCTTCCTCTGAAATATGTGTAGCCGACAGCATCTGGTATTCATTGGCGGTCTACCATCCTTCTAGGAAGGGCTGACCTTGCTTAGCTTCCAAGATCAGACAGGATCTGGTGCCATTAGAGAAACCAGTCTACTGCAAGGTAAAGACACACTGGCCTGGATCCTATGAGGTGCCTCAATAAGAATGGACCCATTAAAACATTTGTTGAAGAGTGAATCAACATTTACATAAATCTCATTGATTCAAAGGGTCTGCTTGCATTAGGAATGTCTATAGGATCCAGCCCTCTGTATAGCACTGTTGTTATTGTTATATTCCAAATTGCTTTTAGGGAGTGGGGGGTTGGACTGGATAGCCCTTGGGTTCTCTTCCAACTCTAGGATTCTATGATTCTAACACCAGGATTAAGTTACTTGCTGAGTCCAAGGGCTAGTAAGCTTCTTGCTGAGTGGGGATTTGAACCCAAGTCTCCCTAAATCTTTCTTAGTGCTCTTGCTAGTATTCCATAGATGCTCAAGAGATGCTGGATTTCTTGAAATGAATACAATGGTAATCCCAGAGACAACAAAGCAACCACACCATTGGTAGAGTCAAATAGATCCTGGGATGGTTCTTCTCCCAGGGCAAAATGTAACCAACAGTCATAATGCATGCTCTGTTCATTATTCATTGGCTTGGTTCCTATATTTGTTTACCCTCTTGTGGGCTCAAGCCCTTACATCTGTGTAAATGATCAGGATGTCACACATTTTTGCAATACGCAGCTCTCAGCAGGAAAAATAATGTCATTGTGCAATTTCTCATCCAAAACCAGCCTCTTGTAAAAGCTCCAAAATGTTGTTTCTGGTTTTCAGGACAATAAAGGATTCTTAAGGAATACCGAAATCAGTTCTTTTCCTCCCAGTTCTCCTCTAACATTTTCATGTTAAATATTCTGCAGTAGTTTTCTGAATGTTCACCAACTAGCTGATAGTTATGTCTGATATTCAGTAATACATTTGATATTGGTGGTTGTTAATATTGGAGAGGATCTGATAATTGGCCTGAAAAGGTGCTGAGAATTTGGTTTGATCTCATATGTAACATGAAATACTATGAAATACCTGTCAGCATCTGGCACGTGCGATATAATTGCAAATTGATCTGAAATGACGTGTGATTGAAGGATTTGATGGACAATAGGCCACAGTTTGAACACTTGCCTATAAATTTATCAAGGTATTTGTTATTCACTGGACTTCAACTCCTATCATCCTAACCATTGGCCATGGTGGCTAGAGTGATGGGAGTTTCAATCCAACTTAACTGTGTTCATTTCTGAGTGCCTTGTTTTAAGAAGGATAGAGACAAGTTGGAACTGGTCCAGAGAAAGGCAGCAAGGATGATCAGAGATATGGAGGACAAAATGTATGAAGGATCTGGGCATATTCAGCTTGGTGAAGAGAGGATTGGTGGATGATATGGTTGCCTCCTTTAAATGCATCAAATGCATTAAATGCGTACCTTGAAGTTGTTTCCAGGTTATGGTGGCCTTAAAGCAACCTTATCACAGGTTTTCCTGGAACTGAGAGTGTGTGATTCACCCAAGGTCACTCAGTGGGTTTCTTGGCCAAGCAGGGAATCGAATCCTGATCTCCAGAGACATAGTCCAACACCCAAATGACTAGAGCAAAATGGCTTTTGTCCAGTTACGCAGATGCAGATTGCATACTGAATTCCAACCCTAAATTATTTAAAACAACAACAACAAAACCAAATAAGCCCGTTTCTCCTGAAAAAATCAATTTTAAAGGCCTGCCAGAATAAGTACAGCATAGAGGAAGATGCACATATTGGCCGACTGTCCGTTTTGAAGAAAGATTCAAGTATCAGTCCAACCAACTTTGATACATGGAATGGCGGAGGAAGGAAGCATCATCTTCTCCTTTGCCTCAGACAGCAAAATATCATTGGCTGGCTCTAGTTCTGAGCAGCATTGCACTGTAAAAGAGCTACCAAGGTAGATTACAAGTAAAATGAATAATTTAAAACAAGTTATTGCAGTCTGATCATTCCCAGACAAATTACATTTATGAGTGGATTGATGGTGACCAGTGACAGATACATAGTTGCATTCAAATTTGAGAATAATTGATGAATCATAGCATGCAATAGTATTAAGTATCTGATAATTGGCAAATTGGCACACTTAGTACTTAGTTTTAGGTACTACTTAACTGGAACTAACATTTGATTTGGAGATTATGAAAAATGGAGCTTGAGACCACCTGTACCCCGAGCCATAAAATCCCCATTCCTGATGTAGATATAATGCATTTTAAAATAAGCAGCATTTGATTGCCATGCAATGATATTTGGGTTGCAATCCTACATGCCTATCATGGCAGTTGAGAGAGACTTCATGGCATTTACTTCTGAGTAGCATTATAAGATTGCACTGTTATTACCTTTAGGGTTTTGGTAGCTGACATGCAATACTATTTGTTGATACACTGTTGTTACTCATATTGTGTTTGGTAGCTCATATGCAATGGTATTCTGGATGCAACCCAGCACCTGCCAAAGTACCACAAAAACAATCTCAAGATGTCAGCAAGCCTCAGATTCATCTTATTCAGTCTTATTTTAAAGACTGCATTCAGAATAAGAACAGTTGAACTAAACGTCCTGGTAAAATTAATTTTTAAAAATCATTTCAGCTGTGCTATAAACACTTTTCTTCTTTAGTAAGTGTTAGTAAAGCAAAACATTTTGGCTTGACATCAGTGCCTTGAGATGTGCTTTACCCCACAGTCTGTTCATTTCCTCTGTGGGAAACTCAGTCGACTACAATTTTTGGAGTTCATTCCTAAACTCTTATCTCTCCTCTACCCTATCCTTTGAAACCTTCCTCAAAAACCCTCATTTTCCAAAGCTCTTAAATTATCCCTTTAATATTTGTTCTGTGTTCAAACAAAACCCAGTACTGATGGAGGTTCTGATGTCAATGAGGTGATGAATCCACTCTGGATTTAAGTTCGAAGTTTAAAGCTCAAGTTGCTCAACCTATCTTGGAGATAAGGTTCAGCTCCGCAGATATATAAGTCCATACTTAAAACTGGAGCAGATCTACCAGTCCACTGACTCCAGAGTCACCAGCTGCCATGGATTAAACCTCTGCTATAGAATAAACTAGAGGTTTAATCCTCTTCATCTTGGAGAGAAGTGACCAGTGGGGTGTCACAGGGTTCTGTTCTGGGCCCAGTGATATGCAACATCTTTACCAGTGATTTTGGATGAAGAAATAGAGGACATGCTCATTGTTTATAGAATTTGTAGATGACACCAAATTAGGAGGGGTTACTAGCACCCCAGAGGACAAGATCAGAATTGAAAATGACCTTAAAAGATTAGAAATCTGGGCCAAAACTAGCAAAATGAAACTACAATTCTCAGAATCCCATAGCACTGAGCCATGGCAGTTAAAGTGCTGTCATATTTCTGCAGTGTGGAGGCAACCTCAGTTTAGTCCTCTTGGCTTCTAGGGAGAATTCAGGCTTCATTTGTTTGGTCCAATTTATTTGTGTTTTTTTGCAATCCACGGTATACATTAAATTCTCTTCCAGCAACACATTTTGAATGAGTCTGTTTTCTTTTTTCGGCTTTCTTCACACTCCAGCCTTTGCAACCATACATAGAAATCAGAACTATGATGGCATGGACAAGTTATATATTTTGACAATAACTTAATGCATAAGTAATTTCCTTTTTCTCCCTCTTGCTTTCATTTTTCTGACTGCTCTGCAGAGGTAGTTGGTGGCGCGCAATACATTCCAAGTTTGGGATAGCTTTGAAGGATCTGCCCAGTGTGCTGAACCCATAACTCAGCTCTTTGGATAACCTTTTGAAACTAAAAGCTGGAATGGATTAACCACCCCATTCATATGGAAAGCATTGACTGCCATTGCCTTCCTGTATAGTAATAGGGCTTACTGCTACCCTAAAAAAGGACATGCACCATGTGCCGTAGTGGTTTTAGTGCTGGACTGTGATTCTGGAGACCAGGGTTCAATTCTCTGCTTGTCCATGAAACCCACTGGGAGATCTTGGGCAAGTGACATGCTCTCAGCCTCGGGAGAAGGCAATGGCAAACTTCCTATGAAGAAATCTTGCCAGGAAAACCCCACAATAGTTTTGCCTTAGGGTCACCGTATGTCGGAAATGACTTGAAGGTACACAACAGCCACCACCAGCAAGAAATCAGACATTGATTTGACTAAAGCAACCTATGCTGATTTATATGGACAAATTCAAAGTTAGGCATTTGTAAATACAATTTACAGTACCTCTCACCCAAGTAGGGAAGACTGTGACCAGGTGATCTGTGTGCCCACACAATCTGCCATCTGTAAATGGGCAAATTCAGGGTCTCTGGTTTCTCGCTTGATGGTTCTTGATCTTTAAATCAGACTTGAATGGAACAGCCCTGAAAACAGAAGACCCTTCAAAGACATTATGGTCTTTTCTGCTTTTCTGGCTGGCCCTTGAGTTTTCTTCCAACTCTAGGATTCTATTATTCTAAAAGAGGATCGGTAGCTACCCTTCTCTGTAATACTCAGTGTTCAGTTTTAAATTGTAAGCACTTTGGGGCAGGGATCTTGCCCTTTGTTATTGCTCTTTAAGCCACTGCTAATAGCACTACATGGATATGAAATGCATCTTTTTATGACAATAGACAGAATCCTGCTGGTGCCTTATGTATGTGTAAGCTCTACTATGGAAATGATTAGACATTTTTGTCTGCTGCAAAACACACACATTGAGTTGTATACATAGTTCTGTTTCCCATACACTGGCTTTTGTGCTTTGGGCTCTTGGTATTTGCTGTGGATACCAAAATCCACAGATGCTCAAATTCCACTACATACAATGGCATGGGCGGGCAGGGGGGAGGTATTATAAATCTGTAGGTGGTTGAATCCATGAATATGGAGGGCCAACTGTATTTGATTGGTGCACTTCATTGTGTGCTGTTCTTTTTCAACACAAAGCTTGCCTAACACAATCAGTGCATAAGTCGTGAAAACTGATACTACCCATTCCAAGGCAGGACCTAGCAAGACATCCTGGCAGGATTACCTTCCAGGGGATGGTGCCATATTGCAGCCATCTACTTTTCCCACAGTCCCTTACAGTAATGCTGCACTAGGAGCATGCTGGAAAATGCAAAAACAGGCTCATAATATTAAAACCTTTCTTTAAAGGGGAGGTCATCCAGGGCAGCATTTGCACTGTAGGGATGATGCAGCTTGACACCACTTTAAGTGCTGTAGCATCATCCTATGGAATCCTGGGATGTGTAGTTTTACAAGTTCTTTAGCCTTTGTCTGCCAATGCATCCTGGTGCCTCACCAAACTACAGATCTCAGAATTCTGTAGGTTGGAGCCATGGCAGTGAAAATGGTGTCAAACTGCATTATTTCTACAGTATAGCCAGTGTGGCATAGCGGTTTGAGTGTTGGGTTTCAACTCTGGAGACCAGCATTTGATTCCTTGCTCAGACATGGCAGCCCATTGGGTGTCTTTGGGCAAGTCACATGCTCTCAGCCTCAGAAGAAGGCAATGGAAAACCTCCTCTGAACAAATCTTGCCAAGAAAACCCCACAATAGGGTTGCCTTAGAGTTGCCATAAGTCAGAAATGACTTGAAGGTACACAACAACACCAAGAACAAAGATGCATCCTAGGACAAGTGCCAGATGAGGTCCAAAGGCTCTGCCTACTACTGCTCAGAGATGTTGTATCATGGTTTTACTTCTAATAATGATTTGCTTCTCACTGTGTGTATTTGCATACTGACCTGAAACATTATGGATACCTTACCTGCCCATGTTCCTCTTTCAAAAGGAGGCAATGATTGAGGAGATGGGAGGGGAGAGTTGCTCTCCATGCATCATATTTTCCATGCAACGAAAACACATGCACACGGGCCTTTCCCTTGCCTGTTTGCTTTTCCAATTGAGGAGTTGTGAAAGAAAGAAAGAAAAAACCATGCTGGGAGAGATGTGTGGAGAGGAAAACCTCCTTGCACACCCAGAAATGCTCAGAGGACATTTCTCATCTCCCTTTGAATCCCCATGGCAACACAATAAATGCAAAAGCACCACAGACAACGTGATGGAAAGGCCAGTGCCTCCCGGCTGCAGCTTTTATTCTCAGATCTGTGGTCAGCCTTGTTTTAGACTCCAGCCATCTATGTGTTTTTTTTCTTGGAAGAAAATCCTTCCAAAAATGAAAAGGACAAGAAAGACATGTAGCAGCTTCTGCTACCTGTCCATCTTCAGCAGGATACCCCAGGAGAGAGTGTCTTAAATTTTTATCTGTTAATTATCTTTATATCCTGCTTGTCATCCAGTGACTTGGGGAGCATCTACATTGCAAAAATGTATGTACTTTGACACCCTTTTAACTGCTGTCGCTCAGTCCTATGCATCCTGGGATTTATAGTTTTGCATGCTCTTTAGCCTACTAGGGCAAACAGTGCTGGTGCCTCACCAAACTACAAATCCTGGGATTCTGTAGAATGGAGCTATGGCCACTAAAGTGGTGTTGAACTGCATTATTTCTACAGTGTAGGTGTACCCTGCTACACAAGCCTTAAATGTCTGCAAAGGGATCTGGTAGCACTTTTGAAACTAATTCAGTGAAAGATGTTGCAGCATAAGCTTTTGTAGACTTGGGCTGCATCCCTATTGCATAAGTAACCCAGTTTGCTATCATTTTAACTGCCATGGCTCAGTGCTAGGGAATTTTGGGAATTGTAATTTTGTGAGATATTTAGCCATCTCTGTCAGAGGGTTCTGGTGCCACATCAAACTACAGTTTCCAGAATTCCATGTCATTGAGCCATGGCAGTTAAAGTGGTGTCAAAGTGGATTATTGCTGCAGTGTGGATGCAGCCTTGGTCTACTTCCTCCATGCCTCTGAGCTTATGCTAGAACATCTTTTGCTCAATTAGGCTGCATTTGCACTGTAGAAATAATGCAGTTTGATATCGCTTTCACTGCCATTGCTCAGTGCTGTGGAATTCTAACATGTGTAGTTTGGTGAGAGTTTGGTTGGTTTGTAGTCTTCCCTGTCAGAGGCAGGGCCTCCCACCAAACTACAGATCCCAAGGTTCCATAGCATGGAGTCATGGCAGTTTATAGCAGTATCAAACTGCATTATTTCTGAAGTGTGGCAGCTGCCCTTGAGGCAATGTGCATGGCTCTTCTCCTCACAACAAGCCTATGCGGCAGGACAGGTAGAGAGATAGGGAGTGATCCAATGTCACCCCAGATGAATGGGGTTCTAGAGGAGAATGGCTCTGTCAAAATAACATCGGAGGTGTTACATGTCACCTGAGGACTGCATGATTTCCACCTCCGATCTAAAGTCACCTAGCGGTACTCCCTCTTCACTTTCACATCTCCCGTGTATTTGATGTGTGGCATCACAGGTAAAGATGGCACATATGTCACAGGGCTTTCAATGTTTTCAAGGAGCCCTAGTGGCTCAGTGGTTAAATGCCAGTACTGCAGCCACAAAGTTGTGAGTTTGATCGCAGGACTCCAAGGTTGATTCAACCCTCCATCCTTTCAGAGGTCAGTAAAATGAGTACCCAGCTCTTTGGGGGGCAATTGGCTTACAGATTGTAAACAGCTTAGAGAGTGCTGAATTCACTATTAAGCAGAATAGAAATATAAATCCTGTTGCTATTGCTAACGTACAGTAAGTGTAGAACTTGGCGAGTTATTAGGTAAAAGTCATGAGTTACACCTGCAGGTTAAAGCCGAAAAGTAATTAGCTAGCAATATACTACACTTATAGAAGAGTAACTCTTTCTTTTATTGTTGTTCAGAATTAACTAGAATTCTTAATCATAGACTCACAGAGTTGGGAGAGACCCCAAGGGTCATCCAGTCTAACCCCATTCTGCCATGCCCCATCTCTCCAATTCTACATAATTTTTTAAACCCAAAAAGCCTCCTAGAAAGCTCCATTTGGTGTGAAAGGCAAATTTGCTATGCTTTTTCAGCCCTGAACTGTTTTAGATCTGAAACGGACATTTTCCTCAGATGGGAAAAGACTGGAGGAGCAGAAACGTAGTGAAATGTATGCATGTTGGACTGACCACGTTTTTTGCAAAATCCTGGGACTACCTGAACTCCATGGGACTTTGTCTATCGTGGTCTAATTTGACCTTCATTTATGTTGGACTAGGACTCTGGAGATCAGGGTTCAAATCTCAGCTCAGCTATGAAACCCACTGGGTGGCCTTGGGCAAGTTACTTCCTCTCAGCCTCAGAGGAAGGCAATGGCAAACTTCCTCTGAACAAATCTTGCCAAGAAAAACCCATGATAGTTTCACTTTAGGGTCACCATAAGTCAGAAATGACTAGAAGGCACACACACATATGCCTTGATTATTGCAAAAAAGGAAAGAATTGTTATTTGAATCGAGTTACTTGGAAGCTCTTTCAGCTCTCTGAGGACAATGAGCCATTTCTCTTCCTTGGGTAGATAACAGATCATTTTACTCCTAAGAATCAGAAGGAATGCAAAAGGCACATTTGGCACACAGTTTCTGGAACTCCATCCAGCCCTGCCTGAAGAGGTGAATTTCTTGAGGATGGGGGAGGTTATTAAATTAAATTAAATTAAATTAAATTATCAAATAAAATGATTATCCCCCACATCGTCTTGCTTGTGTCTGCTCTTTTCCTACTCCAGCTAAAGAACATCTTGATACCTGTCAACTTGGTGTAAGGAGTGTTCTGACAACAGATTCCATTGTGCACTTGTTATCTGGATTTCAGATCAGCAGCTGAAGCAACCACACCTTGAAAATGTCCCCAATTTTAGTATTTTTTTTAATTGAATGCTTCCTGGTTATGGCTGCTTGGGGCTTTGTTTTTTCTTACTTCCCTAGCGGTATGATGATCACCCAAGCTCCTTGAAGCTGCAAAGGAATGCTAATTGCTTAAATATATACTCAAAAGCCTCTCTGCAGTAAAGTAAACACAGTCCAGAGATGCTCTTTGAAATACTTTACTGAACAACGTGCTTAAAGTGCTGAATGGCAGATTAGACTATTCCAGTAAAAGGGTTGTTTTTCTGTACAGATTAGTGTATTTCTGGTGTTGTTCAGCTCATGTGGGCAAATGTGTCTTCAAGTCACCAGTCAACTTATGGAGACCTCATGAATTTCACAGGGTTTTCTTAGGCAAGGAATCCTCAGAGGTGGTTTTGCCAGTTTATTCCTCTGAAATACAGCCTACAGCACCTCTTATTTGTTGGTGGTCTCCCATCTAAGTACTAACCAGGACTGACTCTGCTTAGCTTCCAAGATCACAGATGATCAGGGGCCTTTAGAGAAATCAATCTATTGCAAGATAAAGATAACCTGGCCTGAATCCTATGGGATGGCCCAATAAGTATAGACTTTTTAAAACAAATGTTGGTTGATTCAACACTTGCATAAATCCCATTGATTCAAAGGGTCTACTTGAATTTGGAATGCTCTGAACAAATCTTACCAAGAAAACCCTATGATAGATTCACCTTTGGGTTGCCATAAGTCAGAAATGACTTATGTGTTATTGTGCACACAATGTGTTGTTGTGCTACACAAGGCTTGCCTACACAGCTCCAGATGCAGAGGTTTATGTTATGCTGCCCCCGTGTAATACCTCACTCCTAGAATCCCCCAGCCATCCCTGGATTTCTGGAACTGGAGTCCAAAAGAGAAAATTTCTCAGACGCGTTCTGCTAATGATTGTAAATCTAGACCTGGGGCTTTTCAAGCCATAGTTCCACTTTGTTTCAACCTTGCAAACAAATGGTTTTGCAGAGTGGCAAACGAAGTTGAAGAACTCAGACTGGAATGTTTATAGAAAAAGCATGCTATGTTTTGTTAACCAAGAATCTTATCCGTTTATGAAAAATTGGGGTGTGGAATATTCTAAACTTGAGGAGTTGTTTTCAGCCCCTAATGTTGGACACCAGAGAACAGAGAAGGTGACATGTCATTCTTTAGTTGGCATTGCCACCTTTGGAAGTGGCCCTTTTGGTTGACTCCTTTAAAAAGTCTCCATTGTGAGTTATGGCTTCTCCAATATGGAACTTGGCAGTTGGGCAGAACAATTCACTCCATACATCTGAGGAGGTAGACTAAGTCTACAAAGGCTTAGGCTACAGCTTCTTTCACTCAGTTAGTGTCAAAGGTGCTACAAGATCCCTTGACATATGTTTGATGTTTGATATGTTTGCTTGTCACACAACCAGTTAACAGGCATGGAAACATCTGGATGCACTTTCAGTTGACAGCTGGATGAACAGACTTTGGACAATAGCTGTCTTAGGGGCTGTTCAGACCACCCCTAAGGGGCAGCCTGCAGTTGCCTTCAGCTGCGCCGGATTGTGGCTGTGGCAACTACATACTGTGGCCCTGACCTAGCCTTTCCAGGGTCCAAAAAAGAGCCATAAAAAGTAGTTCCTTTTTTGCACACTGGAAAGAGCGCAATAGCCACGGTGCCATAGCTTTAAAGCACTCCTTTGGTGCTGCATTACGTGGATGCAGCACCAGAGGAGTGCCGTGATGCTGTGCCATGTGGAGCGGCATACAGCATCACACCACCCTGGGGGCGGAGTCAGGGTGTGCATCATGTGGACGTCATGCCCCGACTCCGCCCCCAGGCTGGCCTTTATGGTTGGTGTGCGCAGCCCCTTAGAGAAGCTGAGAAACAAAAACAGATGCCTACATGATGATGATGATGATTATTATTATTATTATTATTATTATTAACCTTTATTTATAAAGCTCTGTAAATTTACACAGCGCTGAACATACAATCTTTTTAATTAGACGGTTCCCTGCCCTCAGGCTTGCAATCAAAAAAGACATGACATAAAAGGAGAAGGGAAAGGTGGTGGGGCTAGTAGGCTAATACATATAAAGTACATAGCAATACAGGAAATGGTTCGATAAAACAGGCATCAAAAGAACATCAAATAGCAAGCGACAATTATGCAATGCCTGGGAAAGCTTCTCTGAACATGAAGAACCAGAATGCTTTTATTTTACATGGCACCTGTTTTTCCCCTCTTTTGAACAAAGGGTCCAACACTCTGGAACATCCCATTGCACATGGCTAGGTTTTTAGAGGGACATGTTTTAATTAAGATGGACTAGAACAGTATTGATATGTTCTGATCAGATTAGCTGCTCAGTCATGCTTATTGCTGCATACTGTTTATTTGTTGTTGTGGTTGTTTTTGCTGTTGCTGTGTGCCTTCAAGTCATTTCCCAGTTATGGAGACCCTATCACAGGGTTTTCTTGGCATGCCTATCAAGTTTGCAGATGACACTAAATTAGGAGGGGTAGCTAATAAATACCCCAGAGGAGAAGATCAGAATTCAAAATTACCTTAATAGATTAGAGAGCTGGGTCAGAACTAACAAAATGAATTTGAATTGGGAGAAGTATTGGGAGAAGTCTAAAGTACTGTAGTTAGACAGAAAAAAAATGAAATGTACGTATAAAAGAAAGGTGATACAGTGGTGCCTCGGGATACGAAATGATCAGGTTACGAAATTTCCGGGATACGAAAAAGTTGGATTGGCAAAAACTGTTTCGGGTTACGAAATATTTTTCGGGTTACGAAATTCATTTCGGCGCGAAATTCAAATGCTGCAAAGTGCAGCTATAGGCTTTCCAGTGCTAACGGAAAGCCTTTTCGGGTTACGAAATTTTCGGGTTACGAAAGGAATGGCGGAACGAATTAATTTCGTAACCCGAGGCACCACTGTACCTGGCTTGACAAGAGTACAACAGTACAAGTTAAAGGGATCTAGAAGTCCTAGTAAACCACAAGTTGAACATGAGTCAGTGGTGTGATGCAGCACCTTAAAAAGCCAATGCAATTCTAGGCTGCATCAAAAGAAGTATAGTGTCTAGATCTAGGGAAGTAATGGTCCCACTCTGTTCTGCTTTGGGAGTGGCTTAGGGATGTATGTTTAGCCTGGAGAAGAGAAAGTGAAGAGGTGACATGATAACCATGTTTAAATGTATTTCAAGGGATTCAAATTGAGGATGGAGCCAGCTTCTTTTCTGATACTCCAGAGACTAGGACACATAGGAATGGATTCAAACTAGAAAAGAGATTTCACCTAAACATTAGGAAAAGCTTATTAACAGTGAGAGCTATTTGACGGTGGAATATGCTGGTTCAGAGATTGGTGTCATCTCCTTCTTTGGAAGTTTTCAAAGAGTCTGGACAGCCATCTATCGGGAGTCGATTGACTGTGTCTTCCTACATGATGGAAGTGGTTAGCCCTTGCGGTCTATTCCAACTCTATGATCCCATGACTATTTGTAGTTCAAGATTTATTCTGTGCAAAATTAATAGGAGGTATTTTTATACAAAAAAGATGGATTTGGGTCCACACTGGGAGAAATGCAGAGCATAAAATGAATAAATAATTGAATGAAATAATATTTCTGTACAGGAAATACTGTTTTCCGTGCAAAATACCAAGTGTGAATTTTGCATAGAATAAATCCCAAACTGCGAAGTTTCTTGTCAGTCCAGGATTCTTCTGATCAGTGTTTCCCAAAACACAAAAGCCACCTTCTTTGACCATTTTTAAAAATATATTTTGAAATACTCTTCCCATCCCTAACTTGTGGGTGCACACTTAGTTGTGCAATGTTGCTATTTAACATAAGGGTTGTATCACACCATTTATACGTAACTCCACATGTGGAGATGTTTGCTACACAACTCTGTATGTTCTGTTTGAAGGGTGGGGAATCAATAGTCCATTTAGGTCATCACAATGGTGAGGGCAAGTGGAAAGTAGGAAAGAAAGAAAGAAAGAAAGAAAGAAAGAAAGAAAGAAAGAAAGCTTCTTTTCAATAGAATTATTTCTATGAAAAGAATCCTTCAGAATAATTACAGATTTGACACTGGAAGCATAGCAGCCCAGCAAGCATTTAGCAAAGCTGGAGAATTATCCAATTACTCGAATTACATTTTAATGGATTTGCAGGGTGCTGTTCCAAGAGTTAATTGTTGGCCAAGTTCCCAGGTTGACCACAAAGAGGTTTTGCTTTACATTGTACTCATAGAACAAGAGACTTGAAATGCTTTGGAGTCCAGACTGTGATCTAAATCTGTGACTTTGAACAAAAGTCACTTGACTAGATTCTGCATCCCTGCTTTCAGATATTCATGGTAGTTGTTGTTGCTGTTGTTATGTGCCTTCAATTGAATTCCAGTTTATGGCAATCTTATCTAGATTGATTCATAGGAGGTTTGCCGTTGCCTTTCTCTTAGATGGGCGAGCATGACTTGCCTAAGGTCACCAGTGGGCTTCCATGGCTAAGTGGATTTGAACCCTGATCTCCCAGAGTCCTAGGGTGCATCTACACTGTAGAGGTAATGTAGTTTGACACCACTTAAAGTGCTGTAACTCCTACAGTACGCCGGCACTGTAGCCACAAGGTTGTGGGTTTGTTCCTAGGGCTCCAAGGTTGACTCAGCCTTCAATCCTTTCATAGGTCGGTAAAATGAGTACCCAGCTTGTTGGGAGCAATTGGCTTACAGATTGTAAACCACTTAGAGACGGCTGAGCTCACTGATAAGCGGTATAGAAAGGTACTTGCTACTGGTAAATGCTATCCTATGGAATCTTGGATTTGTTGTTTTGCATAGCCTTCTCTGCTATCATACAAAATCTCCCTAGTCAGTCCTAGTCTAAGATTGAAACCACTAGTCCATGCTGGCTCACTCAGATATTCAAACATGATATTTATATATTCAGGAGCTGGGAATAAACACCCGTCTTTGTTCTTTAATAACCACAGTTGGGTCTCCTAGTTCCAGTTTCGATTTCTATTTAGTCAGTACAGTAATATATGTCAGCCACGCCTTGACCAGATGATGCTTTTCATGCGGGAACAAGGTGTTGCAGATGTAACAGCACATTGTACTGTTTAATAGAATTGAGGGCAAATGAGATGTCCCTTGAGAAACACAGGGATGTAATTTTTAGTACATTTTGTTCTCACAGGGGAAAACAAGAACAACTGTGGGAAAGACACTAACAATTATAGAGTTTTCAAAGAACATTCACATTTCTGTTCTGTACCAAAAAGATCCACTTGCGAGTTTTATGTGCAGAAAACAACATCTAAAAAGGCATTTTCCTGGAGAAGTACACGATTGCAGTGAAGATTTTCACACACATTGTGATATGAGATGTCTTATCCCAGGAGGAACAGGAATGCTCCAGTAACAAACCATTCACAGGGAAATCCCGTGAATGGTTTGTTGCTGGAGTATTCTTGGTTCTTCCCAGGATAAGTCCTCTTAGATTACAATGTCATCTGAAAATCTTCGCCGTGATTGCGTGACTTTCCTGGGAAAATGCCTTCTTAATCCCCTGATTTTCCCTGTGTGGTAGCCTCCTTAGTTAAGAGTACAGGTCACCCCCACATCTGTGGCATCGGCAACCACAGTTTTACGTATCTGTGCTCGAGGGTGGGGGAGGTCTCTCTAGGCATACTAAAGGATCTCTCTCTATGCAACTGGAGGTCCTCCAAAGTAACTTTATGCAAGTTGACCACTGGAGGTTGATCATAGAGTCACACTGGAGAGACTCCAGATGTCTAGAGAGGCATCCTTTCTAGCCATTTTCTAGGTCTCTCAGTGCAATTCTATGGTATTCTGTGGGGGTTCACTATTATCTGTGATTTCAGGGTCCCACAGTAAGTCCGGAAACATCTCCCCTGTAGATATGGCGAGGGGGGAGTGACCTGTACTCAGCTAAAAAGTTCATGTAGAATATGGGACAACATTTTTTGGCAGGAAAAAAATATTGGGGGGATTGCAAGGGGGATAATATTCCTGTGTAGAAAATCATGCATTAGAGTCTACAGTCCATACTTTTATAATATCCTAGCTATGTCTCTACATGCTACCTTTCTAGCAAATTGTGATAATACATACCAGGGCATCTTGTGTGGTTTCCTGTTACACAATATGAGTCCCCATTGCACAGTATGTGCCATAGTGTCATAGTGCCTTTTGGACCATGGTATCATGCCCTGCTTCCAGAACATGGACCTGGACTCTGACTCAGAGATGGGAGCAGTGGACCTGCTAGGACCTGCTGCTGAACCAGAGCAGGAGGAGGTTCCAGGGCCACACGTCTCAGAGACAGAGTAGAATGCAGTTCCAGCTCTGCCAGAGAGCCCTGTCCATTCAAAGATACAGAAGACAACTTGCCCCATCTACCTTCGTCAAGTGGATACAACAAAAGGAAGACTTCAGGAGGTCTCAGAGGATTTATAGGAAGCAGCAGTTAATTAGGCAGCAGTTAGGTTAAGCTACTGATCTATAAATTCTCAGCCCTGCCCTCCAGAGATTTTTGGACCTACCTGATTCCCCGTCATATTCCTGAACTCTGTACTTGACCTGGACTGTTTTTGTTGACTCTGGGTCCTGTTTACCTGACCTGAATATTGCTGAACTCTCTTGACTGACCTGAAGCTTGTGGATGAATTCTGTTTGGGACTTAAGGCTATTGTTTATTCAATAAATAAGTGATGAACTGTAAGTTGCTATCTGACTTTGCTTGCTCATTAGCTGCAGACATCTGCTATCAGCTATGTAGCAATCAGCCTATGGCTGGTTACCCAGACTGTGTTTGGGACACATAAGTCCCATAGCTCTCTGATGCCCAAGGTGCACTGGAACCCATGGTGCAATGGGGTTCACACTGTTGGCTTCATTTGCACATTGGTATCAGAGATGACTCTGCTCCCCTCCTGAGAATTGTGCAACATTGCAGTTAACCACAATATGATCATATGACAGTTCAGGATGTCATAAATATCTAACAGGATGCTGGTCCATGTTTTCTTATACTGCATGAAAAACACAGTTTTTGCACAGAAAATAACTGTGATAAAATAACCATGTTTTCTATACTGGAAATGCTGGAGGGCAGGGGGGGGGTTGCACAAAACTGCCACAGAAGAAGCCCTTTTTGAAAACTTGGTCATAGCAAGGAGGAAGATAGTGAAATTTTTCATCCTTGCCCACTAGGACAAAATTTAGTCCAAGTCTCTGTTAATAATCAAGCCAATAGCCAGGATCTGACACAAGGCCAAACCTCCTCTTGCTGAGTTACACGTTAATTTTGAAATGCAACCCAGGTACGGGATGACACCATTGTGCAACTGAACCAAGACACCAGAAGTGTGGCCAAATCCGTAATCAAATGGATATGCACACCCATTTGCAAATGTGTACACTCTCCCAAAGTGTAAGTACAAATCCACTTCTGCAATCTTGTATTGAATGTAGACTTTCTGCATGGAACAAAAATGCCCAGCCACTTTCATGAGGGAACCTATGTATGCAGAAGACACCAGCAGGATATTTGGAGAGTGTTTTCCATTCACATCACCCTTGTGATGTCAAATTTGTCTTTGGTTCCTTAGATACATTTAGTTTCCCATTGCAGTACATAGAAAGTCATTTGTTGTTGTGTGCCTTCAAGTCATTTCAGTCTTATGGTGACCCAAAGGCGAACCTATTATGGAGTTTGCTGAGAGTGTGTGACTCACTCAACATCACCCAGTGGGTTTCCATGGCTGAGCAGGGAACTGAACCTTGATTTCCAGAGTCATAATCCAACCATCAAGCAAATACACCATGGTGAGTCTCAGCATTGTTTGTTGTTGTTGTTGTTGTTGTTGTTGTTGTTGTGTGCCTTCAAGTCGTTTCTGACTTAAGGTGACCCTAAGACAAACCTATCATGGGTTTTTTTTGGGGGGGGGGAGAGATTTGTTCAAAGGAGGTCTGGCATTGCTTTACCCTGAGGCTGAGAGCATGTGACTTCCCCAAGGTTACTGAGTGAGTTTCATGCCCAAGTGGGGAATTGAACCCTGGTCTCCAGAGTCGCAGTCCAACACTCAAACCACTACCAGCAGACAAAAACCACTCCTGTGGGTGGGTTCATCAACCAGTTCCACCATAGCTGTGTCAGCCCTTTCCTGCCTCCCATATCGTGAGATTCAGCAAGGGAAAGCTGAGAACACCTTATGCATAGGAAGAAGCTCAGGGTATATTAATTGTGTAACACTGCACTACTGGCAGTTTTTCTCTTTTTTTGCCGTGACCTCATCATCAGTAATCCACTTCATAGCCTGAAGCGTAGCGGCTGACAGGTCTCCCCATAGCAAAACGTTCCTCCAGAGAGCATGAGAGCTTGTTTGCTCTTGTCGGAGAACACCACCAGACAACCGCAGTCAAATCTCTTCTCCGGATGATTTAGGCTGAAAGGTTCATTTTCCACTTTCTTTTTCCCCCTCAAATCGGATCATACAAAAAAAAAGTTCTGGTTTCTTTCTCATGAAGATTCCATAACAATGTCTCTTTGTCTTTTGACACAGGTGGTTGCTTACAAGTCTAAAAGGAATGTCTTGAAGTGAGTGGCACAGAACCAAATCCCCAGAGTGGGGTTATTTTCCAGAGTGTAGCAACTTCTGAGCATCCGACTTCATCCGGATGGTGTGTCGCTTTCACCTCTGAAATCTCCTCTGTCCACCTTTCAGTGGATGTTTATGACATTCCACCAGAAAAGAAGATGTCTATACCAAAAATTCAGGTTGAAGGAATGCTGGACAGTGCAGATTATGAAAGTGGAGCTGGCCCGCCTTCCGATGATCACTTGCGGAACTTGAAAGCTCTGACCCAGAAGCTGAGGTTAGAAACAAGGAGACCTTCCTATTTGGAATGGAAGGCCCAGCTGGAGGGGTTCACTTGGAAGAGCCACCCCAAACCTCCTGAGGATGAAGAGGATGACCAGGATGAGAAACCCAAGGAGGAACATGTTCCTTTCAGAGAGGTGCGCCACATTCATCACCTCAATGGGGCATCTTCCACCCAGAAAGTGGTGTTGGCCCCAGAGAAAATCAGCAGCTTTGGAAATATTGATGAAGCTTTGAATTGGCTCAGGAAGGAACTGGTAAGTAGCTCTTTCATTTGTCATTCTTCAAGCTACGTTTGACTTATGGCAACCCTACTCTTAGTTTTCTTTCCAAGATTTATTCAGAGAATATTTGCTATTGCCTTCCTCTAAGGTTGAGAGAGTGTGACTTTGAATAATAGAATCATAGAATTGGAAGAGACACCAAGGGCCATCCAGTCCAACCCCATGCCATGCAGGAACTCACAATCACAGCTTCCCTGAGAGATAGTCATCTTGCCTCTGTTTAAAAACCTGCAAAGAAGAAGAATCCACCAAACTCCGAGGCAATATATTCCACTGTCAAGCAGCTCTTACTGTCAGGAAGTTCTGCCTAATATTTAGGTAGAATTTCTTTTCCTGTAGCTTGCATCCACTACTCTGTGTCCTAGTCTCTGGAGCAGCAGAAAACAAGCTTGCTCCAGCTTCAGTATGACATCCCTTCAAATATTTAAACATTGCTGTCATATCACCTCTTAACCTTTTCTTCTCCAGGATAAACATACCCAGTTCCCTAAGCTTCTCCTCATAAAGGCATGGTTTCCAGATCTTTCACCATTTTGCTCACACTCCTCTAGGCATGCTCCAGTTAACAATTATCTTGAATTGTGGTGCCCAGAACTGGACACAATATTTCCGGTGAGGTCTGACTAAAGCAGAATAGAGCAATACTATGAGTTCCCTTGATCTAGACACTATACTTTTACTGATGCAGCTTAGACTTGCCCAAGGTCATGCAGTGGGTTTCCATGGCTGAAAGGAAATTTGAACCCTTGTCTCCCAGGGTCTTAATCCAACACTCAAACCACTACACCACACTGTTGTTGTTGTTTTAAAAAATATGGCAATCCTAGTTTAAGGCAGAACCAGTGTGGTTTATGGTTTGGTTGTTGGACTAGGATTCTGGAGGCCAGTGTTTGAATCCTCACTCAGCCATGGGATCTCAGAGTGACCTTAGACAAGTCACGCTCTCTCAGCCCTAGAGAAAATTGGAGGAAACCTCCTCTGAAGGAATCTTGCCAAGAAAACCTTGTGACAGGTTTGCTTTAGGGTTGCCATATGTTGGGGGGAAACTTAAAGGCACACAACAACATTCTAGGGTTTGTTGGCAAGATTTCTTCTAAGGAAGTTTGCTATTGCCTTGCTCTAAGGCAGAGAAAGTATGACTTGCAAAGATCACCTAGTGGTCTGAGCAGAGAGTTGAACCCAAACCACTACATCACACTGGCAGGCTCCCAGCTCCTTTTTGTCTTCATTCATTTATGTTGCTATTTATTTATATTTGATATATACTACATCATTATTTAAAACTGGGGTCCACTGCAGCTCACAAAAAGATTTTTAAAAACCCAACTACAAATGAAAACAAAAGGGCCAGAATCCTCTTGCTGTCTTGCTCATGCACACATTCGCCTGTGAAAGTGCTTGGCCCATATTTGTCGATTGCTGAGCATCTGCATTCAGTTCAGTATCGCACAACTGGAGTTGCATATACAGTATCCAGTGCACATTGTGTATTGTGTGTTGCATATTCAGGTGCATATTGCTCCTTGCACATCCAAACATGCCTGCACATTTGGTCAAGCATTGGGTTGCACAATGTTGCAATTCATAAACAATGTGAACATAAAGTTACACTCTGTCTTGTCTGTGTAGAGGATCTCAGTCAGTAAGTTATCCTATTTAAATGCAATTAAACAAGTTTGAGCATTAAAAACACAAGTGATTTTTTAAAAAAAATAGTCTCAGAAGCACATCATTCAGGATTAAGGATTTAGATCTACAGGGGTGGTTCTTGTCTGTGTCCTACTAATGGGAGCGATATATGTGAGAGCATGTGGAAGAGGTTTGAATGTTCGTCTATGACTCTGGAGACCAGGATCTGAATCCTGGCTCTGCCATGTAAACCCACTGGGTGACCTTGAGCAAATCACACTCTCTCAGCCTCAAAGGATGGCAGTGGCAAACCCCCTCTGAAGAAACCTGCCAAGAAAACCCTATGATAGGTTCGTTCGCCTAGAGTCAAAAATGACTTGGAGGCATACAACAACAGCCTTTTCTTCTATGTTACCCCAGCTGAAGAATATCCTCCCCTTAGAGGACTGATTGGCAACAACACTGGCTTTATTCTGATGCCAAGTTAAAATGTGGTTTTTAATTAAAGCCCTTAAGGCCTAACTGATTTCATCCAAATCTTCACGTCTGCATTGTTTTAAACTTTTTTAACTGGTAGCAGTCTGTCTTGTTTTAACTTTTTATATTAATAAGCTTTTAGTTTGCCTATTTTTTTTTTCATTTTTAAGTTGGTTTAAGTTGGTTTAATTGATGGACACTGCCCTGAGACCCTATAATACAGGGCGGGATCTTCTTACCTTTGTGCTTGCATAGTGCAAATTAAAACTCAGATAGTTGTGTGGTGGCTGTGTCCCACACCATCCCACTGCTAAATACAAAGGCCAGAATCCTGTTTTGGACTTATTTCCTCATAAGTGGACTTGTGTATGTGGGAATTAGAACTCAACAGTTGTGTAATGCCTCTATCCAGTCCAGGGCTGGTGTTATGTTGCTATGTGGAAGAGCTAGCAATGTGCCTCATGTGCATTGGTGTCCAATGCACAATGGGACTAATGCACAATGAGACCAGTATACGTCAGTCCTGATGAACAGTGCATTCCTGATGCACATCAGCCACATTTACTGATGTTCCATTATACATCTTTGCAACATAAGTAAAGAAGTTTCTTAGTGCCTCTGCTAGATAGCTAGATATGTCTTGTTGTTGTTGTTGTCATGTGCCTTCAAGTCATTTCTGACTTATGGTGACCCTAAAGTGAAACTATCATGGGATTTTCTTGGCAAGATTTGTTCAGAGGAGAGTTTCCATTGCTTTCCCTGAAGCTGAAAGCATGTGAGAGGGGGTTTCATGTCCAAGCAAGGAATTGAACCCTGGTCTATGCCTTGAGTAAAAGGTTTCCTAGCGCCTCTGCTACATAGCTAGGTATTGTTATTCTTCTGTGTCTTCAAGTCATTTCTGACTTGTGGCAATCCTAAGGTAAACCTATCATAGCGATTCTTGGGAAGTTTCTTCAGAGGGGGTTTGCCATCCTCTAAGGCTGAAAGAGTGTGACTTGCCCAGAGTGTTGGACTATGACTCTGGAGACCAGGGTTCAAATCCCAGATCAGCCATGCAACCCACTGGGTAATCTTGGGCATGTCACACTCTCTCAGCCTCAGAGGATGGCAATGGCAAACCTCCTTTGAACAAATCTTGCCAAGAAAACCCCATGAGAGATTCGCCTTAGGGTTGCCATAAGTTGGAAATGACTTGAAGGCACACAACAATAACAAGAAGTAAAAAACATAAGTAACTTCCAAAAGTGATATAGAGGCCAAAGAGGAGATTCAAAATCAGAAAAAACACCCCCTCCTTCAAACAATGTTTAAAGCAATAGTTTTTTGGGGGGAGGAGGGCAAATATGTAGGGAAATTGCCCCTCAGACTCTCTAAAGCAAGGGGAACTGTAGCTCATGGGCTGTATGTTGCCCCCAATATATATATATATATATATATATATAATCACGGGCTGGCTAAAACAGAAGCATTAGACTTGCTGTAGAGAGGTGTGCAGTCTGCATGGGGACTGGAGGCAGAAATTGTCCCTTTCTGTAGGTCAAGTCCTGCAGGAAAAAGGAATGACATCAATTGCTGAAAGTACATGGCAAAATTTGCTGCCTTTCCAGATGTTAGAAAATGCTCTTGTATCCCCCCCCCCAAACACACACACTTCTCTATTCCATTGCATATTTAGTGCCTAGGTCTGTTGTATACCAGGCAGAAACAGATGTGCCTTAGAAAAGCAGAAGTTACCCATTGAGGTTGAAATCTTATCAAGGAATCCCAGCTGGAGTAGACCCATTGAATCAATTGTTGAACAGTGAGTCAATATATAGGTAAATTCAGTTGCTGCCAGCTTGCTAACTGGGATCCACCAGATGCAAAAGTGAAAACACACAATTAAACAATAATTTAAAAACCAGGTTTAAAATAGGCATCATTAAAACACACACACAGAGACACCAGCACCGCAATTTAGCGATATCCAGCGTATTGTGTAAAGTGGGCCTTATATAATCACTCATCAAATGCCTGTTGGAATAAAAAAGGCCTTTGCTTCTTTGCGAAAAGAAAGTAGGGAACGAAAGATTTAATAATGAAAGTCAAGGATGAGCAGAGAGAAACTGGGTTTTTTAAAAAGGAAACGTGGGTTTTAACAGGGACTATCCTTGCAATATTAAGACAGCAAGGAAGTATGAAAAGTTTACTCATTTCTAGCATAGAAGAGGATCTAAAACTGAACCAAGTCCTTCAGCTAACGACTGATCTGGGGGTAAAAAACATGTGGCCAAGCAACATCACAGTATGGTCAAGACAGGAAAAGTTATAAATGAGGAAGAGCACACAAAGAGGAGAGGCTATTGCAGCTCCATTTCATAAGTGCAGAAGTACTACACTTAGGCAGAAAACAAAGCAAATGCACAGATACAGGATGGGTGACTCCTCGCTTGACAACAGTACCAGCGAACAGGATCTAGGAGCCTCAACATGAGTCTATGGTGTGATGCAGCAGCTAAAAAAGCCATTATGATCCCAAACTGCATTAATAATAGGAGTATAGCGTGTAGACTGAGAAAAGTAATTTGTTGTTGTTATCTGCCTTCGTGTCGACTTCGTCTCATGTTGACCCTGTGGATGAGATGCCTCCAAGATTCCCTATCTTCTGCTTCTCTGCTTAATTCCTGCAAGCCTATTTCCATCTCCCCCCAACTGAGACCATCCATCTGACATGATGAGGTCTCCCTCTCCGTCTTCTCCCCTCTACCATTCCTAGCATTATTGTCTTTTCCAATGATCCATGCCTTCTCATGATGTGGCCAAAGTACATCAGCTTCAATTTGATCTTCTAAGGAGACCTCTGGCTTGATCTGTTCCAAGAACCATCTGTCTGTCTTTTGGGCTGTCCATGGTATCTGCTATCCAGATCTCAAATGAATGGATTTTTCTCTTGTCTGCCTCCTTTAGTGTCCAAATCTCTCATCCATACACGGTGATGGGGAATATGATGGCTTGGATGATTATAACCTTTGTGCCCAAATCTTTACTCTCCAGGAGCTTTTCTAGTTCTTTCATACCCACCCTTCCCAGTCCTAGTCTCCTTCTTATTTCTGGACTACAGTCACCATTCTGGCCTATATTTGATCCTAGGTACAGGAATCCTTTAATTATTTCATAGAGTCATGGAATCATGGAGTTGGAAGAGACCACAAGAGCCAGCCAGTCCAACCCTCTTCTGCCATGCAGGAACTCTCAATCAAAGCATCCCTGTGAGTAATGGCCATCCAGCCTCTGTTTTAAAGCCTCCAAAGAAGGAGACTCCACCAGACTCCAAGGGAGTATGTTCCACTGTCGAACAGCTCTTACTATCAGAATCTGGAATCTCTTTTCCTATAGTCTGAATCCATTGCTCTGTGTCTTTGGACCTTATCACACTAGACGAATCCCGCTCAGAAGCGGGATTTAAAAGTACCAAAAAAACCACAAATGCGGGATATTTTTCAGACGACGTTTCTTCCAAACAGCATTAATGCGAAAATAAAATGAATGGGGAAAAAATGACACCTTTTTACCTGCGGGCACTTTTCTATTTGGTGCAAATGTGTCTGAAAAACATCCTGCATCGGTGGGCTTTTTCTTCTTTTAAAATCCCATTTCTGAGTGGGATTCTAGTGTGATAAGGCTCTTAGTCTCTGGAGCAGCAGAAAACAAGCTTTCTCCATCCTCAATGTGACACCCCTTCAAATGCTTAAACAGGGCTCTCATATCACCTCTTAACCATCTCAGTTTCAATTTCCTCATTGTCTAGATTGAATTTATGTATCCCTTCGGTGGTCATAATTTTTTTGTTCTCTTTATGTCCAGCACTAATCCTACCTTTGCACTTGCATCTTTGACCTTCGCTATTAGCCATTCCAAATCTGCGATGTCTTCTGCCATTATTATGTATCATCCTTGTCCTTTAGGTTGCCTTCCTACTGCCTTCATCCCTCCTCCTTCTGAGTCTAGCTCTGTTTTTCTTATCATGTTTTCAGCAAAGAAATTGAACAAATAGGGTGAAAAGATGCAGTCTTGCCTGAACAATCTGCGTAGAAGTAATAGTGCCACTGTATTCTGCTTTGGTCAGGCCCCACCTGGAATATTGTGTCCAGTTCTAGGCACCACAATTCAAAAAGGACGTTGAGAAACTGGAGCCATGTGTCCAAAGGAGGGCGACTAAAATGGTGAAGGGTCTGGAAACCTTGCCCTATGAGGAACGCCATATGGAGCTGGGGATGTTTAGCCTGAAGAAGAGAAGGTTAAGAGGTGATATGATAGCCCTGTTTAAGGATGTCATATTGAGGAGGGAGCAATCTTGTTTTCTGCTGCTCCAGAGAATTGGACATAGAGCAATGCATGCAAACTACAGGAGAAGAGATTAATTAGGAAGAACCTCCTGAAGGTAAGAGCTGTTTGACAGTGGAAGATGCTGTCTTGGAGTGTCAGGAGGCCTCCTTCTTTGGAGGCTGTCTTTAAGCAGAGGCTGGATGGCCATCTGTCAATGGGGATGCTTTGACGGAGAGTTCCTGCATGGCAGAATGGGGTTGGACTGGATCAGGGCCCTTCTTGGGGTCTCTTCCAACTCTGTGCTTCTATGCCTCTGCTTTTTTCCTCTTGAATCTATTGATTACAATCAATTGTTGAAGTCTGAACTCAGGGGGTGCATGATCTACACTGCAGAAAATAATGCACTTTGACACCACTTTAACTGCCATGGCTTCTCTACACGAATCCTGGGAGGCGCGTAGCTTTATGCCAGCCATCCCCTTTGGCAGAGAAGGCTAAAGACCTTGATAAAACTAGAGATCCCAGGATCCCAATCGGCTGCAGTAGGAAAAAAGTGGCGTCAAAGCGTGTTCCATCCGGCAGTGTAGATGCAAAATATGGAAACGCTTCACGAATTTGCGTGTCCTCCTTGCGCAGGGGGCACTGCTAATCTTCTCTGTATCGTTCCAATTTTAGTATATGTGCTGCCGAGAAGCGAGCACCGACTCCCTCCTGGACCGAGCCTTATATAGACCTCCAACTCTCCATCTTTTCCAGGTTATGGTGAACAACTTGGGAACCTCATAAAAGAGATGTTTTTCTCTCTTATCTTACTGTGCTGTTTGTAAATTAAATAAATAACAGTCTCTCTCTTGAAAGTGAGGTTGTAGAAGAACTACAAAGCCAAATATCCAGGGAAAGAGAAGAAAGGGATGAAAGATGAGAGGGGAGAGAGGGGGGGCTGGTTATGCAAAATGAGGGGGTGCTTCGTTTGGGGACAAAGAGGTTGGAGGAAGATGTCCACCGCCTTAAAGCGCCATCACTTCTGGATTCCAGTTGCAGCTTCACCTTGGCAGGGAATGATAAATGCAAAGAAATGAGGGGTGCATCTGCACTGTAGAAATAATCCAGTTTGATACCACTTTAACTGTCATGGCTCCATCCTATAGAACTCTGGGAATTGTAGTTTTGTGATGCACCAGCTCTCCTTGGCAGAGAATGCTAAAGACCCGTAGCAATAATGCAGTTTGATGTCCTCCTTTTCCAGGACATGTCCTCCATTTCCACCCTCTGTCCAGTAGGAATTTCAAGTTGACCTTCATTTTGAGCATGGCTAAGAGGCATGAATTTATAGTTCTATAAGTGGGGCTTTTTTAGCTTTTTTTTTTTTTTGGTCATGTCCTGCATATTTCCTGAAGGTCCTACATTTTGCGGTGCATTGTCCTCCTTTGTGGTGTGGACATCTGGTCACCCTGGGTTTGGTGCCACTGTTACAGCCACGGCGGAGTCCTGGGATTTGCAGTTTTGCAAGGCACAGAAGGCAACAGACTGTGTACAACTACAAATCCCAGGATTCCATAGGAGGGAGCTGCAGCACTTTAAAGTGGCGTCAAAACTGCATTATTTCTACAGTGTAGATGTACTTTCAGTTTGCAGCAGTTCAAGTAAGCTGAAGACAAAGGCGGGGGATAGAAAGAGATGGAAGGAGATGAGAGAAACTGGGATATTTTAATAGCAGCTGAAAATAGGACAATAGAGGACTAATTAGCACTTAATTAGAACCTATCATGGGGTTCTCTTGGCAAATTTATTCAGAGGGGTTTTGCCATTGCCATCCTCTGAAGCTGAGAGAGTGTGACTTGGCCAAGGTTGCCTAGTGGGTTTCCATGGCCAGGCTGGGCATCAAACCCTGGTCTCAGAGTTGTAGTCCAACATTCAAACCACTGTGCCATGCTGGCTCTCTTGTTTTCCTCTAGGACCCAATCATTTGTCCTTTTAGAAGTCCACAGTGTTTGCAGATCTCTTCTCCAGCACCACATTTCAAATGGTCTTCCTATCAGTTTTCTCCACTGTCTAGCATACATAGAAATGGGAAATACAATGGCCTGGACAATTGTAACTTTAGTGTTCAATGATATATCTTTACCATACATAACTCACCAACAGGATTCCAGCCTCTGCATTTGCACACTTAAAACACACTTAATTAAAACAACAATATATGGGCTCTTGATATCTGCTGGGATTCGGTTTCAGGACACATACACACACACACGCACACACCCATGGATAACAAAATCTGTCAATGCTCCAGTCCCCTTAAATACAATTGTTTTTAAGTGCCCTTGAGTCGATCTCGAACTTGAATCATGGCGACTCTATGGATGAGGCATACCCAAGACCCTCTGTCCTGTTCTTCTCAGCTTAATTCCTGCAACCTCATAAAATTAGTGATCTCTTTAATAGAGTCCATCCATCTGGCATGCAGCCTTCCTCTCTTCCTACTTTCCTCCACCTTTCCCACCATGACTGTCTTTTCCAGTGAGTTCTTCCTTCTCATGATGTGTCCGAAGGATGACAGCCTCAGTTTGGTTGGCTTCCAGGGAGGTTTCCGGCTTGATCTGCTCTAGGACCCATTTGTTTGTCCTTTTGGCTGTCCATGGGGTCCTCAGCACTCTTCTCCAGCACCACATCTCAAATGAATGGATTTTCTTCCTATCAACTTTCTTAACTCTCCAGCTCTCATATCCATACATAGTAATAGGGAATATGATGGCTTGTATGATTCTATCTTTTGTGCTCAGTTTTATATCTTTGCATTTTAGAATCTTTTCTAGTTAATAATAATAATAATAATAATAATAATAATAATAATAGGCTTTATTTGTATACCGCTTTTCCGTGGACGATCAAAGCGGTTTCCAATATCAGATTAACAATACATAACACATCATGACTCTGCTTCTCTCCCCTCAAGATGGTGGTCGGGAGGAGGGCTCTTCTTCTTTCAGAGTCTCCCTCCCCATTCTAAGTCTTCTGATTTCCTGACTGAAGTCCCCATTTCTATCAATGTTTGGGAATTTTTTTCCTGTTTCTTTCTCTTCATTGTCTAGTTTAAATTTGTGTAGATTCTCTGTGGTCATTATTTTTGTTTTCTTTATTTTCAACATTAAGCCTGCCTCTTGCACTTTCTTCATTGATCTTCCTTAGTAGGTGTTCCAGGTCTTTGAGGTTTTCTGCTAATATTATGGTGTCATCTGCATGTCTTACATCCTTGATATTCCTTCCTCCTATTTTCACTCCTCCTTCTTCTGTGTCCAAGCCTGCTTTTCTTATCACATGTTCTGCATACAAGTTGAACAGAAAGGGCAAAAGGATACAGCCTTGTCTGACCCCTTTGCCAATGCAATGGCATAGTGAAATGGTGTCCCTTCTATAAAGCGTCCAAATGAAGCTTTGATTTTTGGAATTCATAGATTTTAAAAATATTCTCAAACTGTGGATGTTTGAATCTGTGGATAATAAATAAATAAATCAGTGGATACAGAGTCCTGACTGTAATAACAACAACTAACTTTTTGTAGAGGGAAAGGTGGAAGGAGGTCTTACACATAAGGAAACTCCTACAATCCCAACACAGCCTTGTGTATTCTTTACTGCAGTTGTCTTGATGTCATTGGATTTGTCTACATTCCCAAAGGACATTTAGCTGTGCTCCTTTGTCCCTGATACCAGAAACTGAGCCTGAAGCCCGAATGGGGACTCAGCCCCGCTGGCACCTTTCTTCACATTGTGCCAGTAATCCTTTTGTCAGGCATTGCAATCCTTTGTCTCTTGTCATTTTCCCAGGGACCTAAAAAGCCAGTTCACCTCTTTTGCCAATTTCTTGCCCCCATGTCATTTTTCAAGAGACCCCCCTCTCTCATCCTGAAAGCGGCAAGTGAAAGACATGGGAAGCTTTATCTTCCTGGGAAAGTTTTGATGCTATTAGGCTGTGTCTACGAAAGAAATGATCCCCACTAAAAAGAAATACAGTATGTAGCCTTTTGGGATGATGGGAAGTATCTTGTACAAGGCCACTGAGACACAAGGACTGTCTTGACAAAGAGAGCATGGTTGATTTTTACTCAGAATTCTGTTTTCAGTGGCATTTTGCCTCCCTCCGCTCCCAACACACACGCATGAAAGAAAGGCACATAACTACTAGCTGTTCTCAATTGTTTTTGATTTTTAAGGCAAAGTTTCGTTGTTGTGTGCTTTCAAGTCACCTCCAAACTATGGTGACCCTAATCCAAATCTATCCTGGGGTTGATTGGCCAGATTTGCTCAGAAAGGGTCTGCCTTAGCCTTCTTCTGAAACTGACAGAGTGTAACTTACCCAAGTTTATCCAGGGGGTTTCCATGGCTAAGCAAGGATTCAAACCCTGGTCTCCATGTAAGAACCAGAGTGGTGTAGTGTTTTGAGTGCTGGACTATGACTCTGGAGACCAGGGTTTGATTCCAAACTCAGCCATGAAATCCACTGGGTGATCTTGGGCACGCTGCACTCTCTCAGCCTCAGAGAAAGCCAATGGCAAACCCCATGATAGATTCACAAGTTGGAAACAACTTGAAGGCACACAACAATAGTCCCAAGCTCAAACCACTACAATATACTGACTTGGAAAGCTTTCCCAAGCTCTGGTTTCATGATAGACTGCCTCTGAGTGTGAAGGTGTCACTAAACCATTTTGTCTTTACCTATTTATTATTTGTTAAAATCATGACTTGCCTTCCCAGTAAATGGTGCTCAAGGCAGCTAATGTAAGTGCCTTCAAGTGCCAAATTAAGGCAGTCCCATGAACTTCATAGGATTTTCTTAGGCATGGTATACTCAGAGGTGGTTTCCTCTGAAATACAGCCTACAGCACCTGATATTCCTTTGTGGCCTCCTACTCAAGTACTAATTTGGCCTGACCCTATGTAGCTTCCAAGATCAGAGATGTGGAGCAGCAGCTTTTTAAAAAGGAGGTAGTGTACAAATTTAAAACAACAACAAAATAAAGTGTTTTTTTTTTAATTAAAAAAAAACCCTAAGTTGGGTAACAGGGGCACCACACTGGGTGAAAGCTCAGATGGAGGAGTCTCTTGGTGCGCAGGTGGGAAGGAGCTGCCTTTCAGGTCTGGCAGCTCCCTTTGCCACCCAGCCAGCAGCTCTGACAGATCCAAAAAAGGCTGTTAAAGAGTGGAGGGGTGGTATTCAAATGATCCACACTGGGTGTCAAATTTACTAGTTATGCCTCTACATCCACCCAACCAACCACACATGACTGCAATGTTCTTCCGTCATCATATGATTCCTTCTCTTGTATTCCAGATGGAAATGCGTCTCCAGGATCAGCAACTAGCTCGGCAGCTGATGCGCTTGCGCAGTGATATCAACAAGCTCAAGATCGAGCAGACGTGCCACCTTCATCGGCGCATGCTCAATGATGCCACCTATGAGATGGAAGAGCGGGACGAGCTCTCCGACCTTCTCTGTGACTTCCCTCTCACGTCCTCCTTCAGCCTGTCCACCCCACTCAAGCTCATTGGGGTGACGAAAATGAATATCAACTCCCGCCGGTTCTCGCTTTGTTAGAAAGAAGTGGGAGAATGGGCACAGGGAATGGGGGAATGGGCACATGAAGTGGGTATGGTGGGCAAAGTTCTCAAGATCAAGGGAAGAGACGAGAGTAAGAGATGGAAGGATACATGGGATCAGAGAGCTAAGAAAGAGATGAACCAACAGAGAGTGGAACTACCATGCAACCAGTCTTCTGCTCATCTAATATGACTGCACTGTGGTGGTAGTGAAGATCATGTCCCATTTGTGAAGGGTGGGTGGTATGAAGAACAGGATGACATTGACACCCACCATAATCTGACACTTGCAGTCAGAAGAATCTCTTGTGGTTGGAACTAGGGTGTGAAGAATGAACCAGGCAACTTCACAATGGAGGGCTGGACAAGATATAGCACCATGCACACCATTGGTAGAGCCTTCTGTCCTACTTCGTACTGGACATTCATGGGAAGGCAGCAAGCAAAGGATGAAGAATCCACATTGCTACTACAAAGGAGAAGCCAATGACCAAAAGACAGGAAGAACTATATAGGATGGAAAACCAGGGTGGAGAAAGTAAAGTGCAGCTCTCAGGGCTGGTTTTGTGGCCCTTAGACAATTTTTTTTGCTCATATGGCTCCTACAGGGTAGAGAAGTTCACAGACACTTCTCCTTATTGATCTGTTGTAGGCCAAGAAAGGTTCTCTTTTCCAACAGGAATTGTACCCCCTGGTCAATTCTTTTTGAGAAAAATCCTCTCCTGGGCCTAAAATGATCCAAAGAAGACCATAACTGAGTTGGAATTACTGGGTGAAGAGGGAGCATTTAAGGACCACAAAAAGTTCTTTTTCAGGTTGTGCAGCCCTCAAAGGTCACATGAAAAGGCAAAATGCCCCCCTAACCCCCAACTGTTCCCCATTCCTGGTGCAGAATATTGAAACTTAGACTGCATCTACATGCAGAAACAGTGCAGTTTGATACCACTTTAACTGCCACAGCTCAGTGTCTTGGAATGTTAGAATTTGTAGTTTGTTGTGGCACCAAGACAGGCAATGATTTTTAAAAATTCACAAAACTACAAATCCCAGAATTCCATACCATTGAGCTATGGAAGTTAAAGTGGTGTCAAACTGTGTTATTTCTGCAGTGCAGATGCTGCCTTACCTGGAATTATTGTACAGAGTGACATACCCTTTTCAGATCAGTTGTTACCAAAGGATGCAATTGAGTTTTAGATCATCTTCTATGCCAGGAATGAGTAAAATGAAAGTATGAGCTTTTCATACTTTCCAACTGTCTTGGTTTGGCAAGGACAGCACTGGTTAATCCTCTGACATCCCACTTTTTCAGCTGCTTTTAAAAAGTCCCTGTTTCTATCTTTTTCTCCCACGCTCCCTCTTTGTCCTCAGCTTACTTCAATTGCTGCAAACTGAGTTCAAAGTGCAAAAGCAGCATGCACTCAGTTAACTCAGCAAGAGGGAGAGGAAAGGTAGGCAAAATCTTGCCCTTCCCAGTTAGCTTAGCTAAAAGTAAACTGGTGCAGCGTCTCCTAGCTTATCAGTTCTTCCACATTAATGACTTTTGCCGTCTTGACTATACCTGGAGGTTGCTTGGCCCGACTTGTGTCAGGGACCACAGACTCCCACCATCACCACTATTGGATGTGGGACAACTGTACCTCCCTTCCCAGTTACTAAAAAGAAATTACTACAAAGATGTCCCATGGCGTATTGGGGTGATAGGGTATACAGTGGGTACTTGGTATCTGCTGGGATTTGGTTCCAGCACCACCACCACAACCCCCCATGGATACCAAAATCCATGGATACTTCAGTCCCATTAAATACAATGGCAGAGTAAAATGGTGCCCCTTTTATAAAATGTCAAAATCAAGGTTTGCTTTTTGGAATTTATATTTGTTTTTGAATATTTTCAAGCTGTGGATGGTTGAATCCGTGGATAAAGGATCTCTGGATATGAAGGTCTGACTGTAATTTGACAAGGTCCTCCTCCCCACGCACCTATGGTTGGAGAAAGGAAGGCCTTTTTCAAAAACCAGTAACTAGACATCAATCGCCTAGGTGAGAGAGTAGGCAGTCATTGAAAACCCTCCAACATTTCGGAGATGAAAAGCAGGACACATGTGACCAAGCAAAAACAAACTAAGATGGCAAAGGTTCCTAATGGGGCAGAATAGACAAGCTAGGAATGGCCACAGCAGTTTGCTTTTATCTCAGCATACTGGGAAGGTCAAGATTTCATCCCTTCCTCCCCTTTCCCCTCTGTTGAATTAACTGAGCAAAAACTACTTTTGCACTTTGAACTCAAGTGAGCAGAGAGGGGGAGGAGGAGAGAGAAACTGGGACATGTTTACAGTTTTTGTGGGTTTTTTGGGCTATGTGGCCATGGCAAGCATATACCCAACTCCTTTCCAGGCAAGCATTCTCTGAAGATGCCAGCCACAGATGCTGGCAAAACGTCAGGAAGAAACTCTTCTAGAACATGGCCACATAACCCGAAAAACCCACCCAAAAACTATGGATGCCGGCCATGAAAGCCTTCGCCTTCACATGTTTACAGTTGTTGGAAAAGGTGGGATGACAAACGGGACTGTCCTTGTCAAATCCGGGAAGTTGAAGGGTATGAGGCCTAAATTCTATTTTAATCTTGAGTTGAGTGGATCTATTGTATCCATTAGATACAATTAGTTACATGGTGACTCACTATTCAAGAACTGATTGAATGGGTCTTCTCTGGATGGGAATACCTAACAAAATGCCAGCATGCCTTTCTATAAACTGCCTAGAGATTTGGCCCAATGATCTCACTATTCTTTGGCCAAACTAACGTAAACTACCTAAGAAGATAAAAACACACCATTAGTGCACCAAAAAAGCCAGCAGTTGGTAGCTTTAAGATTGGACTTTATTACACAGAGGCAAACTGCTTAAATCCCATGCAGAAATGAGATTTTAAAATTCGGAAAATACCTGCAAATGCAGGATGTTTTCAGGCGCATTTGCTTGAAAGAGAAATAACGCAAAAATAACCCGAATGGAAAGTCAACAAAAATGACTCCTTTTTGCTTTTGGAATTTCCCAAAAGTAAAAAGGAGTAGTTTTTGTCGATTTTCCATTCAGGTTATTTTCACATTATTTCTCTTTCAGGCAAACGTCAGCTGAAAAACATCCCACATTTGTGGATTTTTCTACTTTTAAATCTAGTTTTTGCCCAGGATTCATCTGGTGTGATAAAGTCATTTGTCTAAAAAGTAACTACAAGCTGAGTCTCCTTTCTCTGGAATTTCAGAATCCAAAATACTCCATGTGGGAAGCTGAGACACCTTTGTTTTCAGATACTTCAGTGTACACAAACTGTGTTTCATGCACAAAAATATTGAGGATATTGTGTATAAAATAACCTTCAGGCTCTGTCTATAAGATGTATAGAAAGTATAAATGAATTTCATGTCTAGACATGGGCCTCATCCACATGATATCGCAATATACACACACACGCACAGGATCCAGAAATCCATTTCTGGTCCCAGGTGTTTCAGATAAGGGAGACTCAACCTGTACATATTTATCTTACTTCTCAGAAAGGGAAAAGTAAAGTGTTACTTTTAAAAATTCTACCTATATTGGTAACTATTTTTGATGGGCCTTGGAATGATAACTGTAATGAACTGCTTCTTGAAATGAACTTCCCAAGCTCTGGTCTTTCCTTGACATTGAAAAAACAATTTTCAATAGCTGCCTTTCATGAGATGATGCTTTGCTCTGTGCAAATGGGGAGGGGGGCATTTTGGTGCATTTGAGAATGAGGGTAAAATTGCAAGAGTGGATCTTGTTCTTATCTAGATACTTTTAAAAATCCAGGCTGTTGCAAGAACCCAAGCTCTTACTGGAAGCAGAGAGAAGGAGTTGTAAAAGAGAAGGAAGAAGAGGCAGAGAAACACCAAAGAAAAGCCAGTGGGCCATCTTGAATTAAATGAAGAAGCCCCCTTCTGCCTTAAGATCTTGGCCATCAACCTCCAAAACTGGTTTGCTTTTACTCCATCCTCACAAAATGCACCCCCCTCCCATAGCCTACCACAGGTCTTATCCAGACTACACAGTTATAACCCATTGATACCACTTTAACAAGAATCAGCATAGTATAGTGGTTTGAGTTGGATTACAACTCTAGAGATCAGGGTTTGAGTCCCTGCTTATCCATGAAAACCCACTGGGTGACCTAGGTCAAGTCACACACTCCCAGCCCCAGAAAACCCTGTGATAGGTTTGCCTTAGAGTCACCATAAGTTGGACATGACTAGAAAGCCTACAACAAAAACCACTTTAATTGGCTTGGCTCCATCCCATGGAATCCTGGGATGTGGAGTTCACAGCAAATCCATATAATTCTCTGCCCCTGCTCTAATGACAGCAAACTACAAATCCAGGATGCAGGCAAAGTGGTATCAAAGTGCTATAGTTGTGTTGTCTGCAATAAAGCAGATAAGTCTCCTAGGAAGATAATTCCATAAGGAAGGTCACCCTAAGAAGACTCTCACAGCAATCCCCACCTGTCTTACATTGGACAGAAGACCCTGATACCCTGGCTGAGAAGAAACCCTACAAAGATGCATCTCTTTGATGCTTAGGCAGGTTTTGCACTGGGCTCTTGTCCACACAGAGCAACCTGATCCAGAAATTCCTTTGCAAACCTGCCATTATGACCAACCAGCGCCATCCAAACTCAACTCCACCCATGTACCTTCTGTCCCCATTACAAAAGGATTTACCCAGATGCCACCAGATGCTGTCAAATGACTGATTTGGGGAGTATGACAGGCATCTAGATTATTGATTTAAGGAGTTGGCACAGACTAGAACCATAGGTTCTAGTCTGGGCCTCTGCCAGCTAACTGACTTTGTGCTCCTCTTCAGAGCAGAAAGGTAGAATATGAATATTTCTTTGAGAACAAAGGGTAATAAACAGTCAGGTCTCAGAGGAACTATTTGGGCCAAAGATGGGCAAAGTGTTACCTCAAAGGCTGTTTTAGTGGCCATCAACCCTTCAATAGGTCTCTAAACCACCAATTTTTCTGGCAAAAAAAGGATGGATGGTATTTCATAGAAGCCTCAAGGAGCAGCAATTCACCGTTTAAACAGATTACAAGGGGCTCACTGTACTGTTGTCATAAAATACAGTGCACCTCCACATTTTCTGGGTTTAGGGGCACAGGACTCCTGTGAAAGGAAAACTACAAATTAAAAAACACTATCTTTTTCCTGAGAAAATACCTTTATGAACCTCTAGGTCAGGGGTAGGCAACCTGCGGCCCGCGGGCCAGATGCGGCCCGGCAAGGCCTTGGGACCGGCCCCAGCCCGGTCCTGCCACCAATTGACGCCGGAGCCTTTGGCCTCTCGCATGAGGGTGTGGGGCCTTTGGCCTATCAGGAGGAGGCGGGCAAGGGGGGGCAAGCGGTGGGCAAGGGGGGCAATTGTCCATAGAAGCCTCAGAAACATGCATTTATATTAACATTTTTTTAAAATCAGCAATTTTTTTCATGTGTCCTCCATTTTTATAAAAAGTGTCCTCCCTTTGAAAATTTTGTCCTACATTTGTCCCAGTTTATTTATTTATTTAATTTTTTAAAAAATTATTTAATTGTTTATTTTTTAGCTTCGGCCCCCCCGTTGTCTGAGGGACAGCAACCCGGCCCCCGGCTCAAAAAGATTGCCTACCCCTGCTCTAGGTCCTCCAATGCAACTCTGGTCAACCTCCACTGGATGTTGAACATAGAATCATGCTGAGGGACCTAGAAATGCCTGGAGAAGTGTTTTCTCTAGGGAGTTTATCAAACGGGAGGAATTTCTCTTAAATTCGAATGAAAAGAAAGTGGGGCCAGAACGCATTCACTTAAAGTCATTAGTTTCGCGCAATTACGTGAATACGCATTGCATTCAAACTGGCTCCCCATTGCCCGAAAATAACATGCCATTGCCCAAATTTGCGTGTGGCAGTCTATCACGCAGTAATGTGAAGCCACATGATTGCGTTCGGACTGACTTCCCATTGCCCGAATTTGCATGTAGTGGGTTATCACGTAATAACGTTAAACCCCATGACTGCATTCGGATTGCCATCGGATTATACTTCTAATTCCCCTTGTCTGATAAACTCCATGCAGCCCCCAGAGGATCCCAAGGGGGGCAAACTGGCTTCCAGACTCATCAAAATGGCCACTCTTGATAAAGTTCACGTCACAATATTTGCCCTTTTTGACTTATGCCTCCTTATTGTAATTCACCCTGGTGCACTTAAGTAATTCTTAGCATCCCCTTAATTTTTGTGGCAGAACCATCCTTTGATCCAGCCAGGTTTGCTATCATGTTCTTGGGCCCTTTCAAACAGCACAATTATAGCACCGCTTGCAATTTCAGGGGGAGTAATGGGGACACTCAGGCAGAGAACTCTAGTGCCTTACCAAACTACAGACCCCCTGATTCTGTGGGAGGTAGCCATGACAGCTGAAGTGCACTGAAACTGGTATACATGTGTCGTGTAAAAGGTTCCCTGGTCTAAATGGAGAGAGTCCATCCCAGGTTTTCTATTCAGTGTCTCAAAGGGCTACAATAGTTGTCCTGTGGCATTGGATGGGGAAGGAGCCACAGGAAAATCAAGTCTTCCCATACCCTTCAACTGTCTCAGTTTGGCATGGAGAATCTTGATTAATTCTCTGTCGTCCCATTTTTTCAGCTGCTTTGAAAATGTTCCAGTTTCTTTGCCTACTTCTCACATTCCCCCTTCGATCCTCAGCTTACTTCGGTTGTTGCAAACAGAGCGCAACATGCAAGGTGCACAAAGTGCAAAGTGCAAAAATAGTTTGTATTCAATTAACTCAACAGGGGGAGTAGAGAGGAGGGGTGTAATCTTGCCCTTTCCAGTAGATTCCAGCAAAAGCAAACTGCTGCAGCCTCCCCTGGCTGGTATATTCTTTCTTATGTATAACTTTTGCCATCTTGACCACACTCTGATGTCGCTTAGTAGCACGTGTCCCAGTTGTCCTCTGTGAAATGTTAAGTGGGTATGCCTGCATCTAAAGCATTGCCTCTCTCCACCTTTGATCCTCCAGATGTTTTTGGACTTCAGCTCCCAGAATACCTAACCATTGATCAAACTAGTTGGGGCTTCTGGGAGTTGAAATAGAAAGGTGCTGGACAAAAACAGTCTGCATTCTGACTTTGAAGAACACCAGGGGTGCGCCTGCACTGTAGAAATAAGGCAGTTTGACGCCATTTTAACTGCCATGGCTGCATCCTACGCAATCCTGGGATTTGTAGTTTTGTGAGCACCGGCATGCTTTGCCAGAGAAGACTAACGGCCTTGTAAAACTACAAATCCCAGGATTCCATAGGTTAGAGCTACAGCACTTAAAGTGGTGTCAAACTGTCTTATTTCTACAGCGTAGATGCAGCTGAGGTCTCTAAATATGACACATCCTTTTACAGCACCTCACCAATTATACTTCTTTGGACTATAGCTGTTTTGACAAAGTATACCCCTATTTTTTAGGTGTCTGCAAGGAAGTAGAGCGCCTCCACCCAAGATCTGAATCTCACCCCCAAGTCGTCATTGCAATTATTGTCCTCATCCTTCATATTATATGTAGCACATCATTGCGTCTTTTGGTTTGCAGAAATACTGATATTGCTAATACCATTTGCACATTTGGAAAGGCTCAAATTCCTTTTATTTTAAGAAAGAAAATGAGGCAAACTGGTCTTTTGTTTGTACAAATGCATCACATATGCAGAGAATGCTTGGTATCTGTTGACATATTTGTGGGAGAAGGTTTTTAAATTATTTTTATTATGAACATGTTTGCTTTTCCATCCCAATAAGCAACTTGATTCTTGGTGTGTTGGTTTGTTTTTGTTTCCTTGGAGATATGTGAGAAAACGGAAATGGAAAATTCAATAAACATTTTTTAACTGTTTGAAACTTCATTCTTCTTTCTGTATAAACAGTGGTAACAATATGAATGCTTAAGAGTGTTGTAATGGGAATAACCATATGTTGTATTTTCAAAAACTAGAGGATGCAAATATAGATATTCCCAGAATGCCCCAGAAGAACCCTGTGTTCATGGCATACAGCAGCGGAGGATGCATCTACACTGCAGAATTAATGCAGTTTGACACCTCTTTAACTGCCATGGCTCAATGCGATGGAATTCTGAGATCTGTAGTTTTGTGAACTACTTAGCTTTCTCTGTCAGAGAGCTCTGGTGCCACAACAAACTACACCATCCAGGATTGCATAGGATAGGGCCATGACAGTTAAAGCGATGTCAAACCACATTAATTCTGCAGTGTGGCAGCAGCCAAAGATAACATTTGCCAGCTAGGATCTACTGAGAATTGCTCTTTCATCGTGGTCATTACCACTTTTTTAAAAAGAGTTAATGCTGACAGTGCTGAACCTTTCAAACACACACACACACACACACACCTCATCCCCAATGTGATGGGCAAGGTTGCCAAATCTCAAGACCTGACCCTGAGTCTCCAGTTTTCACGGATCATCTCCATACAGGAAAGAAGGGTGCAAATTCTCCAGGTTGGGTGGGATCAGCTCCAGACAATAGGAAAGGGCTCTGTGTCTATGTCTAGTTCAGCTAGTACAGAAACTGCTTTCTGTAGCTAGCAAGGATTAAAATGATTCATTGCTGAAATTTGCAGACTCCCCATCAGTCTATGTATTTATTTAACTACCTTCTCCTTCCCTCCCAGTTGTTGTGGAGCCAAGGTGTCGTATGCTCCAGTCAACAAGTATCCCAGGAATCAGGAGGTTAGAATGCAAGAGCCATTGAATACCGAATTCATTCCAGGTCAGTCAGGGGTATCCAGAAGGATGAAGGCATTGACATCACTAGGGTTGGCGTCACTTAGTGTGGCAATTCATGGTGTCACACACCTCACTGAGCTGTTCCCATACCACACCATACTGAATCCTTAGTAATGTTTTTTGTACAAATGTACAAATGTTACTCATCAATTGTAATTCCTTGAATGTAATGGCAATAGTTGTGACACAAAAATTAAATTCAAAGGGATCTTGTAGTACCTTGAAATTAATTGAAAGAAAGAAGTTGGTAGCATGAGCTTTTGTAGTCTTGAGCCTGCCTCTTCAGATGCAAGTACTACAAGATCTCTTTGCACACTGATTTTCCAGACTAACATGGCTATGTCTTTGAATTCTAGCAAAATTAAAAATTATACCTTTAAATTGCAATATCATGCACACAGCATAAATGTATTTACATGTACATAGTTTTGCGTGGTTAAAGTGAACATTTAGTAAGATGTGTTTTTTTAAAGAAAATTTTAAAAAATAGTTTTTGTAAAGAAAATTATTAAATTTTAATTTGAAAAAAACCTGGGGCCTCTCCTTTCTCCTCTCATAAACCTAGCCCCACTCACACCACCTTTTCTGATGAGCTCCAGTGTTTTAAAGGGACACAGGCAAATGCCACAGCCCATTTGCGCCAAAAAATAAGGTTTTTGGGAATCTGTGGTGTTACTCTCTCTTAGAGTGTCAGCTGGTGCAGCCCACATCCCTCCCCCAGTGATGCCCCTGGAGAAAGGGAGAAGCAAGAGACTGGTCATCAGCCGGTCCAGAGGTCATTCAGCAATTCAATAGTCCAGATAAAGAAAGCCAGCAAGAAGTGAAACAGAGTTGTACATGTTGTTGTTGTTGTTGTGTGCTTTCAGGTCATTTCTGACTTATGGTGACCCTAATGTAACCCTACTATGGGGTTTTCTTGGCAACATATGTTCAGAGAAGGTTAGCCATTGCCTTCCTCCTGAGGCTGAGGGCATATGACTTGCCCAGGGTTACCCGTAGCCAATCCAAAATCAGTAATACATGGATGCCAAAGAGCACTGCTAGTAATCAAGAAGGATGATTGAAAGCAACAAGCAGCCAGGGAGCAGCTGGAAGATTTATAGGCAGCTGTTTCAAGACCCCAGGTGCCTAATTAGATCAGCATCTCCTACTTTTGCGATCTTTCTTTGTCCCATTGTTGCTCAATGAATGATGACAATTTACCTTCTGGGGAGCAATGCTCCCTTCGCCCTCACCCCCCAGCTCCTCTGGCTCAGACAGAGCATTATTATCAGAAGCTGCAGATTTTTGGCAATCTGTCTCCTCTCCCTCTGAATCATTGAACTCTAAAGGGTGAGATATGACACAGGGGTCACCTTCTACCAGCCTTGTGTTCTAGTCTTTTAGTCCAAGTCTCAAGTCTCTACCTTTAAGTCTCAAGTCAAGTCTCAAGTCCTTGCAAGACACTTTCAAGTCAAGTCTCAAGTTCAGTCTCAAGTCTGGAAGCCAACTTTTAACACAAAAAATTGAGGTGGGATGCATTTCTCGAAGGGAAGAGCAAATGTGTAAGGCAATGGGGTTGAGATAGAGGTTGAGGTCTGTTTGGTTTGTGTGTCCTTGGTAGGGAAGAGTTCCATTATGCTTAGACCATCGCAGCCACCTTGCTTTGGCCCTGTCCCATCCTTTAGCCTCATCCATTGCTATAAATTGGTCCCTGAGATTCTTCCCAGATCTGAATTCAACTTCTGGACAGGAAAGGCTTTCTGGTTCTGTTTTAAAGGCAGGGCCCAGTGCTCCAAACTGTGCACAGAAATGGACTGGTAGGTACCTAATATCCTCCACATACAGTGGTACCCCGGGATACGAATTGATCGCGTTACGAAATTTCCGGGATACGAAAACTTAGATTGGAAAAAACTGTTCCGGGTTACGATATTTTTTTCAGGTTACGAAAAAAATATCGGCGCGAAATTCAAATGCGAAGCGCGGCTAGCGGCTTTCCAGCCGCTAGCCGCGCTTCGGAAAAGCCTTTTCGGGTTGCGAAATGTATCGGGTTACGAACGCCGCGGCGGAACGAATTAATTTCGTAACCCGAGGTAGCACTGTATTCCAATGTGGCAGGGACAGTTCTAATTCTCTGTCATCCCACTTTTTAAACTGTTTTTAAAATGTCCCAGTTTCTCGTTTCTCTCTCCTTCAACAACCTCCCACCTTAGCTAAATTCATTTGCTGCAAAGCAAGTTCAAAGTGCAAGAGGAGTTTGCACTCTGTTAACTCAGCAGGAGGAGAGGAGAGGGAACAGAATCTTGTTCTTCCCAGTAGGTTTAGGAAAATCCAAACTGCTGCAGCCTCCCCTAGCTTGTGTCTTCTTCTTCATTAATAATCTTTAGCGTATTGACCGCACTCTGATGTTGCTTGGACATATGTGTTCCAATTTTCATCTGTGAAATGTTGGAATGTATAGAATTGGGTTGTGCATTGGACTGTATACTCAGTTGTACATTCTGTGCTTATTCAGTTTCTCAGCATTGACATCCAACACCAGAATTGTATAACAGTGGTGACGAACCTATGGCACACGTGCCAGAGGTGACACTAAGAGCCCTCTCTGTGGGCACATGCACCATCATCCCAATACAGAGTCCACTAGAGTTTGTCACTAGAAAGCCAGAGGGATGCGGCACTTTGCGATAAATAATTGGGTTTTAGGTTGTAATTTGGGCACTCAGTCTCTAAAAGGTTTGCCATTACTGGTATAGCACAATCCATGCAGAGGAAGTTCATCCAATTATATCTCTGACAGCTTTTAAAATGGATTGCAAGACTGACCTCTACAGGATGTGTTTGGGATTAGTTGTCAAAGGCTGTGGTTTAGGAAACATTTGCTATGGACTTGATATATTTGATGATGTAATAAGCAGCCCTGTATATCAGTGGTTTTAATCTGTGGGCTGCAGATCCCCAGGACTCCACAATATTCTTAGAGAAGGCCCACAAAGAAGCCCAATATAACAATGCTTGAAAGTGAAATGCAGCACCAGCCTTCTCATTAATTAATAAACTAAAATTAATAAGTAATATTAGGCCATGCATTATTTTTATTATTATTACTATTACTATTTTAAATGCAATTTGTTTTATAAAGATCAAGTAGACAGAACATATTAGGCTCATTCGCACTACAAAATAACCCAGTGTGGAAACTGGGTTATTCCCATGGCATTCATACCCTCACCAAGTGTACTTGGTGCAGTTTGCAGAGGGGCTTCCTCAAAACCTACTTACCTCGGCATATTTGATACTGGGTTTTTCTTACGTCTTTTGAAAAGATGTGGATTGCCGCAAATGAGAACACTCTGCCGATTCGATTCAGGGCATTCTGAGCCAATTCCTCCAAAACAGGAAGGAAGGGGTGGAACATACGCATCCCATCCCACCCAGTCTTGCCCGTGAAGACACTGGCTCCATAAATCTGGCCAGTATTTCCACCACTGCCTCCATTCTCCATTGTAAAGAGCAAAAATAACTTTCTAGCCTTGCATTGCACATTTTAGTGCAAATATTCAGACACAAATAGTGTTCAGTTCAGCAAGTATGGCAGAATGTCATGCCACAAGTCCGCTTCAAAGAGAGTCATAACACACAGCTGTTAATAAAATGCTGAAGTATATAAAAAGCCACATGTTAAATTCATAAAGTATATAGTGATTTGTGAAATTGAAGGCTTTTGCGGCTGGCATCCATAGTTTTTTGTGAGTTTTTCAGGCTATGTGGCTCTTGGCCACATAGCCCAAAAAAAACTCACAAAAAAACTATTTAGTGATTTATGCGGATGATTTTTAAATGATTTCACCATGGAACTTATGTCAACTGGGACAAACATCCAGAGAGTCTTCATATTTGAAAGTCTTCTTCCTAAGAGTGTGCGCATTTACTTATTTCTCCCTTGTTTCAAAATTTGAAGACCTTGGATGAGCAATTTTAAATAAACTTTTTATGCACTTTTGGGTCTTAAATCTTGAGTTAAGTCATGGTGGTTGATAGCCACAAAAGATATTTAAAGGGGTCCACAGTAAACACAAGATTAAGAACTGCTGCTATTAGCTGTTCTTCAGAAGTAAATCCTGCTGTATCAATAGAGTTTACTTCTATGTATAAGTAGGGATAGGACTGAAGCCTCGGTGTTTCAAATTATCAGCATCAATTATCTTGTTGCAGGAGAATGAAGTAAGAAGTTAAGCTAGTGAAATTAAATCTCCCATAAAGCAGTGCCTCAGTCTTTGGAGAAGGCTTTCCAATGAACATGTTGGGGCAGGTAGCATCCTGCCACGTTTAGAGGATGAACGATCAGCAGAGCCAAGGCGTGGCAGTGGGGTGTGCCGCTAGGGAACTCCATCCCAGGCGGAGCCAAGATCAGGCAGATTATCAAAAAGAGGTAAAAAGATTATAGTTTATTAAGGGCTGTGTTTTTGCAAAAGCTGTTAACCGGATTAGCATGCGTAATGAGGTTTTTAGCCAGAGGCAATTTTACTTCTGCCAGGAAATCCCAGGACTGGTTTCTCTTGAATTGGTAACCCACTTTCTGGACCCCAGAAAAAAGGTAACAGCTCATAGGAGGAAACAGGGCTGCATATAAACTTATTGTTGTTATGTATCTTCAAGTTGAGCCCAGCTTGTTGCAAACCTCTCCTCTTGCAATCCTCTCCTAGGGTTTTCTTGACAAGATTTATTCAGAGGATGTTTGCCACCATTGCTTTTCTCTGCAGCCATGACTTGCCCAAGATTGTCAAAAAAATAATAATACAGGATTTGTTTTGTAAAACAAAAGACAGATGCTGCTGGAAACCAGATGGGTGGTCCTTTTCTTGATGTACCACTAAATTGGGTGGCATGGGCAAAATTGGAAAAAAAAAATTCCGTTGCAGGGAGGTGTCACAGCTTCCAGAGCCTCCCAGACAGTGAGGCTACTGGGGGAGTCTGCAAAAAGTATTCCCAAAAAAGTAATGAATCTATGCCAAGTGTGTGCGTATACAGGAAGAGACATATTTGCATGTCCACAAATGGAAAGTAGTGGGATGTAGTATCATTTGTCTACCTTTTCCCACCTTTATAACTGCCTCCTGAAGTTGGAAATGCAGCAGAATGTACTAGACATGGAATTGATTTATAAGATTTTGTAGGGAATCTATGGACATGTTCATAAAATGCCCAACTCAAAATCACAGCCCAATAAGAAGAATAGAGAAGGAAGCATTTTTTAAAAAAAGGGGGGGAGGGTGGTCACAAAAAATGTTTTTCAAGTCGTCCAGAAAAGCTGGGGAGAAATATGCTTGATGAGGGAGAATCTTTGGATTGGAAGACTTATTTGCTTTGCTCAGGAAAATGTCAGCGGTGGATCTGATCTCTGAATTACAACCAGACAGAAGCACAGTGGGAAACGGTGACATTTAGAACAAAGCTCCTCATGCTGGGAGGATGATATCTTCTCGGAAATGAGAGGCAAATGAAGCCAATCTTTCCAGGACTCCATTTTATTTGCAGCTGAGAAATCCCCAGCCAAGGAGGAGGAGAAAACAAAAGAATAGAGAAGTCCATGCAGCCCTGCACAGGGCATTTTGGCCCAAGATTCACACACTACTCATTATTGCTCATTAACTTTCTGCATCAAGACCATAGACCTGACGCCTCTGTAGCCAAAAATCTATGTTGAGGAATTTTACTTTAGCTCAGAGCGGATTAGGACACAAATAACCCTTGAGACCGTTTGCCTTAGTGTATACCGAGAGAAAGGTGGAAAAAAGAAATTGCACAGAGGCAGAATTTTTATAATTAAATGTTTCTTTTATTGGGAGAAAACCACACAGCAAGTCACGAACACATTCATACAAGGCTCAGGAAATCAGGGGTTAGCTTGGAAAAGACTGGAGGCTGAACTTACACAAACAATTGGTTGGTGTGGAGTGGGACACGGCTGTTCTGATGAGCGGAGATGAATGAGCGCACCAGAGCTAGTCAGCGTTCACAGAGACAGAGTGTCCCCATGGAATCCAAACTAACATACTAAGCAAGGGTTTCAGGGATCTTATATAGGCCAGATCTAGCCTCTGGGCAAAGGTGATTCCACATCCATCAGTGAAATCATGGTCTGGAAGTATTCAAGGTGGAAACGGGTGTTTGATTAAGCCCATTAGGCTCATCCGATGAAATATCCTTCTGATAATGGAGGTGTTAATGTCCCATTTGCAACTCCCAAACTATCTGCTCAGCACACAGGGACCTAGGGCATTGTTCCCCAATGATCCCATTAGTCTGACCTCATCAGGGTGTAGCAGACTGCATTGCATGGTCCATCTGGGGTCATGTGGAAAATTACACACACCAAAATTTCAGAATATCTCAATGTCAGTAACACCTCAAATCACACAATGCCCCAAGGCCCTGAATGAGCCCCTCCAACCAGGGAGGCAAAATGCCATTGTCCCCAATGGTGGCATGCTCACCATTTAGGTCAATGAGACTTGAACATCTACGGATTTTGGCATCCACAGGGGGATCCAGAATGGATCCCCCACGGATACCAAGGGCCGACTGTATTCTCCTACTGTTTTATTTCCTGCATATTGTTCTATACTCCCTGGTCTACCTATCAAAATTTATTTTCATTTAGACTTCTTTTTGTTTTATTTCAAAATATCTCTTTTCCCAATAAAAGCATGCTTTTTCAAGGGAACACAGAATAAGCAAGGGTCACAATTATTATAAAGAGGACCAAAATATAAAGTTTCATTCCTGAAATAAAACCTAGGTTATGCTTGCACAGTTTCCCACAACTTTATTAGATTTCTATGCCCCATTTTTTGTTTCCCATCCACATGTCAATGAAATATCTTACAGGGTAAACAAACTCAAGAACTACATAGGGACCTTTCCATCTGGGTCTTAGAGCATGTTCTTTGGGGCCCAAATGCTAATACTCTACTTTGCTTCCTGGTAACATTTCCTTCTTTAATTAAGGTTTTAAATTACATGGTATACAAGAGTTCACAGTGTCCTTTATCTTTTGTTTTGTTTTCCTTTCCAGTCTCCATATTCTTCAGATCTCTTCATTAATTTTTCAGTGCCCCATGCCCAATCTCATGCACATCTTAACAATTGATATTGGTCTGTTTTATCTTGCTCATCCTTGAAGATTTTTAGCTTTTTAATGTAAGTTTTACTAATTTGTCTACAAATTGGTTACACTTTTGCAGTCAGTTTTGTTTTTCTTTATGATGGGCTTTTATCCAGGCAAATTTTACATTTTATGCCTCTTTTAACAACTCCCAAAATGTTTCTTTTGTTTAAAATATTTCTTGTCTGCAATTTTAAATCCAACTTTAACCCAAACATCAAATGAATTTGTTATTTCTTTGTACACATATTCACTGTCCATAATAATGTAAAATTCTTCCTCCTCCCTCTCTTGTTCTTTTAAGAACATCCAAACTTTGATTCTACTTCAGCTTCCTATGCTCCAAACAGGAACTTTATTATTCATCATTCCCTGTTGTTGTTGTTGTTGTTGATCTATAGGCTAGTTTTATTTGCACTTCTGTACACTCAAGATCACTTTGTTCTCTTATGAAGGACAACATTAGATCTGGGCTTTGAACAGTCTCATAGGAGCTTATTGTATTAACAAATAAGCCTTTTTACTTTTTCCAGATGTCATCATACCTAAATTGCCGCCGATCTAGCTTGGATGCCACCGCCTGGATGCATCCCAGGTCAAAGCCTCACTCAGCCAGCAGCTTTTCAAAGCCGGACTTCAAAAATTGGCTGGCAGAGTGAGGCTTGGACCCGGGTTGCATCTGGGCGGTGGCATCCAAGCTAGATTGGTGGCAATTTAGGTATGATGACGTCCGGGGCCATCCCAGATCCTGATTTCAAGATGGAAGAGGTAAAACAGATTATTTGTTAATGCAATAAGCTCCTATATAGCTTACTCCTTTCTGGTTTAAAAACACGGTCTACTGATTTAACTTGGTAGATCTTAATGCAGACATGTTTCCTCGTAATATATATTTTAAAACTCCATGTTTACTCTGGATAGCTATTGGAGACATCCTAGTCATGGACTCCCATTCATCCACAGCTCACAGACTTACAGCTTCAGCTTTTTCACATTCATTATGTTTTCGTTCAGATCCTTTGTAAAAGTCTGCTTGCATAAGCTATTGGTTGGAGTTTGTTTTCTTCATCCTTTTGATAAAGCCCAGCAGCCATAGGATCAACAGTCCAATGCTGATCGATACAAAACATTTATTCCACATACAGCTGCCAAAGCTTTATCCTTCTCTTAACCCACAACTTTAATTCTTATTTTTCTTTTTTTGGCTTCTTTCCCATCAGCTTTTGTGGATAAAATCTGCCTTTTTATTTCTTTCAACAAAGTTTTCAATTCTTTTTTAAAAAACATTTTTATTGAAAAGCAATCTCATATCACATTAAACACTGACATAAACATATACACAGTCAAATCAAATAGATACATACACATACAAAACATCATTAAACACAAATTCTAAAAGTTACTATAAGATATATGCTTACAACACATCCAATAGATCTTATATTACCTTGCTCACCTAACTTAAAGTATTCCCTCTAGTCCTAAACTAAAAGTTTAACCTCTGGAGTAATTAAAGACCTCTTATCTGTATCCTTTACTACCAATTATCTGAGTATATCCAAAAATCATATCTAGTAGTTTACAGAAAGATATAATTAAATATTAGTCATAATATTTTATATTAATCATTCAGATAAATTCCAAAACTTTTAGTGAGGAGAAGTAGTTTCCAATCAAATGATAATATTATTTGTGTGATAATAATACTATTATTAGTTGATAACAGATCAAATAATAAGATTCATAACATATTTTCTAAACAGCCCCAGTCTTTCTGGATTGTCTCTATATTGCTATCTCTCAAACTAGCAGTTAAAATATCTAGTTTTTTAACTTCCTTTATCTTAAGCGACCATTCCTCTTCCAAAGGAATTTGGGGATTCTTCCAGTATTGGGCATACGGGATTCTGGCCAATGTTTCCATATACAGAATTAAACGAGAATGTTTTTTAGCTCGTTCATTTTCCAACATAGCCACCATATTTAACAAAAAGTTAAATACGTTTAAGTTTTCGGTTCTAATGAAGCTGGATCCCTAACTCCGAGTGCCAGTCTCCATTCTCTAGTTAGTCCTTCCAGAGGTAAGCGGAATATCCCATCATCCCCTTCCTTCAGCCTCATGTGTCAGTTCATCAGGGGATCTATTCTATGTCACTGTTCTGCTGCTAAAACCTCATCTCCTGGTATTAGTATTCCTGACAAATATAGATCTGTATATATTCTTATAAAGAACTCTGCAGCACCTTCTCCAGGTTTGTGTTCCCACTACATCATTTCTCTTTTTGCTTTCCCTCTCCCATTTCCTGATACCTGTATATATGTAACATTTATTGTAACATTTACAATATTTATTCTAAAATATTACATCTCAAGAGGCCTCATTCATACACACATTCTTACAATACTCATGCACACGACTCTTCCAGGAGGTTCTCTGAAATTATTATTAACATTTATTTATAGAGTACTGTAAAGTTTGCACAGTGCTTTACATAGCAGGGGTCAAATAAAATAAGAAAAAGAATTAAAACCTGCAAATCAGCATACAATCTAAAACAACAACATTACATGATTAAAACATCTCTAAAATAATGCTAACTAGTATACAATGAAGACAAAGTAAGCAGCAGATTAACTGACAATGGGTTTCAGTTAATTCTTGCACACTAGCACCGTGGTTTTGAAGATACCTTTAATCTTTTTAATATGTGCATCATTTTTCTTAATGATTGACTTGTTGTTCCCATTCTGTTCTTGTTCTGGTACTCCGTATAATAGATTGTGTTGTACACATTCCGTTCTTCTTTTGGTACATTTCAGTTTCATGACCTTACAATATATTGTCCTTATCTTTTAAGTTGTGTGCCCACATTCATTTCCTAACCAGCAGTTTCAGTTTTTCTCGTTTCCGTGTGCCAGATCCTTCATTTCTTTCTCCATCTTCTAATAAGAAACATTCATACATGGCAAGATAGTCTTGAAGTTTGGTTTACTCACAAACATGAATATCACACACACAGTTGTTTCCATCAGTGAGGAACTCAGGCAGATTCCAGTCACTGACAGATCCCTCTTTACATCCTTTAGCACTCCCCTACTGGATTCACAGGATCTCCTTTCATGGTCCTGCAATCCTTATATGTTAACTTCCTTCATACTGGGAGCCCTCAGGGCTACATGCCTTTAGACAGCCCCTTTAATATTAATTTTATATTGAATGGAGGACTCTGCATGAAGGGGTGATCTTGGGGTAACACTTCTATTGCTGCAAAATGAATTTAGGTTTCAAAAGTAGTTTGGATTCTGTTAACTGAGTGGCTGGAGAGGAGAGAAAGGGAGGAATCTTGCTCTTCCCAGTAAGGTCAGGCAAAAGCATATTTCTTTAAGAGTCTCCTAGCTTGTCTGTTTCTCCTCATTAACTAGTTTAGCACCTTGTCCACACTATGCTATTTCTTAGGCATATTTGTCCTGCTTTTTGTCTGTGAAATGCTGGAGGGTGTACATTTTACTTATCTAGTTCAGTTTTGTAAATGAGTTTGAATGATTTGAGTGGAAACGTGACACTGAAAGGATTTCCTTCTACCACCTGCATCCCTCTAACAGCAGTGTTTAAAGGCAGATATAACTTTGCAATACAAGATGAGACAACAGTGGAGAAGCTAACCTTAAAGATCAATGTTCCCAAATGTAAAGGATTGTAATAATTCTGAAGATTTGGGAGAGGAGGCTGAAACACAAAATTTGTATTCTTAACATACTATATAAACTTGACCATAAGTGGGCCTCATGTATAAGTTGAGGACAGATTTTTTGGGACCAAAATTATAGGTTTTGATAGGACCTGTGGATATCTTGAGGCTAAACATAGGGAAACTGCTAAGGAAGATCAAAGAAGAATGTACAAAGGCATGCTTAATTTTGACGATAAAGAAAACAAAAATAAAGACCATAGAGGACCTTCACAACTTCAGCCTAGACAATGAAGAAGTAGAAATAGTAAAAGAATTCCCCTATTGATAGAAATGGGGACAGCAGTCAGGCAATCAGAAGAAGATTTAGAATGGGGAGGGTGACTCTGAGAGAACTAGAAAAGATTCTAAAATGCAAAGGTATAAAACTGAGCACAAACGTTAGAACCATACAAGGCATCGTATTCCCTATTACTATGTATGGATGTCAGAGATGGGCAGTTAAGAAAGTTGATAAGAAGGAAATCAGTTCATTTGAGATGTGATGCTGGAGAAGAGTGCTGAGGACCCCATGGACAGCCAAAGGGACAAATAAGTGGGTCCTAGAGGGGATCAAGACGAAAACTCCCCGGAAGTCAAGATGACCGAACTGAGGATGTCGTCCTTCGGACACATCACGAGAAGGAAGGACTCACTGGAAAAGACAATAATGCTGGGAAAGATGAAGTAGGAAGGCCACATGCTGAATGGGTGGGCTCTATTAAGAATACCATGGGTTTTATGGGGTTGCAGGAATTAAGCAGAGAAGTGGAGGACAGAGGGTCTTGGAGATGTCTTATCATAGGGTCGCCATGGGTCAAGATTGACTCGAAGGCAGTTAACACCAAAGAACAAAAATGTAAGTGGATGCTACAAAGAATCTAAATGATAAAGCAAAAGAAAAAACTGCCAAAGAACTTAGAAAATTCCAGCAGGGATAACTGTTTGTGCTCATCCTAAAGACTGGATGGAGGGGAGAGCAGAGGGCATCCCTTCTTTTGAGACAGATTACACTGGTTCTGTTTTTGATAAGAGTTCAAGTACACTACTTACATGGACCCATGGATAAGCCAAATCAATTTTTTATGTCTACTAAATTTGTCTGACATATACATAAATATATACAGTCATCAATGGGCTGTTTTCCAAACGTGCAAAAACCCACTTTTGTAGAAAGAGACTGAAAAAGAGAAAGACAAAGCAATTTTGCAAAAAAATTAAAAAAGTGAAGAATTAAGTGGAGAAAGAGAATGAGAGATTGAGAGAGAGACAGAAAGAGAGACTGAAACACTTCTGAACATCTTTGCTTCACAACAGAGAAACAACTTAGATGAAAACAGTTACGATTGGCAAACTCGAGCAGGGAGCTGCCAACGACATTTGGTTTCCTTTGAAGTGATTGCTTTAACAGCCCCCATTGCCACAACTTTGCAAGAAGAGCCCTATAAATATGGGAACTCAGCTGCGTGCTGAAAACACCTGGGTGTCATTTTCACTCTTGGCTTATTCTCAAAGCATCCATACCTTCACCAAGCAAGCCATGAAGATTGCTCACCTCTTCTTGGTCGCTGTGTCTTTGCTGCTCCTGGCTTCTTCAGGTAAGGAATGAAGGGAGTGAAAGAAGAGGGAGGCATTCCTTCCAGACCCAATTAACCCTCTGTTACCCTGCTTTTTCAGCTGCTTCTACATTGTCCTTGGGTGCATCTCCACTGTACAAATAATGCAGTTTGACACCACATCACTTTAAGTGTATCCTATAGAATCCTGGGATTTGTACTTTTATCTTTAGCCTCTGCCAAAGAGTGCTGACAACTCACAAAACTAGAAATCCCAGGATTCTGTAGGTGGAACCATGGCAGTCAAACTGCAGTCAAGCTGCATTGTTTGTACAGTGTAGATGCACTATTAGTTTCTCCCACCTCTTCCTACCTTCTGTCTTTGTCTTCAGACTACTTCAGTCACACCAAACTGTGTCAAATCTCACCTAAACCACAGAAATAGTGGTTTGCCCCCACTTTAACTTCCATAATGCTAAGCTATGGAATACTGGGATTTGAAGCTTGGTGAGGTATTTACAAAGGATCTAAAGGATAAAGCAAAAGAAAACACTGCCCAAGAACTTACAAAATTCCAGCAGGCATAACTGTTTGAGATCATCCTAAAGACTGGATGGAGGAGAGAGCAGAGAGCATCCGTTCTTTCGAGACAGATTACACTGGTTCCAACTGCTGCAGCTTCTGCAAGCTTGTGCGTCCTTCCTTATTATTACCTATGCCATCTTGAACCCACTCTGATGTTGTTTGGCCACATAAATCCCGATTTTTTCCTGCGAAATCTTGGAGGGCATGGGGTTCATCAGATGGCTTGACTTCCCTAAAGGCACCTGATCTGGTCTGATCTACCTGCATGAAGAAATGACGGAATCATAGATTTGGAACAGACGGCAAGGGCCATCCAGTCCAACCACCTCCCATGCAGGAACTCTCAATCAAAGCATACCTGACAGATCATCCAGCCTCTGTTTAAAGACCTGCAAGGAAGGAGACTCCACCAATCTCTGAGGGAGTGCATTCCACTGTGGAACAGCCCTTACTGTCAGGAAGTTCCTCCTAATGTTGAGTTTGAAAATCTTTTCCTGGAGCTTGCATCCATGTCTCTGGAGCAGCAGAAAACAAGCTTGCTCCCTCCTCCATATGACATCCCTTCAAATATTTAAACAGGGCTGTCATATAACCTTCTCTTCTCCAGGCTAAACATCCCCAGCTCCCTAAGTTGTTCCTCGTAGGGCATGGTTTCCAGACCCTTCACCATTTTGGTTGCCCTCCTTTGGATGTGCTCCAGTTTCTCCACATCCTTTTTAAATTGTGGTGCCCAGAACTGGACACAGTATTCCAGGTGAGGCCTGACCAAAGCAAAATAGAGTGGCACTATTACTCCACTTGATCTAGACACTATACTTCTATTGATGCAGCCTATTCTGCTTTCTTCACTGTCAGCTTTTACCTCTGTACATGGTAATGGGGAATATCATGGCTTATATGATTCCAACTTTGATGGTCAGGTGTATGTCTTTATTCTTCAGGTGCATTGTCTAATTTTTTTCATGGGTGCCCTTCCTATGCCTAGTTTTCTTCTTATTTCTTTGCTGTAATTTCCATTCTTATAGATGTTTGATCCAAGGTATGTGAACTCTTTCCATTTCTACATTGGAGTATATCGCACAGAGCTTTTTGCAGCTCAGATCTGGGGTGACACCTGGTTCAGCTATGCGAATTCACGTGGTAACGTGAATGTTTTATCACACCTGGTTGCCCTTCCGAATCGAGGGGGAATCGAATCCACGGCAAGTCACGTGATGCGGATTCACGCAAGGCGGAGTGAGTGCAAATTGTATTACCACACCGGTGGGATTCAACGATTCTCGGCACCCTTGTGCATGCTCAGTGGGGGTCTGGATGCTGTCCTCCTTCCCTGCCCCCTCCTTAGCTGTCATCCTTCATTGGACTGAAGGAGCAGTCAGGGGATGATGAGATAGGTCGCAGGGGGTCACTAGAGCCAGGATAGGGCTTAAGGAGCAGTCAGAGGATGATGGGATAGGTCGCAGGGGGTCACTAGAGCCAGGATAGGGCTTAAGGAGCAGTCAGGGGATGATGGGATAGGTCGCAGAGGGTCACTGGGGACAGGCTCGGGATGCAGGAGCAGTCAGGGGATGATGGGATAGGTCGCAGGGGGTCACTGGAGCCAGGATCGGGATGCTGAAGCAGTCAGGGGATGATGGGATAGGTCACAGAGGTTCAATGGGGACAGGATTGGGATGCAGGAGCAGTCAGGGGATGATGGGATAGGTCGCAGGGTGGCAGAGAGAATGAGATGGCATATAGGAGGAGGAGGGGCATGAAGGAACAGGACGCAGGGGGCCAAGGGGGGCGACATCGGAGTGATCTTCCACACCAGAGCAATTCGGAGTGAAATTGAAGTGAGCATGAAAGCGAATTCTGTGAATTCACTTTTTTCCGATTTTACCAAAATGAAGGGTCACTTTGGAATCACTGCGGAAGCGCCACGGAAGGAGCGCCCGTAGGAAGGAATCTTGTCTGATAACACATTCACATTATGACATGAATTCGCATCATTGGACCCGCAGTCACGTCAGAACTGAGCTGCAAAAGCTCTAAAAATTTCCATTGTCTGGGATGAATGTATATAGATTTCTGTGATCATTATTTTTGTTTTCTTTATGTTCAGCATTAAGCCTTAGCACTTTCTTCTTTCACTTTAATAGTTGTTCCAGATCTGTGATGTTTTCTGGTAGTAATATCATGTCATCCGCATATCTTAAGTTGTTAATGGCTGTTCAGCCATTATTTCTCCATCTTGCATCAAGGGGGAGTGGAGTGGAAGGAGGAAGACAGTACTTTTGTCATGCTCTGACTTTTTTTTATGTCCTAACTATCTTGTTCTCGTCTCTCTAATGTGCAGGTTTTGCCATCAAACCAAGCAATAGGGAGGAGTGTTACAGAATCAGTGGTTATTGCAACTATTTCAAATGTTCCTATAACACAGTGTCAGTTGGAAAATGCAGCCGATTTCAGAAATGCTGCAAAAGGTAATCTCAGTTCAGCAAAGGAGAGATGCCAGCAGTGTCTCTAAACCTCTTCTCCTAATATTTAACGTCCGCAACAGAGAGGGAACTTCTGATTCTACACTCATAGAGTTGGAAGAGACTAGCAAGGGCCATCCCATTTAACCCCATTCTGCCATGCAAGAACACAGAATCAAATCGCCATCCAGCCTCTTTTTGAAAACCTTCAAAGGAGGAGACTCCACCATTCTTTGAACAGCTGTTACTGTCAGAAGTTCCTCCTAATGTTTCTGATCTCTGTTCCTGTAGCTTCCATTCATTGTTCCACGTCCCAGTCTTTGGAATATCAAAAAACAAGCTTGCTCAATCCTCAATATGACACATTTTCAGGTATTTAAATACTGCTATGTTGTCTCCTCTTCACCTTCCTTTTCCCAGGCTTAACATTCCCAGTTCCCCAAGTCTCATATGTTTCCAGACTGTTCCCCATTTTGGTCATGCTCCTCTGGACATGCTCCAGCTTATAAACAATTGTGAAGCCCAGAACTGGACACAATATTCCAAGTGAGACCTGATCTAAGCAGAATAGAGTGATACTATTACTTGTAAGCAAAAGAATCCAGCAAAGCAGCATCCTTTTGCTCTACCTGTTTGACTTATATGCCAAAAACATAGAATCAGAAAAAGGTGGAGTGATGTAAAATAGGGGTACATTTGCACTACAGAGGTAATCTAGTTTAACACCACTTTCAGTGGGGAAGCTCCATCCCATGGAATTGTTGGATTTGTAGTTTTACAGGGCTTTTTGGTTTTGATCCCAGGGTTCAACAATTAACTCAACCTTTGATCCTTTTGTAGGTTGGTCAAATGAGTACCCAGCTTGTTGGGGGAAATTGGTTTACAGATTTTAAACTGCTTAGAGAGTGTTGAGTTCACAAGGGAGTTTATCAAACTGGAGGAATTTCTTTTAAATTCAAAGGAAAAGAAAGTGGGGACAGAACACATTCACTTAAAGTCGCTAGTTTCGCACAATTACGTGAATACACATTGCATTCGAACTGGCTCCCCACTGCCTGAAAATAGCATGCTATTGCCCGAATTTTTATGTGGCAGTCTATCACGCAATAACATGAAACCCCATGATTGCATTCGCACTGACTTCCCATTGCCCGAATTTGTGTATAGTGGGTTATCACTCAATAAAGTTAAACCCCATGATTGCTTTCAGATTGCCATTGGATTATACTTCCAATTCCCCTTGTCTGATATGAAGCAGCATAGAAATATAAATGCTATTTTGCCTTCTCTGCCAAAGTGTTCTGGTGTCTCACTAACCTACAAATCCCAGGATTCTGTAGTATGGAGCCATGGCAATTAAAGTGGTGTCAAATAGCATGATTTCTACAAGGCTGATGTTCCCTAAACCTACAAAATCTAATGCTACAACTTCTTTCGCAGAGTTAGGCCCAGTACAGACTTCAGCAAAGCCTGGGGCCAATTTTAGGGCTCGTGATTGCAGAGCGACCTCACACTCCTGAGCCCAACTGTATGGCGCTGCTCCATCATGGTGGCTTCCTGTCCACATGGCAGCCTCCATGATGATGCAAGTGTGGTGCAGCATCCGCACGTCTCGGCACTGCAGTTGCATCATTGATGCACAACAGTGCGCCAGTGGCACACTCATGGCACCCGCTGCGCAGAGCAAAAAGAACCAGGTTTCAGTGGGTTCATTTTGCTGTGGAGGGAGGCTGTGCAGTTTGGCTTCTTCAGCCTTCATCAGCAGCAAAAATGGGTGGCTCCAACCTGCCCTTTCGGGGTAGCCTGTCAAACCCCTTACTCTATATACTCATGTATGTCTAGAAATTTTAGTCAAACAATTGACCCCAAGAATTTGGATCAATTTATCCACATGTCAATGTAAGTCCAGTACTTTAACTCTTATACAAAAGAGAACAATCCCCTGGTGAGAGGCAAGAGCATAATCTGTCCAAGAAGCATTGATTCCCTTCTATTCGCTCATCCATCCCACCTTTAGTATGAGAACAAACAGTTATGTCTACTGGAGTTTTGTAAGTTTTTTGGTATTGCTTTCCTTTGCTTCACCCTTCAGATATTTTGTTACATGCCCCAAGGTTTTACCCCCTACTTACCCACCAGTCATGTAAAAATCTATCATTTTGGACCCAAAACTTGCCCTTGATTCATACATGAGGTTGACTTAGTCAAGTATATACAGTAGTCTCAAAGGTGCTCCAAGATCCCTTTGCATAGTGATATTCCAGACTGACTCAGCTATGTCTCTGATTTTTTTTCCTTGTTGTTTGTTTCTCTCCTCAGGAGAAGATTCTTAAGGGGAAGTTGGATGCCCAGCGGCTCACCATGAATTCTGGGAGACATCCCTGTAGATTGACAGTCACTTGATCCTACACTGTTTTCTTGGCCACTCTAGTAGCCACTTAGCCACTCCAGTCATAGCCAGCAACTTAATTCTGCAGATCGAAGAGGAAGGACTTCGACTAGACTTTGCAGTGGTTCCCAACCTTTGTTCCTCTATTTAAAAGAATCTCTTCCTTGCAACTTCATCTGCCCTATTTCCAAAGCTTGCTTGTTCTCAAAGAAAAAAAAGTTATGCATCTTCCACAAGGAATTTTATGAGCATTTGCCTTTCCATTAAAGCAAATCGAAAAATAAATACCCTATTCCCACTGTTTCTGGTGCTTGAAGATGGAATCACTGTTTCTGGAATCGAAATTGCAACCCCCTGTGCACCCCAAAAGGATATCAGGTTTCTCAACCCTAGTGATGCCATTAAGGTTTGGAGAAGGAGAAAAAAGTTCTTAAGGGAAAAAGCTTCCCTCTAAAAATTGGGGAAAACAGCTTCTTGCAGAGCAGAGCTTGGAAAAGTTACTCTCTTTCTGGCCTAAATCCTGTTGATTAGTCTCAGAAAGTAATAATAATGATTATGATAATGTTTATATATAATGTAATTTTCACCAAAACATGGTACATCAGAACTTATACAATCAATAATGAATGATAAGACCCAATACCATAAAATGCTAAAATACTAAAATGATACACTAATATGCCAAAATTAAAGTCCTTGACAGTCACTAACCATCTCAGCCACTCAGGTCATACTCATTAACTTAATCCCACAGATCGAAGAGGAAGGTTTTAGACTAGACTTTGCAATGTTTCCCAACCTTTGGTCCTCCGTTTGTTTTGGACTTCAGCTCCCAGAAGCCCCAGCTAACATGATCAACTGTTAGGAATCATGGGAACTCAAATCTGAATCATCTGGAGGACCAAAGGTTGGGAACTAGACTAGAGCCATTGAATCAACTGTTGATGGTTGGGTATATCCTATATGGCTAAATCCCATTGATTGACTGGATCAAGAACCCACAACAGTATCTTTCTCAAGCTCTTGTGAAGACTGATACTCGGGGACTAAGGAATGGTGACTTCTTTGTACAGTGATGTGCAATGAAGAATTTAGGTTTCTATTTTTAATATATACTCTTTTAACTCATAACTGTTTTATCTTTTACAATGGTTTAATTGTTTTTTAACTTTTATATTTATACATTTTAATGTTGTATTGTTTTTAAATTGTATTCTTTTAAATCTGCTGTTTGCTGCCTTGATTCCCCATAATGGGAGAAAGGTGGGATATAATAAAATAAAATAACAACAACAATACTAATAATAGTGGAGGGAGAATGATAGAAAATCAAAAAGGAACTTGATGTGGAATGAAGTATCCAGAAGGACTGTTGGGCTGATAGACTGGAGCAATGGACTGCAGCCGTGGCATCACTTGGGAAATCCCTCTTTTCTTTTCATTTGTTTTATAAAAATGGGTTAACATTTTTTATACTCTATTTATCCAATTTCCGTCATTGGTTACCCTCTTGTAGCCAAGTTTGATTTTCTTTTTGATAGTCTCTTGTTTTTATATTTTATACCTCTTTTAACAACCCCCAAAATGTTCCTTGTGTTTAAAATCTTCTGGTCTGCATTTTTAAATCCAAATTTAGCCCCAAATTCTAAGGATTTTGTTATTTCTTTGTACACATATTCACTGTCCATAACAATGTTAGATTCTTCCTCCTCCTCCTCTTGCTCTTTAAACTTTAACTGCAGCTTGTACTGTACTTCGGCTTCCTGTGCTCCAATATTATTATTCCTCGTTCCCTCTTGTTGTTGTTTTAAACTTTATGGAGTCAGGCTCCACTGATCGACTGTATATGCTAGTTTTACTTGTTCATCTGTACACTCATGATCATTTTGTTCTCTTATTATGGACAACATTACACCTGGGTTTTGTATAGATTCATAGCATACTCTTTTCTGGTTTAAAAACATGGTCCAAAATATTTAGGAACTTGATAGATCTTAATGCAGGCATATTTCCTTGTGTTTTTTATATATATATGGATCTATATAAAGAAAGAGAAGTTGATATGGATAAAATAAAAAGTTTTCCATATAAATGGAAAGTTAAGGAAATAACAGAGGATCAAAGAGAGAAATTAAATAAACCAATAACCAAGATAGACATTGAGGAGGCAATCAAGAAAATTAAATTAAACAAAGCCCAGGACAAGATGGCTTTTCAGCCTTATCTTATAAACCATTTGTGGAACAAATTGCCTTTCCATCTATATGAACTGAATCTTTCCAAACGTGGAAAGACGGAAATATATATTTAATACCAAAAGATAACAGGAACAAATTAGACCCTCAAAATTATAGACCTATCACTTTATGAAATCTGGATTATAATTTTTTTTCTTCTATTTTGGCTGCAAGATTTAAAGAAATTCTACAAGATTGGATTGGTGATGATCAAAGTGGCATTCCTCTAAACAGATCTATAAAAGATAACATTAATTGGAAACTTGAGAGATATGGAGAAATTAAGTGGGTGAAAATCAGGAAAAAAGAATTCAAAGTAAGAGCATTTGCCGATGATTTGGCCATAATATTAGAAGAACCAATAGAAAGTTTAAACAAGTTAAAATCCCAACTAAATGAATTTGATGTTGTTTCAGGTTTAAAAGTAAACAAAGATAAATGGAAAATGATAATTAAAAATATAACAAAAAAGAAGAAGAGAAAATAATTAGCTTCTCGGTTAGTAAAAAACCAAAATATTTAGGAATATCAATAACAAAAAATAATTCTGATTTGTATAAAAATAATTATGGAAAATTATGGAAAATTTTTTTAAAAAGGATTTAATGAAATGGAAAGATTTGAAATTATCTTGGATGGGGAGAATTGCCACGATAAAAGTGAACGTTCTTCCGAAATTTCTCTTCTTATTTCAGCTGATTCCCAAAATACATAATGAACAAATATTTAACGATTGGCAAAATTAAATTTCAAAATACATTTGGGCAGGAAGAAAACCCATAGTTAAAATGAAAATATTACAAGATATTAATGAAAGAGGAGATCAAGGTTTACTCAATCTAAAATTATATTATAGAGCTTTGTGTTTAATATGGATCAAGGAATGGGTTACTTTGAAAAATACAAATTTACTAAATTTGGAAGGATATGAATTAATATTTGGTTGGCACACGTATTTGTGGTTTAATAAAGATTCAGCAAAGAAGGAGTTTAATAATCACTTTATAAGGAGAGCTCTATTAAAGATATGGAAAAGCTATTTAAAATGATGCTCACCAAAAACACCGATCTGGGTTTCTTTCGTGAGGCATTTTATAGAAAAGAAAATTTCTTGAAGGACAACTGGATAAAATTTGGAGAATTAATTAAGAATCTGAGTGAACAAATTAAGATCGTATGACATGAGGAATTAAAACAGATGAGAATATCGGGATGATGGTTATTGTATAGGCAACTAAGAGAAAAAATAAGGATTGAAATTAAAAATAATGGTATGGAGGGAAAATTTACAGAATTAGAAAATGCACTGGTAAATGAAAATCACAAAGTTCTCTCTAAAATATATAAAATACTTCTAACATGGGTCACAGAAGAGTAATTTATTAAAGATTCAATGCTCCAAGGGGTTAAGTATGTAGGACACAATACAAAAATAAACAAATGGGGGAAAGTGTGGAAAAGAACAATTAAAATATCATCAGCACAAAATTTAAGAGAAAATATATACAAAATGCATTATAAGTGCAGAAGAAAGAGGTACATTCTATCACCAATAGTTGTCATGTACGAAGGCAAGAAAATATTGGAGTTCTATAGATCAAAACATTGAAGAGATATTGGATACAAAATTTTACATGACCCAGGATTATATTTATTGGCTATGATCGAAGAGGGCATACAGAAACAAAAGGAGAGAATTTTGTACTACATGATAATAGCGGCTAGATTAGAGTATGCAAAAATGTGTGTTGGGAGGGAATCACTTATATACAAGATTGGATGACAAAATTATTAGAATTAGCTGATGAAAGAAAACAAATTAGAAAAGTTCATACAGAGCTGGGAGCAGGTAAGAAATTTTATAAGCAAAGAATGGGGAGAAATAATGACAATGGGTTTTAAGGATTAAATACAAATATTATCATACAGTAATGTTATAGAGGTAGAATATCAACTGCAATATATTGTCAGTGTCAAGGATAGATGGGCAATGATAGGTGATGGGACCAGATGTAAAACTAAGATATTGTATTATAATAAAATAGATTATAGATTATAATATTATAGTATAATCTATTAAAATAGATTATGATAGATGATAGATTATAATATATTACACTATGAAAAAAAGATTCAAATATCTTTAAGAAGCTACAAAAGATTGGAATATGTGGAAGAAGCATCAAGACTTCGTTAATGAGGAAGATTTTTCATATGTATTTGTTTATGTGGATGTGATAAATTTTGTATTTTGTATGTTTATATGTTTATATATTAATAAAAATATTTTTTAAAAAAAAGTATTATATATTTTAACTCTAGATGTTTACTTTGGATTGTTATTGGACACATCCTAGTCAGGTCCTTCCATTCATCCAAAGCTCACATAATTATAGCTTTAGCTTTTTCATCTTCATTATGTTTTTGTTCAGATCCTTTTTAAAAGTCTGCTTGCATAAGCTATTGGTTGGAATTTGTTTTCTTCATCCTTTTGATAAAGCCCAGAAGCCATAGTATCAACAGTCCAGTGTTAACCGATTTAAACATTTATTACACGTTCATCTGCCAAAGCTTTATGCTTCTCTTAACCCGCAACCTTAATTCTTATTTTTCTTTTCTGGCTGGTTTTCCAGCAGGTTTTGTGGATAAAAATCTGCCTTTTTTACTTCTTTCAACAAATAAGCTACATGACGCACGCCCTGAATCTGCCTGCAAGCCAGCGTCACACTGCGCACTGCACCACACATCATGCAGCATCATGGCGCTTCTCTGGTGCTGTGTCTACATGCAATTTCAGTTTAATGTCCTTGCATTACATTGTCCTTATCTTTTAAGTTGTTTGGGCACATTCCTTTCCAACTCAGCAGTTTCAGTTTTTCTCGCTTGAGTGTGCCAGATCTTTCATTTTTCTCTCTCCATCTTCTAATAAGAAACATTCATATATGGCAAGATAGTCTTGAACTTCTGCTTACCTGAAAACATATATATCACACTCAATTGTTTCCATCAGTGAGGGACTCATGCAGATTGTGATGGCTGACAGATCCCTCTTTGATGTCCTTTAGCGCTCCCATGCTGAATCCACATGATCTCCTTGCATAGTCCTGGAATCCTTATACTGTATGTTCACTTCCTTCATATTGGGAGCCCCTAGACAGCCCCTTTAATATTAATTTTATATCGAATGGAGGACTCTCCATGAAGGGGTGACCTTGGGGTAACACCCCTATTGCTGCAAAATGAATTCAGGGTTAAAAAGTAGTTTGCACTTTGTTAACTGAGTGGCTGGAGAGGGGAGAATGAGAGCAATCTTGCACTTCCCAGTAAGGTCAGGCAAAAGCAAACTACAGCAAGCCTCTCCTAACTTGTCTGTTTTTCCTCATTAATTATTTTTACCACCTTGGCCACACTATGCTATTGCTTGGGCATATGTATAAGCATTTCCTTCTAACATCTGCATCCCTCTAACAGCAGTGTTTAAAGATACAGTAGATAGATAGATAGATAGATAGATAGATAGATAGATAGATAGATAGATAGA